>NC_137807.1:18593591-18941091 GCF_963383645.1 Muscardinus avellanarius
CGTTGTTTTTTTTGTACACATACATACATACATAACTTATATACATATATGCAACACACACACACACACACACACACACACACACAGTCTCAGCCCTGCCGGTGTGTGGTGGCACACGCCTGTAATCCTAGTACTTGGGAGGCTGAGATAGGAGGATTGCAGGTTTGCGGCCAGCCCCAGCAATTTAGTGAGGCCCTCCACAATTTAGACTGCTTCAAAATTAAAAACATAAACAACAAAAAAAGTAAGATTGGAGGTATATCTCGGAGGTGGAATGCCCCTGGGTTCTAATACCAAGAAAAAGAAAAAGTCTCAGCCTAACTTCAACCTTTGGGTCTCTTAGCGTGGTGGCGCACGCTTGTAATCCCTGCGCTTGAAGGAGGCTGATACAGGAGGATCACCAGGTTCGAAGCCAGCCTCAGCTACTTAGTGAGAGACCCTGTTTCCAAATAAAATATAAAAATAGGTCTGGGAGTGTAGCCTGGAGGTAGAAAGCCTCTGGGTTCCACCCCCAGTACCACCAAAGGAAAAAAAAAAAAAAAAAAGCTCCGCCTGTTGACTTCTTCCACATCCCATGGGTCCCGCCCCCCAAGGGTCCCTCCTCGGTAACCATCGATTTCCTCTACGCTCATCTCCATTTCCCAAAGCCCCCTCCCCAGTCCCTGCTCCTCAATTTCCCCAGTCTAGACGCACTTCCCCGCCCACCAATCTCCTAGCCCGGCCTTCTTCCCCTGGCCAGCCCCTGACGTTTCCTACGACTTAAGCCGTGCCCCCGAAGCCACTGCCAGTACCAATCCATCAGGCTGAAGTAGTCTCGAGTGGGGTCAGGCGGCTGCAGCGCGCGGCACTGCTGGCAGAAGAACCCGTCCCCCTGGCCCCGACCCCCGGGGCCCCCGCAGTTCCAGCACGGTCGCGAACTGCCTCCCGCCTGCGACGCGGCACTGCAGCTGAGCAGTCTCCTGCTAGGAACTCCTGCAGGCCGCAAGTCCCATAGCCGCAGCCAGGCCTGGGCCCTTCCGCCCCACATCAGGCCCGCGGCCAGTTTTGCTGCGGTCGCCGGTGGGGGGGAAGTAGCGGAGAAAACAGCTGACCAGACAGACGCTGCTGATTGGCTAGAAAGCAGAGGGGGCAGGGTCGCCGAGGAAACCAGGAAGCTGAGTCCCGCACTGCGTTCTGAACTACAATTCCCGGCAAGCACTGAGGCTACGCGCGGCGGTCGCGTTGCCGCTTCTCATTGGCCCGGTCGCGACGGAGGGCGTTTTGATTGGCTGAGGGTGGAGTTTGTATCCGCAGGTTTAGCGCCACTCCGCTAGCTGCGGCTGCGGAGGGCTTGCGGCTCCAGGTGGGCTCACGCGGTGAGTCATAGTGGGAAACTTGTCTTGGGTGTAGGGGAGTTCGAATCCCGTCCTCAGGGTCTCCTGCAAGTGGAATCTTTCGCGCTTCCGCTTTATCTAGAGATTTGAGCTGCAGGGGAGAGCGCGTGGGCCACTCTCTTCCTTTCTAGCTAATCTGCGAGGTGAAATTCACTTTCCCTGTTACTTACAAGCCGAAACAGGCCTGGACGTGCAGGATGAGATGGAATAGAATTGTGCTCTTCAATACTAGAGCAAAGCTACTTTGGAAAAACTTCCATAACTGTCAGTAATTATTACCCTTCTTTAGATTCAACCTCTAGAATATTTTTTATTTTTGGTGTTACTGAGGATGGAGACAGGGGCTGTGAGTTACATCCTCTTCCTATTTTAGTTTTTTCTTTCTTTCTTTTTTTTTTTTGTGGTACAGGGGATGAAACCCAGGGGCATTCTACTTCCGAGCTACACCCCCAGCCCGATTTTTTATTCTTTATTTTTTGAAACGGGGTCGCACTGAGTTGCAAAGAGCCTCACTAAGTAGCTGAGGCTGTCCGCGAAACTGCGATCCTCCTGTCTCAGCCTCCCAAATGCTGGGATTACAAGCGTGTGCCACCACGCCCGGCTCCTATTTTAGTTTTTATTTTGCAACAGTCTCGCTAAGTTGCTGAGGGCCTCCCTAAATTGCAGGGGTGGTTTCGAACCGTGAACTTCCTGTTTTAGCCTCCCAAGTATTGGGATTATAGGCATACACCACCATACCAGGCTCAGTCTCTAAAACATTTGTTGAAAATCCAGTCTTAGCTGCTAGGCACTGCAGGAAACAGAAACATAGAAGAATATCCTGAGTGTTCTCCAGGAAGTGTGTGGTGTGGGTTGGCAAGGAGTGGATGAGAGAGCACAAGTCCTCATTGTGTCTCAGTTTCTCTGTTATTTTTTATTTTTTTGGTGGTACTGGGGTTCCTGGAAGCCCTTGAACCTCCAGGCTACACTCCCAGACCTATTTTATATTTTTATTTGGAAACAGGGTCTCCTAAGCCAGCTCGGCTGGCTTCAAACCTACGCCATCCTCCTGTCTCTGTCTCCCAAGTGTGGGGATTACAAGCGTGCGCTACCATGCCTGGCTCAGTTTCTCTGTTTTAATTAAGTAATTTACTTTTTGTGGTACTGCGGATGGAACCCAGGGCCATTCTACCTTTTGAGCTCCACCTCCGGCCCTATTTTTTTTTTTTTTTTTTAGTTTGTCTGTCTTTCTTTCCTTTCTTTTTGTGGGTCTGAGGATGGAACCCAGGGGCATTCGACCTCTGAGCTACATCCCTTGCCCTGATTTTTATTCTTTACTTTGAAACAGAGTCTCTCTGAGTTGCAGAGGGCCTCACTAAGTAACTGAAGCTGTCCGCGAACCTCGATCCTCCGGTCTCAGCCTCCCGAATGCTGGGATTACAATCGTATGCCACCATGCCCAGCCTATTCTTGATTTTGAAACAGGGTCTCACTGAGTTGCAAAAGGCTCTAAGTAGTAGCTGAGGCTGGCCTCGAACTGAGATCCTCCTGTCTCAGCCTCCCAAATGCTGGGATTACAAACGTGCGTCACCATGCCTAGCTCTTATTCTGTCTCAGCCTCCGGAATGCTGGGATTACCAGTGTGCACCACCACACCTGGCTTGTTTTAATTTGTTATTTTTGTGCTACTGGAGATTGAACCCGAAAGCATTCTACCTCCAAGTGACACCGCCCAGCCTCATTTTATTTGGAAACAGAGTCTTGCTAGGTTGATGAGATTCTCACTACTTGCTTGAGGCTGCCCTTGAACCTGCGATCCTCCTGTCTCAGCCTCCCAAGTACAGGGATTACAAGCCTGTGCCACCACACCCAGCAGTTTCTCTGTTTTATTATTTTTTTTATTTTTATCTTTTGTGGTACTGGGGAGTGGAACCCAGGGGCTTCCTACCTCTGGGCTATACCCCAGCCCTATTTTTTATAATTTATTTGGAAACAGGGTCTCACTAAGTTGCTGAGAGCCTCACTAAGTAGCTGAGGCTGGCTTCGAACCTGTGTGATCCTCCTGTCTCAGCCTCCCAAGTGCGGGGATTACAAACATGCACCACCACGCCTGGCTAGTTTCTCTGTTTTAAAAAAAGGTTGTGTCACACTTGTGGGACATTTGAAGTTGTTGGGACTGGTGTTCTGTTCATAGTCCTGTAGTTTTGCTGGGTCATTTTTTCACTCACCAGTGGCCTTCCAATAATAGCAGTCATCACTTGGGAAGGAAAATTACATGCATCACCCCGTTTTTCTTTTCCCTTTTTTTTCTTTTTTTTCTTTTTTTTTTTTTTTTGTTAGTGGGAATGGAACCCAGAGGCATTCTTCCTTGAAGCAACACCCCAAGCCCTATTTTTTTATTCTTTATTTGGAAACAGGGTCTCATTGAGTTGTAAAGGGCCTCACTAAGTAGCTGAGGCTGTCCACGAACTGCGATCCTTGTGTCTCAGCCTCCCAAATGCTGGGATTATAAGTATGCACCACCATGCCTGGCTTTTCTTTTTCTCTTTCTGTTTTCTTTTTCTTTTTCTTTTTTTTGTGGTATTGGGGATGAAACCCAGGGGCATTCTACCTCTTGGCTACACTCCTAGTTCTGTTCTATATTTTATTTGGAAACAGGGTTTCACTAAGTTGCTGAGATCCTCACTAAGTAACTGAGGCTGGCTTCGAACCTGTGCGATCCTCCTGTCTCAGCCTCCCAAGCGCTGGGATTATAAGCGTGCGTCACCGTGCCCGGCTTCATTTTGCCTCTTTGATACTGAGGTTTGTATCCAGGGTCATTCTACTTCTGAGCTACACCCCTAGTCCTATTTTTTAATTAATTAATTATTTATTTGTTGTGGTCCTGGAGATGGAACCCAGGGCCATTCTACCTCTGAGCTACCCCCCCCCCCAGCCCTATTTTTTATTTTTTATTTTGAAACAGTGCCTCACTAAGTTGCAGAGGGCCTCACAAGTTGCTGAGGCAATGAGCCTCCTAGCTCAGCTTCCCAAGTACTAGGATTACAAGAGTGTACCACCATGCCCGGCATATCACCTCCTTTAATCTTCCTGATCTGTCTCCTTTTTGCAGATGAGGAAATAGGCTCAGAGAGGTGACCTATCTCAAGGTTAAGCAGAAGTTTGACTGTAGCCCTCTGACTCCAGTCCTGTTTGCCTCTAACCTTTCACAGCTATATCTTGACACGCTCCACTTATCAAGGCAGGTAAGTATTGTTCAAAAAAGCTGCAGAAAGCGGATGGGGATGGAACTCAGTGATACAGTGCATACTGCATATTAGATCTAGCACCAGGGGGAAAAACTCGGCCTGGTCTGACATAGTGTTACACCAGCAGGCCCCATAGTGGTAGACACAACTATGGTTTACTGTTTTTTTTGGGGGGGAGGGGGTCTGGGGATGGAACCCAGGGATATTCGGCCTCTGAGCTACACCTCTGCCTTATTTTTTATTCTTTATTTTGAAACTGCGTCTCACTAAGTTGCGGAGGGCCTAAGTAGCTGAGTCTATCCGTGAACTGCAATCCTCCAGTCTCAGTCTCCAGAGTGCTGGGTTCACAAGCATGCACCACCATACCTGGCTCCCAGCCGTATTTTTTATTCTTTATTTTGAAACTGCGTCTCACTAAGTTGCGGAGGGCCTAAGTAGCTGAGTCTATCCGTGAACTGCAATCCTCTAGTCTCAGTCTCCAGAGTGCTGGGTTCACAAGCATGCACTACCATACCTGGCTCCCAGCCCTACTTTTTATTCTTTATTTGGAAACTGAGTCTTACTGAGTTGCAAAGGCCTTCACTTATTAGCTGAGGCTGTCAGTGAACCTGGATCCTTCTGTCTCAGCCTCCCAATTCTTTATTTTTTTGGTGATTATAATATGCCATTTCTTTACTCTTGAACTTTCAGTTTGGTTCCCTGAAACTCACCTTATTGGTGGACACTGAGGTCGTGATGTCTCGAGAGACAGAGGCAGAGAGTCAGCAGTCGCGGGGCAGTACCTCTTCGCAGGCTCAGGGCAGCGGTTCCTGTTCACAGTCCCAGGGCGGCTTCGCCCAGTCCCAAGGTGGTTTCTCCCAGACCCATGGTCCTTCCTCACAGCCCCACGGCACCTCCTCCCAGTCCCAAGGCACGTCCAGTTCCTCCAGCACGGTACCCACCTCCAGTCAGTCTTCTCAGTCCAGCTCGGGGACACTGAGCTCCTTGGAGACAGTGTCCACTCAGGAACTGTGTTCTATTCCCGAGGACCAAGAACCTGAGGAGCCTGTCCCTGCCCCTTGGGCTCGATTATGGGCCCTTCAGGATGGATTCTCCAATCTTGGTAAGACCTTTTGTTTTATAGTATCGTGTGCTGCTCAGAAAAACAATTACAGAAGGTTGTCTCAGCAGAAAACTCAGGATACTCGTGGAATGATTCTGGAGTTCAAGGTTCTAAAAGACAAAATAAGAGATTCTGGTTTTACCTGCTGTGCATTTCATTTATTCTTTCCAAGCTTTTATTTTTTTTTCTTCATTTTCCACTATTTAGTCTTGTTATCAAAAATAGTTCAACTCTTCTTGCAAAACAAAACCAAAATAGCACGTACTGGACATAGATATCACATTCTTCCAAATACTAACGGGGACGCGGGGTGTGGCGGTGGAGGATGCTTGTGATCCCAGCACTTGGGAAGCTGAGACAGGAGGAAGAGAGGTTTAGGAACAGCCTCGCCAAAGAGTGATACTCTCACCAACCAAGCAAGACCCTGTTTCAAAATAAGGAATAAAATAGGGTTGAGGGAGTAGCTGAGAGGTAGAATGCCCCTGAGTTCAACCCCCAGTACCACTACACACATACATACACAAAAATAATGAGGTATTATCAATGTGCTGCACATCTGAAGGTCTGAGGAGAGCTATGGGCCCTCTTTAAAAAAAAAAAAAGCAGATTTAGCCGGGCGTGGTTGGTGACACACACCTGTTAATCCCAGTATTTGGGAGTCTGAGGCAGGAGGATCACAGGTTCTTGGCCAGCCTCAGGTACTTAGCTCCCCTACCACTTGGTGAGACTCTGTTTGAAGCTAAACATGAAAATAGGGCTGGGGTTGTAGCTTAGAGGTAGAAAGACCCTGATTTCAGTCCCCGATTGAACTTTGTATTAAGAAGGTGTCCTAACTCCTGGGCTCAAGTGATTCTCCTACCTCAGCCTTCCGAGTAGACTGGACTCCAGGTGTGTTGCACTGCATCAAACTTACAGGTTTTTTTATTTGGTCCCAAGGATGGAACCCATCTCCGGCCCTTTTCATTTTTTATGTATTTAAATTTTTTTTTTTTTTTTTTTTTTTTTTGGTGGTACTGGGGATGGAACCCAGAGGCTTTCTACCTCCGGGGTATACTCCCAGACCTATTTTATATTTTATATTTTATTTTATTTTATTTTTTGTGGTACTGGGGTTCCTGGAAGCCCTTCTACATCTGGACTATACTCCCAGACCTATTTTTACATTTTTATTTGGAAACAGGGTCTCCTAAGCCAGCGCGTGCGGCTGGCTTCGAACCTGCACAATCCTCCTGTCTCTGCCTCCCAAGCATGGGGATTACAAGCGTGTGCCATCACGCCTGGCCCTATTTTGTATTTTATTTGGAAACAGGGTCTCGCTAAGTTGCAGAGAGCCTAAGTAGCTGAGGCTGGCTGTGAGCCTGCGATCCTCCTGTCCCAGCCTCCCAAGTACTGGAATTATAAGTGTGTGCCACCACCCTGGCTCATATTTTATTTTTAACTTTGAAATGGGGTCTTACTAAGGTGTAGAGGGCTTCACTGATTTACTGAGGCTAGCTACAAACTTGCAATCCTCCTGTCTCAGCTTCTCAAGTATCAAGATTATAGAGGTGGGCCATCATGCCTTGCTTTTCATTTTTTAAATTTGAAACAGGGTCTTGCAAAATTGTTGAGGCTCGACTTGAACCTGTGATCCTCCTGTCTCAGCTGCATTTCATTTTTAAAAATTTTATTTTATGCAGTACTGGGGATGAAACCCAGTGGCATTCTACCTCTAAGCTACACCCCCAGCCCTATTTTTTATTCTTTATTTTGGAACAGGGTCTCATTGAGTTGGAAAGGGCCTCACTAAGTAGCTGAGGCTCTTCATGGACCAGGATCCTCCTATTTCAGCCTCCCAAGTGCTGGGATTACAAGTGTGCGCCACCACTCCAGGCTTGTTCTGGCTTTTTAATATAAATAACATCATATAATATGCAGTTTTTTTTTTTGTGGTGTTGGAGATTGAATCCAGAGGCATTCTACCTCCCAGTTATACCACCAGCCCTATTTTATTTTTTATTTGGAAATAGGGTTTCACTAAGTTGCTGAGGCTGGCATCTAAACTGTGATTTTTGTTGGGCGTAGTAGTGCACACTTGTAATCCCAGTACTTGGGAGGCTGAGACAGGAGGGTCACACAGGTTCGAAGCCAGCCTCAGCTAATTAGTGAGGCTCTCAGCAACTCAGTGAGACCCTGTTTTAAAATAAAATATAAAAAATAGGTTGGGGTGTTCCATCCCAGGACCACAAATAAATAAATTAAAAAAAAAAAAAAACTGGCCGGGCATGGTGGCGCACGCTTGTAATCCCCACGCTTGGGAGTCAGAGACAGGAGGATCGCACAGGTTCGAAGCCAGCCTTAGCAACTTAGTGAGATCCTGTTTCCAAATAAAATATAAAATAGGTCTGGGAGTGTAGCCCGGAGGTAGAAAGCCGCTGGGTTCCACCCCTAGTACCACACACACACAACAAACAAACAAACAAACAAACAGACAAACTAACTGGCCAGGTATGGTGGCGCATGCTTGTAATCCCTACGCTTGGGAGTCAGAGACAGGAGGATCGTGCAGGTTTGAAGTCAGCCGTGCTGGCTTAAGAGACCCTGTTTCCAAATAAAATATAAAATGGGTCTGGGAGAGTAGCCCGGAGGTAGAAGGGGTCCATCCCTAGTACCACCAAAAATAAATAAATAAATAAATAAATAAATAAATAAATAAATTGTGATTTTTTTCCTGTCTCAGCCTCCCAAATACTGGGATTACAGGTGTGCACCCCATGCCTGGTGTATGGGAAACTTTTTAAAATTTTATTATTATTATTTTTGTGCCACCATGCCTGGTTGTTGTTGTTATTATTATTATTATTAATATTATTATTATTATTATTGTACTGGGGATGGAACCCAGGGGCATTCTACCTCTGAGCTATACCTCTAGCTCTATATTTTATTCTTTACTTTGGAACAGGGTCTTACTGAGTTGCAAAGGTCCTCACTAAGTAGCTGAGGCTGTCCATGAACCACGGCCACCTGTCTCAGCCTCCCAAATGCTGGGATTACAAGCGTGCACTACCATGCCCAGTTTATGAGCAACTTTTATTTATTTATTTATTTTTTTTGCGGGTCTGGGGATGGACCCCGGGGCATTCAATCTCCGAGCTACACCCCCTACCCAGTTTTTAAAATTATTTAGAAACAGGGTCTCACTAAGTTGCAGAGGGCCTCACCATGTAGCTAAGGCTGTCTGTGAACCACGACCTTCTCGTCTCAGCCTCCGAAGTACTGGGATTACAAGTGTGCGCCAGCTATGAGCAACTTTTTTTTTTTTTGGTGGTACTGGGGATGGAACCCTTCTACCTCCGGGCTACACTCCCAGACCTATTTTATATTTTATTTGGAAACAGGGTCTCTTAAGCCAGCGAGGCTGGCTTCAAACCTGCACGATCCTCCTGTCTCAGCCTCCCAAATGCAGGGATTACAAGCGTGCGCCACCGTGCCCGGCAATGAGCAACTTTTTGTTTTTTGCTTTTGGTAAGTCTGGGGATGAAATCCAGGAGCGTTCAACCTCCATGCTATACTCCATGCCCTATTTTTTTATTCTTTCTTTTGAAACAGGGTCTCACTAAATTGCGGAGTGTTTCACTAAGTAGCCGAGGCTGTCCGCGAACCGCGATCCTCCAGTCTCAGCCTCTCGAATGTTGGGGTTACAAGCGTGCGCCACCACACCCGGCGTTATGAGCAACTGTTAAAGGTGTTCGATACCTGAAATTCTGCAGCCCTCAGGTGTGTGCTTTTGTATTACAGAATGTGTTAATGACAGCTACTGGTTTGGAAGAGATAAAAGCTGTGACTACTGTTTTGATGAACCACTACTGAAAAGAACGGATAAATACCGGACTTATAGCAAGAAGCACTTTCGGATTTTCAGGGTTGGTGGCTAATATCCATGTACTTGGGAGGGCTGGGAAGCTAGTCATTGCTCTTAGATGCATCCTGACTGTCAACGCCCACTGTTAAACTTTGAAATAAAATGTTCTATTTCAGGAAATGGGTCCCAAGAATTCTTATATCGCTTACATAGAAGATCAAAGCGGGAATGGAACCTTTGTAAATACGGAGCTCGTAGGGAAAGGAAAACGCCGTCCCTTGAGTAACAATTCTGAAATTGCACTTTCACTATGCAGAAATAAAGGTAATTTTATCTAATGGTTACTGGGTTTCTCCCCTCCTGTGTAAAAGGAAAATTAACTGTCTCCTTATAGAATATGGTTAAGGAAGTAAAATTAAGTTAGTATTTGAGATTTAACTCTGCTTGTCCTAGCTGCATTGTGCTACACCTTCAGCCTTTTCTAGTTTATGTTTTTAGGACAGGGCCTCGCTAGGTTACTCAGAGTCTTGCTTCATTGCTGAGGCCTCAATCCTCTTGTCTCAGCCTCCCAAGTACAGGAATTATGAGTGTGATTCACTTCACCTGGAGAAAATCCAGATTTCCTTCAAAAGTTGGAACCCCTGGCTACGGTGAGTCTACAAACTCACAACGTGGGGATGTGCAGGTACTGAGTAGGGCTGCTGCCTTTAGGTGACAGATTTGTTTCTCTGTTCGTGTTCCCAGTCCTTCTCATTATCTTAAATCCACCTAGCCTCGCCTGCATGCACTTACCTTCCTGCCTGTGTGGGTAACTCTTGTCCCTGAAGCTGACCTTGACACTTGCTCAGCTGCCCAGATACCATGGAAACATGGAGGTCCATAAACAGCCATGAGCACAGCAGAACGTGGCCCCGGGTGGCTGGTGTATTTCAGTCACCAGGAAGGGTCAGCCTCAAGTGCCTGCCTCGCCCCCTGGAATCCAGTTCACTCAGGTGGCTCAGGTTGGTCGCAGAGACTGGATTTTTAGGTTTGTCTAGGAGGTCCAAACCTGTCACCTGAAATCTGAGAAACTCCAGGGTCTGAAAAGATTTCATTCTTTCAAGATATAACAGGCAGGTGCACATTTATCATTGATGATTTTGTGGAATTGAGAAGTTTCATAACTGAGTGCATGCAGGTTTGACCCATGTTATTAAATGAACCAAGTATTGTACATGCTTATAATCTCAGTACTTGGGCGGCTGAGACAGGAGGATCACAGGTTCGAGGACAGCCTCAGTAACTTAGAAAGACCTTCAGCAACTTAGTGAGACCTTGTTTTAAAATTAAAAAAAAAAAAAAAAAAGAAAGATAGGTTTGGGGTTATAGCTCAGTGGTAATGTGCCCCTAAGTTCAATCTCCAGTATTATTCCCAACACACACATACACACACACACACACACACACACACACACACACACACGAATTTAGGGCTGGGGCCTATCTCAGAGGTAGAATGCCCCTGGGTTCAATTCTGAGTACCCCCCTCCCCAAATTATTAAGTAAGAAAAACTACTACTAAATGAGTAGTTATTTTTTGAGCTACAGCCTGAATAATGGAACAATAAAAGGGATTTGTTTAGATACTGCTCTTGATTTAACTTTATGAATAGGTTTAAGATAGTTTTTGCGGGCCGGGCGTGGTGGTGCACACTTGTAATCCCAGTACTTGGGAGGCTGAGACAGGAGGATCACACAGGTTCGAAGCCAGCCTTAGCTACTTAGGCTCTCAGGAACTTAGTGAGACCCTGTTTCCAAATAAAGTATAAAATAGGGCTGGGAGTATAGCCTGGAGGTAGAAAAGCCCCTGGGTTCTGCCCCCAGTACCATGAAAAAAAAAAAAAAAGATAGTTTATGCTGTAAAACAGCAGGTGTATAAAGGTATTAATGTCTGAGAGATGATACTACTATTCTGGTAGCTAGTGGTTTAATTTTTTTTGTTTGTTTGTTTTTTTTGGTTTTTTTTGGTGGTACTGGGGTTCCTGGAAGCCCTTCTACCTCCGGGCTACACTCCCAGACCTATTTTTACATTTTTTTATTTGGAAACAGGGTCTCCTAAGCCAGCGCACGCGGCTGGCTTCGAACCTGCGCGATCCTCCTGTCTCTGCCTCCCAAGCGCGGGGATTACAAGCGTGCGCCACCACGCCCGGCAGTGGTTTAATTTTTATCGGGACCTTCAGTTGCCTGGGACATTTTTTCTAGGTTCAGGTGCACTGCTTCTTGGTTCTGGGCCTGAGGTCCTGTGCAGGGGCATTTTGTATTAGTCCGATGGAGTGATACCCTGAGGTCAGCAAATGTGAACAGCAGGTTGTTGCGGGTTCCCTTCACCATTGGGGCAACGATGCTGCGCGTTTCCATTGAAGGAGGAAATATGAGTGTCACTTCTCCAGGGTTTCCTAACAAGTCTCAGCCTCGCTAAATGATGACTTTGGGGTTACAGGTTAAATACAATGAAAAACTGTTGTCTCATATCCCATCGAGATGAATCTTAGAAGCGGTTATCTGGTTATATGGATTAATAAGCCCAATTTCTGCTCTTCTTTTTCTTAGTTTTTGTATTTTTTGATCTGACTGTAGATGATCAGTCAGTTTACCCTAAGGAATTAAGAGATGAATACATCATGTCAAAAACTCTCGGAAGGTAAACTGGTTTTCTTTTCATATAAGTTAAACTTTGTTTTCCAACACACTTATCATTGATTAGTTTTTTATGTGTGATTTTCTAACCTTTGTTATCTATTTATAACAGAATTGTGGGGAAATTATTAGCGATACGTATATTTATTTATTTTTGTGGTACTGTTGAGTGAACCCAGGGCATTATGCCTCCAAGCTACACCCTCATCCCTATTTTATTTTTTAGTTTGAAGCAGAATCTCAACAAATCTTAGAGGGCTTGCTGAGGCTGGCCTTGAACGTGCAATCCTCCTGTCTCAGCCTCTCGAGTACTGGGATTACAGGTGTATGTCACCATGCCTGGCTAATATACCCTTTTATTTATATTTATTTATTTATTTATTTATTTTTTGGGGTACTGGGATGGAACCCAGGGGCATTCTACCTCTGAGCTACACACCCAGCCCTGTTTTTTATTCTTTATTTTGAAATAGGGTCTCACTGAGTTGCAAAGGGCCTCGCTAAGTAGTAACTGAGGCTGTCCTCGAACCACGATCCTTGTGTTTCAGCCTCCCAAATGCCGGGATTACAAGCATGCGGCACCATGACCGGCTTAATTTACCCTTTTAAATTAAGTGTACAGCCGGGTGTGGCGGTACATGCTTGTAATCCCAGTACTTGAGAGTCTGAGGCTGAAGGATTGAAGGTTTGTGGCCAGCCTCTATCATTTAATGAGGCCCTCTGCAACTCAGTAAGACCCTGTTTCAAAAAAAAAAGAATAAAGCTGGGCGTGGTGGCGCACGCTTGTAATCCCTGCGCTTGGGAGGCAGAGACAGGAGGATTGTGCAGGTTTGAAGCCAGCCGTGCTGGCTTAAGAGACCCTGTTTCCAAATAAAAAATATAAAAAAAATAGGTGTCTGGGAGTGTAGCCCGGAGGTAGAAGGGTTTCCAGGAACCCCAGTACCACCAATAAATAAATAAAGAAAGAAAGAAGGAAAGAAAGAAAGAAAGAAAGAAAGAATAAAATAGGGCTGGGGGTATAGCTCAGAGGTAGAATGCCCCTGGGTTCTATCCCTAGTACCACACACAAAAAAAACTGTGACATTTAGCGAGAAGCCATGGGTACGGTTCGTGACATACAAGAGAAAATTTGGCTGGGCGTGGTGGTGCACATTTGTAATCCCAGTACTTGGGAGGCTGAGACAGGAGGACTGCAGGTTCGCATTTAGCCTCAGCAACTTAGTGAGATCCTGTTTCAAAATAAAAGAATAAAATAGGGTTGGGATGTAGCTCAGAGGTAGATCACCTCTGGGTTTGATCCCCAGCACCCCCCACCATGTCTTTGTAAACCCTTCATCTCATTCTCTCCATACTTAGAGTAGTTATAATCATCTGCTTCAGGCTGGAAATGGATGATTGATACATTGATAATATTCCCCTGCTCTGACCCAAGCTTTGGAGAACAGAGCCTTCTTAGGATTAACTGTATGCTTCATAACATGCTGGATAAGCATTCCTTCCCCATTAGTAGGATTCTAGTTAATTGCAAATCTTTATGAGAGGTTGCTGCAAACAGGGTAATTGTGCAATAAGTTTAGATTTGAGGTAGGGTGCCATTTGTGCTATGCGCTGTGTGTGCACTTCTTTTCAAGACAGAGAATGAGGAGGACAGAGGAGGGTATCAGTGAAAGGAATTTATGGGCAGATTCTGTTTACTAGCTCTTGTTTGGGGTACTCAGTTTTGACCAGGGAATACTTTTGAGTGGATGTTTTTCTGACCTCTGGGAGAAATAATTTCTTTCTCAGTTTTCTTAGTGTCTTTCTAAAAATTCATGATCTCGACCTGTAATAAGATGTAAATCTGAGCCAGGTGTGGTGGCATATGCTTGTGATCTCAGCATTTGGGAGGCTGAGACTGGAGGATCTAGGTTTGCAGACAGCCTCATGTACTACTTAGTAAGGCCCTTTGCAGGTCAGTGAGACTCTGTTTCAAAATAAAGGATAAAAAAAATAGGGCCAGGGTGTAGCTCAGAGGTAGAATGCCTCTGGGTTCCATCCCCAGTACTGAAAAAAAAAAAAAAAAGAAAAAAAAAGAAAAGAAAAAGAAAACAAAATAAAAAAGCAATGTAAGTCTGTATGAACTCAGAAGTGGAATTGGAGCTGACTCAGTGTTGGATAGCCCACATCTGCTAATTCCTTTGGCATTTACATCAGTGATGTTTCACTGGGTCCTCTGAAAACAGGGACAGTGAAGGGCTATTACATACACCATCTTTTTTTTTTGTTTTTTTGGTCTTGGGAATGGAACCCAGGGGCCTCTACCTCCAGATTATGCCCCTGACCTATTTTATATTTTATTTGGATACAGGATCTCACTAAGTTGCTGAGAGCCTCATTAAGTAGCTGAGGCTGGCTCTGAACCTGTGTGATCCTCCTGTCTCAGCCTCTCAAGCACTGAGATTACAAGCATTGTGTACCACAATGTCCAGCTACATGCACCATCTTTAACTTTTTATTTTTAATTTTTGGTACTGGCGATTGAACCTAGAGGCATTTTACCTCTGAGCTACACCTCCAGCCCTTTTTATTTTGAAACAGGTCTTGCTACATTGTAGAAACTGGTCTCAAACCTGCCATTCTCCTATCCCGGCCTTCTAAGTACTGGTGTTGCAGGTGTAGGCAAGCCTGGCCATTTTCACCTTCTAGGCTTGAGTATGGTGAGTCTCATCATTAAAAAACCTCTGGATAGCTGGGCGTGGTGGCACACGCTTGTCATCCCAGCATTCGGGAGGCTGAGACCGGAGGATCGAGGTTCATGGACAGCCTCAGCTACTTAGTGAGGCCCTCCGCAACTCAGTGAGACCCGGTTTCAAAATAGAGAATAAAAAATAGGGCAGGGGGTGTAGCTCAGAGGTCAAATGCCCCTGGGTTCCACCTCCAGACCCCCCCCCCCACATACACACACAAAAAAAATTAAAAAACAAAACAAAACAAAAAAACCTAGAAAGTTACTGTCCGTGCTTTTCCCTGTAGTGGTGCTTGTGGAGAAGTGAAGCTGGCTTTTGAGAGGAAGACGTGTAAGAAAGTAGCCATAAAGGTCATCAGCAAAAGGAGGTTCGCTATTGGCTCCTTGAGAGAGGCAGTAAGTACCTCTGTTTCTGGCTGCCCAGCTCTACTTCACACCTTCATACCTTCTCCCAATAATCTTAGAGTGAGGATTTGCAATCTCAGAGAGAATTAACTGCTCAGGCATAGTAATGTGGGACCCTCGAAGCACGTGAAAAAATCTTAGGTATGTTTTAGTTGATCTTGAAAATTTCACTGGTATGTCATTTGGTTCCAAAAATATTTGGTTGTACATAATAAATGTATACAGCAGAAATTTTTTTTTTCAGTTCAAAGTTGTTACTAGACTGTTTTTATAATAATTGAAAGGGGAGGGGAGAGAGAGAGAGAGAAATACAGCCATAATCCTGCCACTGTTACCCTGCAGCTGTTTTCAGTTTTCTCTTTTTCTTCCAGTCTTGCTTCATAGAATTCCTGTTTTTAGATGATTGCAATCATATTGCACGTATAGCTTGGCATTCTGCTTTTCTACATATGCAGATTAGCATAGAATGTTCCCTAAGACATCCCTTTAGATGACTGAGTCTCCATTTCATCGACCTTATGCAATCCTTTTTTATTTTATTTTATTTTTTTGGTACTAGAGATTGTACCAGAGCATTCTACCTCTGAGTTACACCACCAGCCCTTTTTCCTTTTTGTTTGGAAATAGGGTCTCGCTAGGTTGCTGTGGGTCTCACTACTTGCTGAGGCTGTCCTTGACCTTTGATCTTCCTGTCTCAGCCTCCCAAGGGCTGGGTTTACAGTGTGCAACACCATGCCCAGCTGCCTGTAGAGTTCTAGTGAGAAATAGAAATAAAAAAGTTCTCGAAATCTTCATGTGAGCCTGTCAGAGTGTTGCAACTATTCTGAACATTTTCTTTGAAAACAATTGTCAAGCCTGTTTGGCGGTGCGTGCCTGTAATCCTAGTACTTAGGAGGCTGAGACCGGATCACTAGTTCAAGGACAGCCTCAGCAATTAGCGAGCTTCTCAGTAGCCTAGTGTGTCCCTGTTTCACAACAAAAATAAAAAGGGCCGGGAGTGGGTCTCTGACGTAGAACACCCCTGGGTTCAATCCCTCGCCCCCAAACAAAATAAAACAAAGCAAAAAAGAAAACAGTTATCACATAAGAGTCTTAACACCCTCAAAATGAAAGTGTCATTTTGACTCATCGTGCAAATTTTGATGATTATGCTTCTGACCTGAAGATTTGCCGTATGAAAAGTCACAGTGGCAGAGAATAGCAACGCCACCCCCACGCCTCAGCACCCTGGCTGGCCAAGAGGAGTTGGGGTGCTCCGGGGCCGAGTGAGTGGAGCAGCACCGGGGGTGGGAACTCAGCTGTGAGGCTGTAAGTTGAACTCCGTGCAAACGTCCTGCGTGATCCCGGGGACAGATTTGTAGAGGTTGTCAGCCATCCTCGAAGAAAGCCGATGCCAGCTTTATTACAGTTTACTTGGCATTTCTCTAGTTGGTTATTTAGGTTATCCCAATTTTTTTTTCTTTTTTGGGTGATTTGGCAATGAACAGCTTAGTATTTACACATTAATTATAGGCTTTTTTTTTTTTTTGCTGGTACTGGGGTTCCTGGAAGCCCTTCTACCTCCGGGCTACACTCCCAGACCTATTTTTACATTTTTCTATTTGGAAACAGGGTCTCCTAAGCCAGCGCATGCTCCTGGCTCCGAACCTGCACGATCCTCCTGTCTCTGCCTCCCAAGCGCGGGGATTACAAGCGTGCGCCATCACGCCCGGCTATAGGCTTATTTTTCTGTTTCGTGCTGTTGGAGATGGAACCCAGGGCCTGGTACATAACAGGCATGTGCCCTACTACTGAGTCATACTCCAGGCTCTTAGTTACAGATTGTGAAATTTTAAATCATTTCTATACATTTTAGTACATTCTCTGTCGTACACATTAAGCTGTATAGTGATGTTGTCAGATGTATTGGTCTGTCTATGTGTGACCCGACAAAGTAATGGATAACGTAGTCCCTAATCATCTTTTCCTTTGTGTTCAGCTATTTCTGGCCATTATACTTTAACATTCTTCAAGTTTTTTTTTCCCCCCCTTTAGACAATGCCATTCTCACATGGCAGGAGGAATTTCCTTTCTCTGTTCACTGTTACAGATCTTGCCCTGCATGTGATTCTGAATTTGCTTCCCTTCTGGGGGAGAATGTATCTAACAGATTGTTAAAAACTTAGAGAAAGGCCGGGCGTGGTGGCGCACGCGCTTGGGAGGCAGAGACAGGAGGATCGCGCAGGTTCGAAGCCAGCCACGCGCGCTGGCTTAGGAGACCCTGTTTCCAAATAAAAATGTAAAAATAGGTCTGGGAGTGTAGCCCGGAGGTAGAAGGGCTTCCAGGAACCCCAGTACCACCAAACAAAAACAAAAACAAAAACAAAAACACTTAGAGTAAGCAGGGTATGGTGGTGCATGCTTGTAATTCCAGTACTTGGGAGGCTGAAACAGGAGTGTCACGGGTTCCCGGCTAGCCTCAGCTACTTAGTGAGGCCCTCTGCAACTTAGTAAGACCCTGTTTCAAAATAAGAATAAAAAATAGGAGCTGGGCGGGTGGCACATGCTTGTAATCTCAGCATTTGTGAGGCTGAAACAGGAGGATCGTGGTTTGCGGACATCCTCAGCTACTTAGTGAGGCCCTCTACAACTCAGTGGGACCCTGTTTCAAACTAAAAAATAAAAGCCGGGCTGGGGTGTAGCTTGGAGGTAGAATGACCCTGGGTTCCAGCTCTAGTACCCCCCCCACACACACACAAAAAAAAAAAATAGGAATGGGATACAGCTCAGAGGTAGAATGCCCCTGGGTTCAATCCCCAGTACCACACACACAAAAAGAAAGAAAAATAGTAAAATTAATTAATTAAGTGATTAGTTTATGATGCTGGGGATTGAACCTAGTGCATTCTGCCTCTGAGCTACACCCCATCCCTTTTCGCTTTTATTATGTATGTATGTATGTATGTATGTATGTATTTATTTTTGCATTACTGGGGATTGAACCCAGGGGCATTCTACCTCTGAGCTATACCTCCAGCCCCGTTTTAACTCTATTTTGAAACAGGATCTCACTAAGTTGCAGAGAGTCTCACTAAGTAGCTGAGGCTGGCCATGAACCTGTGATCCTCCTGTCTCAGCCTCCCAAGTACTGAGATCACAAGCATGTACTGCCATGCCCGGTTTTTTATTCTTTTTTTTGTGTGTGTGATACTGGGGTTCCTGGAAACCCTTCTACCTCCGGGCTACACTCCCAGGCCTATTTTTTATATTTTTTATTTGGAAGCAGGGTCTCCTAAGCCAGCGCGCGCGGCTGGCTTTGAAGCTGTGCGATCCTCCTGTCTCCGCCTCCCAAGTGTGGGGATTACAAACATGCATCACCACGCCTGGCTTATTCTTTATTTTTGAAACAGGGTTTTGCTAGGTTGCTTAGAGTTTCACCATGTTGCTGAGGCTGGTCTTGAACCTGTGATTCTCCTGTCTTAACCTCCCAAGTACTTGGACTACAGGCATGCTCCCTGTACAGCTGAATCCTATTGGGTCATTCTTTGAATCACGTTAGATCCCAGGGGAGTTCCACCCTCAAGCGACACCCCAGCTCTTATTATTTTATTGTTTTGAAACAAAGTCTTGCTAGGTTGCTGATAGTTTTGCTAAGTCCTGAAGGCTGATCTTAAACCCGTTCCTGTGTTCTCAGTTTCCCCAGTACTGGGATTATGTCCACTTTATATTGGCCTCTATGGCCTCTGTATTATCAGAGTAGTGACATCCTGATATGGTCCTGAGGGGACAGATGACAGGAAGAAGCAGGCGTTTGCAGTTAAACATCTGGGGTTTCTTAGCAGAGTCCGCTTCACATTACAGTCATTCGGCGTCCTCTTTGCTTGTGGAGGAGGTAGCCCGGAAGTTGAGTCACCTCCACTGAGCCCTTGAATTGTACTGGAGAAGGACTTCAATTCTCTGAAAGCGTCCTCTCTTCAGAATCTCTCTCTTTCTTTTTTCTTTTTTTTCTTCTTTTTCTTTTTTTGATATTGGGGATGAACTAGGGACATTCTACCTCCAAGCTACACTGCAGCCCTCTTTTTGATTTTAATTTAATTTTTTTTTTTTGGAGGTACTGTAATGGAACACATGGGCATGCTACCTCTGAGCTGCACCCTCAGCCCTAATTTTTTATTCTTTACTTTTTGTATAAGAGTCTCACTGAGTTGCAAAGGGCTTCATTGTAGCTGAGGCTGTCTGCGAACCGCGACCCTCCTGTCTCAGCCTGGAGGATTACAAGTGTGCACCACCATGCCTGGCTCTACAGTCTATTTTAGTTGGAGATTTAATGGGAGGTGATTTTTTTCTTTTTTGATGGTACTGAGGGCATTCTATCTCAGGCCCCTGGCCAGAGCTCCCTGGCCCCTTTCTTTTTTTCCCAGGTAGCAGCAATGGAATCCAGGGGCATTACCTCTGAGGTAATATAGCCTAGTTTTCGTTCTTTTTTTTTTGTGTGTGTGTGTGTGTGGTACCAGGGATTGAACTCAGGGGCATTTTACCTCCAAGATATACCCCTAGCCTTATCTTTGTATTCTTTACTTTTGAAACAGTGTCTCACTAAGTTGCCCAGGACCTCACTAAATAGCTGAGGCTATCTATGAACCCGTGGTCCTTCTGACTTAGCCTCCCAAGTACTGCATTACAAGAATGTGCCACCATGCCCAGCTTTTTTTTTTCCTTCTTTGTATTAAGGTGTCCTAACTCCTGGGTTCAAGTGATTCTCCTACCTCAGCCTTCCGAGTAGACTGGACCACAGGTGCATTGCACTGTACCAGACTTACAGTTTTTTAAATTTGGTCCTGAGGATGGACCCCATCTCCAGCCTTTTTTATTTTATATATATATTTTTTTTAATTTTTAATTTAGGTTTTTTGGTGGTGCTAAGGATTGAACCCAGGGACATTCTGAGCTACACCCCCAGTTCATATTTATTTATTTATTTATTTATTTATATTTTATTCTATTTTTTGTGGTACTGGAGATGGATCCCAGGGGCTTTCTATCTGTGGGCTATACTCCCAGATCTATTTTATATTTTATTTGGAAACAGGGTCTCATTAAGTTGCAGAGGGCCTAAGTAGCTGATCCAGGCTGTGAGCCTGTGATCCTTCTGTCTTGGCCTCCCAAGTACTGTGTGCGCCACCACCCTGGCTCATATAGTTGTTTGTTTGTTTATTTATTTAGCAGGTCTGGGGATGGAACCCAGGGGCATTCAACCTCCGAGCTACATTCCCTGCCCTATTATTTATTCTTTATTTTGAAACAGAGCCTCACTAAGTAGCTGAGCCTGTCTGTGAACTGTGATCCTCCAGTCATAGCCTCCCAAATGCTGGGATTACAAGCATGCACCACTATACCTGGCTTCATATTTTATTTTATTTATTTATTTTTTTGCAGCTCTGGGGATGGAACCCAGGGGCATTCGACCTCCGAGCTACACCCCCTGCCCTGTTTCTTCTTTCTTTCTTTCTTTCTTTCTTTCTTTCTTTCTTTCTTTCTTCTTTCTTTCAAGGGGAGCAAGAAGTTTATTGGAAGCAGCAGGGAATAGGGAAAAGAGACAGAACACCCCTAAGGGCTGTCGGGATTCTGGTGCCCAGCGGCTGCTTTCAGAACAATACTTGAGGGTAGCCCGAGCCAGATGCCTTCAGTTGCAAGCTGCTTTCTCCCAAAGTCCACGAGATCTGCCAGAAAAGAAGTGCAGGTCACCCCTAGGGGCCCTGGTCGGCCTTGATGTCCAGTGGAGGCCTTCAGGTCACTACCCGAGTGTAGCCCAGGCCAAGTGTCTTCAGTTGCACCCCACCCTCTCTCAAAGCCAACGCGACCTGCGAGAGAGAGAAAAGCTCCCCAAAGGGGAGGGGTTCCCAGAGTGCGTAACCCTTTTATTCTTTATTTTGAAACTGGGTCTCACTGAGTTGCAGAGGGCCTCACTAAGTAGCTGAGCTGTCTGCGAATCGTGATCCTCCGGTCTCAGCCTCCCAAACGCTGGGATTACAAGTGTGCGCCACCACGCCCGGCTCTTCATATTTTATTTTTAACTTTGAAACAGGGTCTTACTAAGTTGTGGAGGGCTTCACTGAATTACTGGGGCTAGTTATAAACTTGTAATCCTCCTATCTCTGCCTTGCAAATATTAAGATTATTGTGGTAGGCCACCATGCCTGGTTTTTCACTTATTAATTTGAAGCAGGGTCTTGCAAAATTGTTAGGGATCGACTTGAATCTGCGATCCTCCTGTCTCAGCCTCTCAAATACTGGGATTACAAGTGTGCATGACCATGCTTGGCTTTTTAAAATTTATTTATTTTTCTTTCTGTGGTACTGGGGATAGAACCCAGTGGCATTCTATTTCTGAGCGACACCCCCAGCCCTATTTTTTATTCTTTGTTTTGAAACAGGGTCTCATTGAGTTGCAAAGTGCCTCACTAAGTAGTAGCTGCGGCTTTTCATGAACTGTGATCCTCCTCTCTCAGCCTCCCAAATGCTGGGATTATAAGCATGCCCCACCACACCCGGCTTATTCTTTATTTTGAAACAGGGTCTCACTAAGTAGCTGAGGCAGGTGGTGAACCTGTGTTCCTCCTGTCTCAGCCTCTGAATGCTGGGATTACTAGCGTACGCCACCATACCCGGCTTATTCTTTATTTTTAAATAGGTTCTCACTAAGTTGCAGAGGGTCTTGCTAAGTAGCTGAGGCTGGCCGCGAACCTGCAATCCTCCTGTCTCAGCCTCTAAGTACGGGGAGTACAAGTGTGTGCCACCAAACCCAGCTGTGAGCTGATTCTTGAATGCTTGCAGGTGCTAAGCAATTTGCATTGTGGTTCTGGGTGTCTTATTTAATCATTGACCTCCAGGTCATGATTTCTTTGTATGACTAGAGCCTGATTTCTAACTCCAACAGCCTTTAATCAAATAAGTTTAACTGGAAATATTTAGAAAATATTGGTTCTTCCTATTACTATTAATAAACTATAATGTAACTCTTTTTTTTTTTTGTGGTACTGGAGGTGGAACCCAGAGGCTTTCTACCTCCGGGCTATACTCCCAGAGCTTTTTTATATTTTTATTTGGAAACAGGGTCTCACTAAGTTGCTGGAAGCCTCACTGAGTAGCTGAGGCTGGCTTCGAACCTGCGCGATCCTCCTGTCTCAGCCTCCCAAGTGCGGGGATTACAAGCGTGCGCCACCACGCCTGGCCTAACTATAATGTAACTCTGTTTCTCAAAGGATCCAGCTCTCAATGTGGAAACTGAAATAGAAATTTTGAAGAAACTAAATCATGTAAGTATTGATAGCAAATATGGTTAGACTTGAATTCATTTAGAGTCTAAAGCATTTGTGCAAAGCAGAGCTAGTGTTAGCCCGAGTGCTTAATCTCGCGTGCCTGTTGTGTGCACACATGCTTTTACCTAGTCTTCATTAAGCTCAGAAGAGTTTTACCTTAAAATTGTGAGAGAACAGCTGGGCTTGGTGGTGCCTGCTTTTAATCTTAGGACTTGGGAGTCTGAGACAGGAGGATTGCGCGTCTTAGATCAGTGCGGTGACTTAGTGAGACCCTGTTTCAAAATAAAAAATAAGAAGGTCTAGGGGTAGCTGGGGCCTGGTGGTGCGTACCTGTAATCCTAGTACTTGGGAGGCTGAGATAGGCTCACAGGTTTCCAGGACAGCCTCGGTGACTTAGCACGACTCAGCAACTTAGTGAGACCCTTTTTAAAATAAAAATAAGAAGGACTGGGGGTGTAGCTGGAGGTAGTATGCCCTTGTGTCCAATCCCCAGGACCAAAAAAAGAAGGTCTATACTATTTGCTCATTGTTCTCTGCAACCTGCATTCATCAGAGGCCACAACTATCAGCCATAGATGTGTGTGTCTGTCTCTACCCCCAGGTGTCCTTGAAAATTCTTATAGTTTCTAAATTTAGAAATTCTTATATTTCTTAACTTGAAAACTTACAGTTTGCCTTTTCCCTGGAAAAAATGGATGGTCTTGTCATGTGGGGTCCCATTCCTCCGCTTCTCGACAACTGGAGCTGGATAACCTTCTGCCAGGCTCCCCACCTAGCCTGCCTCTTTATTTTTTTTGTGGTGCTGGGGATTGAACCCAGCAGCATTCTACTTTTGAGCTACACCCCCAGCCCGATTTTTTTCTTTTTTCTTTCTTTCTTCCTTCCTTTCTTTCTTTTTTTCTTTCTTGCAGTACTGGGGGTGGAACCCAGGGGCTTTTCTACTTACAGGCTATACTCACAGACCTATTTTATACTTTATTTGGAAACAGGGTCTCATTAAGTTGCTGAGAGCCTCACTTAGTAGCTGAGGCTGGCTTCGAACCTGTGTGATCCTCCTGTCTCAGCCTCCCAAGTGCGGGGATTACAAGCGTCCCCACCACGCCCGGCTCTTATTTATTTTTGGTGGTACTGGGGTTCTACCTCTGGGCCACACTCCCAGACCTATTTTATACTTTTTTTTGGTGGTACTGGGGTTCCTGGAAACCCTTCTATCTTCGGGTTACATTCCCAGACCTATTTTTATATATTTTTTTTATTTGGAAATAGGGTCTCTTAAGCCAGCGTGGCTGGCTCCGAACCTGCGCTATCCTCCTGTCTCCGCCTCCCAAGTGCGGGGATTACAAGAGTGCGCCACCACACCTGTCGTTTTATTTTTTATTTTTGAAACAGGGTCTCAGTAAGTTGAGGAGGGCCTCAGTAAGTAGCTGAGGCTGGCCGCGAACCCGGATCCTCCTGTCTCAGTCTCCCAAGTACCGGGATTAAAAGCGTGCGCCACCACTACTTGTTAGATGCCTTGGGATTCCCCAAGTAGCTCTGCTTCAGGGCAGTGAGGAGGGAGGCTGGGAAGGGACCCTGCCTTCATTCCTTGGTAGGGAGGGCATCCTGGTGTAAGAAATGTGAATTTGTCCCTTGCTGATTTGGATGGGGGGTGTTTCTTGGAGGTTCTCACTGAGGAGATTCCATTTTGCCTCTCCCCCTCTTGAACATCAGAGTGTCCAGCGATGGGGCTAGGACAGGCTCCTGGCCTTCCTAACTTGCTGGGCAGATGTCTCAAACTCTGTGGCTCTTGTGGTTTCCCTCTTGGGAGTTTCTCAATACTTTTCTCTCTTTCGTAGCCTTGCATCATCAAGATTAAAAACTTTTTTGATGCAGAAGATTATTACATTGTTTTGGAATTGTAAGTACTAAACATTTTGAATTTATGTTTCAATTTAAATGCCTATGAGCCAGCAAAGAATTGAATGTAAGCTTGCTTTTGTCATGCTGGGGATGCTCAACATATACATGTCTTGGTTGTATACGCCTGTAATCCCAGGACTTGGGAGACTGAGACAGGAAGATCACAGGTTTGAAGACAGCCTTAGCCTCCTAGTGGGATTTTGTTTCAAAACAAAACATAAAAAGGGCTGGGGATATATCTGGGAGAGTTCATTCTTGGAAGAGGCCTGTCTCATGTTCTAATCCCGCAGCAATTTGCAGTGTTTTCTGGGAGCGGCTGTCGTGGGCAGCAGGGAGTGCTTTGCTCCTGGTTAGGAAATGTCCAGACTGACCACCCAGATGATATAATAGCCAGGCACTGATGCATTCCTGTAACCCCAATACTCAGGAGGATTGCAGGTTTGAGGCCAGACTCAGCAACTTAGTGAGACTCTTTTAAAATAAAAATAAAAAAGGGTGGGGGTAAGCCGGGCGTGGTGGCGCACGCTTATAATCCTCGCGCTTGGGAGGCTGAGACAGGAGGATCACGCAGGTCCGAAGCCAGCCTCAGCTGGCTTAAGAGACCCTGTTTCCAAATAAAAAATATAAAATAGGTCTGGGAGTGTAGCCCGAAGGTAGAAGGTCCCTGGGTTCCATCCCCAGTACCACCAAAAGGCCTTGGGTTCAGTCCCAAGTACCAAAAGAAAAAGAAAGAAAGAAAAGAAAATTACATGATAAATACCAATCCTGATTACTGCTCAGAGCACTAGGAAGAGAGGTTTGGATGGTCCGTGTTGCTTATGGGAACATTGACACTAAATAGGAGATTGTTTCCTGACTAGATCCAGATAACACAGGTTAGTAGTGGTGACAGTCATACAGTAACAGTGCCTGATAGTTACTGAGCGCTTGACTGTGAGCCAGGTACTGCAGGAAACACTACATGATTGGCTCTCTGATCTTTCCTAATAATCCTAGAGCTTCCTGACGTTTTACAGATGGGTTACTATTTTTATGGCCACTTTAAAGAGGAGACCGAATCACAGGTTAGTTTAGTAACTGCTGAGTGATTTACCCGTCTCAGTTACGTCTTAATTTTTACACTAGCTATCACAGTAGGTGGTATTCCTTATTTTTTAAGCTCAGACGGGTTAAATAGCATACTCAAAGCCCCTTGGCTAGTAAGGGGAGGGATTGGGGTTCAGCCCCCCATTGTCTGATCATTAGCTTTGGCTTCTTCCATATCTGTCTCAGAATCACTCCAGGTACATGATAAGCATGCAGGCTTCGGGGCCCGCTTCCAGTCTACTGGATCTGATTTTTTTTTTTTTTTTAAGGGTCCGGGGATGGAACCCAGAGGCATTCGAACTCTGAGCTATACCCTTTGCCCTATTTTTTATTCTTTATGTTTTGAAATTGGGTCTCACTAAGTTGCGGAGGGCCTCACTAAGTAGCTGAGGCTGTCCGCGGACCGTGATCCTTGGGTCTCAGCTTCCAGAATGCTGGGATTGTAAGTGTGCGCCACCACGCCCAGCTTTGAATCTCATTTTTAATTAAACAAGTTAATCAGTAATTGTATTGGTACTGAGGGTTGAACCCAGAAGCATTTTCCTCTGAGCCACATTCCAGCCCTTTTAATTTTTTATTTTAAAACAGGGTGTCACTAAGTTCTTGAGGCTGGCCTTGAACTGCCATCTTCCTGTCTCAGCTGCCTGTGTATTGGGATTATAGGTGTGTACCACCTATATTATTTATTTATAATAAATATTTAAAAGTATTTATTATATTATAGGTATAAATACATACCTATAAATATTTATTTATTTGTCGAATTGGGGATTGAACCCAGGGGCATTCTACCCCCAGCCCTTTTTATTCTATTTATTTATTTGTTTATTTATTTATTTATTTATTTTTGTGGAACTGGGGATGGAACCAAAGGGCTTTCTACAAACCCCAGGCTACACTCCCAGACCTATTTTATATTTTATTTGGAAACAGAGTCTCACTAAGTTGCTGAGAGCCTCACTAAGTAGCTGAGACTGACTTCGAACCTGTGTGATCCTCCAGTCTCAGCCTCCCAAGCGCGGCGATTACAAGCGTGTGCCACCATGCCCAGCTTATTTTTATTTTTATTTGTTTATTTGTTTATTTATTTTTTAATTTATGGTACTGGGGATGGAACCCGGGGCATTCTACCTCAGAGCTTCACCCCTAGCCCTATTTTTGTATTCTTTATTTTGAAACCGGATCTCACTGAGTTGCAAAGGGCCTCAATAAGTAGCTGAGACTGTCTGCGAACCGCAGTCCTCCGGTCTCAGCCTCCCAAATGCTAGGATTACAAGCAGGCGCCACCACGCCCGGCTCCCTCAGCCCTTTTTATTTTGAAATAGCATCTTGCTAAGTTATCGTGTGCTGGCTACAAACCTGAGATCTCCCTGACTCAGCCTCCTGTGTACTGGGATTACAGGGTTGTTCCACCACATTCTGCTTTATGTTTTATTTTTTTGTTGTACTGTGGGTTGAACCCAGGCATGCCCTATCATCAGCTATACCCCTAAATGTTCTTATTTTGAAACAGGGTCTTGGCCAGTTATCATGTTCTGGCCTTGAAGCTGTGATCCTTTTTTCTCAAATGCCCAAATCATATGTGTGCACACTGCTTGGCTCTGAATTCAGTGTTTCAAAGCTCCCAAGTATCACCAATGCCCTATGTACATTCCTTCTGTTTTCCACTGGGACTGTTGTTCTTGTTTTCCCACTGGGATATCTGATTGTGGATGAGCCTTATTAGTTCATTTCTTTATTTTATTTTTATTCTCATCATAATTTTTTTTGTAGTCTTTCTTGAAAACTATTTTGTACTGATGTACTAGATATTTAAAAAGGACAGTGCAAGCTGGGCGTGGTGGCGTGCGCTTGGGAGGTGGAGACAGGAGGATCGCGCAGGTTCGAAGCCATCCGCGCGCGCTGGCTTAGGAGACCCTGTTTCCAAATAAAAATGTAAAAATAGGTCTGGGAGTGTAGCCTGGAGGTAGAAGGGCTTCCAGGAACCCCAGTACCACCAAAAAAAAAAAAAAAAAAAAAAAAAAAAAAGACAGTGCTATGACCTCTTTTTTTTTTTTTTTTTTTTTTTTGCTGGTACTGGGGTTCCTGGAAACCCTTTTACCTCCAGGCTACACTCCCAGACCTATTTTATACTTTTATTTGGAAACAGGGTTTCTTAAGCCAGCAAGGCTGGCTTCGAACCTGCATGATCCTTCTGTCTCTGCCTCCCAAGTGCGGGGATTACAAGCGTGTGCCACCATGCCAGGCACCTCTGGATTTATAATATAAGATAGTAAGGATGTGAATTAACATGCTCAGCAATATGTTCTTTTTTTTTTATAATGTGCTTTTATTGGTGCATTATACACATCATAATGTAAATTATATTGACAGTGGCATACAAACACATAGAACTTGGTGCCCCCCCCCACCTTCCCCATACAGAGTACTAAGATTGATGGTATATCACATATGTGCACATAGTCAATGGCAGTATTTCCATGAATGAGCCTCAGTCTTCCCCCTTCCCTTCCCTTAGACCACCTCTCTGGCTCCACTGAGGTTTTTTCTCCATTATCTGGAGTTCTTCTGGTACCACAATTACTCCCTAACTTGCACATATTAGAGAAAATAAGACCCTTGACTTTCTGTGACTGGCTAATCTCACTTGACATAATATATTCCAGGGCCTTCCATTTTCTTACAAATGCCATGATTGTGTTCTTTATTGCTGAATAGAATTCCCTTGTGTGTTTTCCCATAATTTTATAATCCATTCATGTGTTGATGGACATCTAGGTTGGTTCCATATTTTGGCTTTTTTGAATTGTGCTACAACAAATATGGGTATGCATATATTATTATCGATTGCTGGGTGTGGTGGCTCATTCTTGTGATGCCTGTACTTTAAGAGGCTGAGACAGGAGGAACGCAGGATTGCAGCCAGCCTCAGCAACTTAGTGAGACCCTGTTTTTGTTTTTTGTTTTTTTGTGGGTTTTTTTTGGTGGTACTGGAGGTGGAACTGAGAGGCTTTCTACCTCCGGGCTATACTCCCAGACCTATTTTATACTTTATTTGGAAACAGGGTCTCACTAAGTTGCTGAGAGCC
Organism: Muscardinus avellanarius; assembly: GCF_963383645.1. NCBI lineage: Eukaryota > Metazoa > Chordata > Mammalia > Rodentia > Gliridae > Muscardinus > Muscardinus avellanarius. The sequence continues at coordinate 18,622,316 of NC_137807.1, forward strand.
TCACTAAGTAGCTGAGGCTGGCTTCGAACCTGTGCGATCCTCCTGTCTCAGCCTCCCAAGCGCGGGGATTACAAGCGTGCGCCACCATGCCCGGCTCTGATTTTTGTTTTTTGTTAGTACTGGGGATGGAACCCAGGGACATTCTACCTCCAGGCCACAACCCCCAGCACTATTTTATTTTTATTTGGAAGCAGGCTCTCACTGGGTTGATGAGGGTCTCATTACTTGCTATGACTGTCTTCAAACCTATAATCCTCCTGTCTCAATCTCCCAAGTACTGGGATTGTAAGAATGTGCTACCATGCCCGACTATGACCTTGTTTCAAAATAAAAAATAAAATTAATGCTGGGATCCACCTCAGAGGTAGAATGCCTCTGGGTTCAACCCCCAAGACCCCCCACCCCCCCAAAAAAAAAAAAAAGAAAAAATAACTTACTATAGTTCTCTGATTTCGGTCCCTTTGGAAAGATACCCCGGAGTAGTATAGCCAAATCACTTGGGGAGTCTATTCCCAGTTTCCTGAGGAAGCTCCACACTGGTGGTGCTGGGGATGGAACCCAGGGGCATTCTACCTACAAGCTACGCCCCACCTCTATTTTATATTCTTTATGTTGAAACAGGATCTCACTAAATTGCGGAGGGCCTCACTAAATAGCTGAGGCTGGCCACAAACCACGATCCTCTTGTCTCAGCCTCCCAAGTACTGAGATTATAAATGTGTGCCACCATACCCGGCTTGCAGTGTTCTTAACATGAATTGGTGTTGGATTTTGTCATATGAGTTTTCATTGTCTATTGAGATGCTAATGTAATTTTTGTCTTTAGTTTTACTTACGTAGTGAATAAAATGTATTTCTTTTTTTTTTCTGGTGGTACTAGAGATGGAACCCAGGGGCATTCTACCTCTGAGCAACATCCCCAGCCCCAACTTTTATTCTTTATTTTGAAACAGGGCCTCACTAAATAGCTGGGGCTGTCTGTAAACCACGATCCTCTTGTCTCAGTCTCCCAAACGCTGGGATTACAAATGTGCGCCACCATGCCCGGCTATGTATTGCTTTTTATACCAATTTTGCTTTCCGGGGATGAAACCAACTTAGTCATGGTTTATAATTTTCTTGATGTGGTTTTGGATACTCATGGCTAGTATTTTGTTTAAAATTTTTGCATCTATTTTCAACAGTGACACTGGTCTGTAATTTTTTTCTTGAGGTCTCTATTTGTCTTTGATATTAATGTGACGCTGGCCTCGTAGAAGGAGCTTGGAAGCATTTCATCTCTTTTGATTTTAAGGAATAATTTGTGAAGTATTTGGTGTCATTTTTCTGTAAAGGTTTTTAGAATTCAGCTAGAATTCTGGTTAGCTTTTTTTATTTTATTTATTTATTTTTTTTTTGCCATACTGGGGATGGAACCCAGGGGCATTCAAGCTCTGAGCTACACCTTCAGTCCTATTTTTTTATTCTTGATTTTGAAACAGGGTCTCACTGAGTTGCAGAGGGCCTCGCTAAGTAGCTGAGGCTGTTCGCGAACCGCGATCCTCCTGTCTCCGCCTCTCCAATGCTGGGATTACAAGCATGGGCCACCACGCCCGGCTGGTTCATTAACTTTAAAAAAAAATGGGAGTCAAGAATAAATAAAAACAGCAGTTCTTTGCTTGTCTTCTCTAGAATTTTTTTTTTTCCCTTTTTCTTTTTGGTGGTACTGGGGTTCCTGGAAGCCCTTCTACCTCTGGGCTACACTCCCAGACCTATTTTATATTTTTATTTGGAAACAGGGTCTCTTAAGCCAGCGCGGCTGGCTTCAAACCTGCGCGATCCTCCTGTCTCCGCCTCCCAAGCGCCACCACGCCTGGCGCTGCTTGTCTTAATGAGTTTGTCCGACCTGTGTTTATCTCCTGGCCAGTGAGCTTCCCTTTGGGAATGAACGCCCCACTTGCTTGTGTGTTTCAGGATGGAAGGAGGAGAGCTCTTTGACAGGGTGGTGGGGAATAAACGGCTGAAGGAAGCCACCTGCAAACTGTATTTTTATCAGATGCTCCTGGCTGTACAGGTAAGAGAAGCCCTCAATTCCATGACAGCCTGCTTTCTATTAGGCAGATCACTCTCTGAGTGAGATAGAAACTGAGGGACTGGGAACTCAAACTCAAGAGAGATTCTGTGTGTTTATTGTTCTGTTTTTGGTAGCAGTATCCTGCACCTTGACCCAGGTGTCAAAGCTCTTGCTTTTTAGAGACAGGAATAAAGGGAACTGAAGAAATAAACACACAGAACTGGGAGTGGTGGCGCACACTTATAATCCCAGTACTGAGGAGGCTGAGACAGGAGGATCGCAGGCTCGCGGCCAGCCTCAGCTACTTAGACCCTCTGCAGTTTAGTGAGATATTGTTTCAAAATAAAGAAAAAAAGTCGAGCTGGCAGTTTATCTCAGAGGTAGAACATCCCAGGGTTCAATCCCTGGTACTGGAAAAAACAAACAAATAAACAAAACACCACACATAATCCCATGCCTTCTCTCTTTAGCTTGGAGTCCTTTCTGGCGGTGCATTGATTTCTACATCTGCCTCATCCATGTAGAAATCTCCCTCTTCAAGCCGGGCGTGGTGGCGCACGCTTGTAATCCCCGTGCTTGGGAGGCTGAGACAGGAGGATGGCGCGGGTTCAAAGCCAGCCTCAGCTACTTAGTGAGGCTCTCAGCAACTTAGTGAGACCCTGTTTCCAAATAAAATATAAAAAAAGTTTGGGGGTCTAGCCTGGAAGTAGAAAGCCCCTGGGTTCCACCCCCAGTACCACACACACACACACAAAAAAAAAAAACAAAAAAAAAAAAACAAAGAAATCTCCCTCTTCAGCTGGGCATAGGTGGTGCACACCTGTAATCTCAGTACTTGGGAGGCTAAAACAGGAGGATCACAGGCTCAAGGCCAGCCTTAGGAACTTAGCAAGATCCTGTTTCAAAATAAAGAATAAAAAGTCTGGCTGCAGGTGTAGCTCAGAAGTAGAATGTCCCTGGGTTCCATCCCAGTACTGCCAAAAAAAAAAAAAAAAAAAAAAAAAGAATTTTTCCTTCAGCCTCCAGGAACCTCCAGAGACATGATTGGAACACCTTCCCTATCCCACCCCTGTTCTTTTTTCTTTTTTCTTTTTCTTCTGCATTTTTGAGTTTAAAACCCAGGACTTCATGCATGCGAGGCAGGCGCTGTACCATTGAGCTACATTCTCAAATGCTAAGTCCTCAGCTCCCCTTACTTGGTACTAGAGATTGAACCCAGGGTTATTCCACCTCTAAGCCATATTCCAGGCCTTTTTACTTTTAATTTTTAAAAATTTATTTATTTATTTATTTTTGTGGTACTGGGGATGGAACCCAAGGACCTACCTCTGGGCTACACCCCTGACCTATTTTATATTTTATTTGGAAACAGGATCTCACTAAGTTGCTGAGAGGCTCACTAAGAAGCTGAGGCTGGCTTTGAGTCTGTGCAATCCTCCTGTTTCACCCTCCCAGAGGCATTCTACCTGAGCTACACCCCTACACCTATTTTTTAGTCCTTTTTATGTTTGAAACAGGGACTCACTAAGTTGCGAAGGGCCTCACTAAGTAGGTTGACTTTCTGATACTTTTCTGATGAGAAGTAGCAGTGTAGTTTTGTAATTGGCCTCAATCAAAGGTAGTGTCTGTCTCTCTCTCTCTCTCTCTCTCTCTGTATGTATATGTATATATATATATATATATATATATAATATATATATATATATAGTTTGTTTTTTTTTGCATTACTGGGGATGTACTACCTCCAAGCTCCGCCCCCAGCCCTATTTTTTATTCTTTATTTTGAAACGGGGTCTCACTGAGTTGCAAAGAGCCTCACTAAGTAGCCAAGGCTGCCAACGAACTGCGATCCTCCTGTCTCAGCCTCCCAAATGCTGTGATTACAAGCGTGCGCCACCACGCCTGGCCACTCCTTGCCCTTTTTATGTTTTTTTTTTTTTAAACAGAGTTTTGCTAGGTTGCGGTGACTTGCAAGTTGCTGAGGCTGTCCTCAAATCGGAGATCATCCTGTCTCACCCTCCCAGCTACTGGGATTATAGACAGGTGTCACTATTTCCAGCTTCTTTTTCTTTTTTTTTTTCCTTTTTTATATGATACTAGGGATTGATCTCAGAGACATTCTGCAATTAAGCTACATCCCTAACTCTTTTATGTTTATTTTTTAATTTTTTATTTTGAGACAGAGTCTTGCTAAATTGCCCAGGCTGGCCTTGACTTTTGCTATCTTCCTGCCTCAGATTCCTGAGTTGCTGGAGTAAGAATATAATTAGGTCTTTTCTATCAAAGAAACAGCCTCACTTAAGCTCTATTTTATAATGGAGTCCTTTATGCCAGGCATTGTGGTGCACGCTTGTAATCCCAGCATCCGGGAGGCCGAGACAGGAGGATCACAGTTCACAGACAGCCTCAGCTACTTAGTGAGGCCCTTTGCAACTCAGTGAGACCCTGTTTCAAAATAAAAGATAAAAAATAGGGCCGGGGGCAGAGCTTGGAGGTAGCATTTTTTTGGGCAACAAAAAATGCTGTTGTATACTTTATGTGCACTTATATATTTTCTATTTATTTATTTATTTATTTAGCGGGTCTGCGGATGGAACCCAGGGGCATTCAACCTCCGAGCTACATCCCCTGCCCTATCTTTTATTCTTTATTTTGAAATCGAGTTTCACTGAGTTGCAGAGGGCCTCACTAAGTAGCTGAGGCTGTCCGCGAACTGTGATCCTCAGGTCTCAGCCTCCCGAATGGTGGGATTGCAAGTGTGCGCCACCACGCCCGGCTATATTATCTTGCTTTTAAACCAATGTAAACACAATTTAAATTGCCAACAAAATTGATTTAGCATTAAAAAAAAGTCTTTGTGGAAAACATAAATCCAAGGGTCCTGCTTTTTTTCACGTGTAGTATCTTCATGAGAATGGCATTATACATCGGGACCTAAAGCCAGAGAATGTTTTACTTTCATCTCAAGAAGAGGACTGTCTTATAAAGGTAAAGAATTTGTTCCCTTTTTTTTTGTGGGTTTAGGGATGGAACCCAGGGGCATTTGACCTCCAAGCTACACCTCCAGCCCTATTTTCTATTCTTTATTTTGAAACAGGGTCTCACTAACTTGCACAGGACCTTACTGAGTAGCTGAGGCTGTCTGTGAACCACGATCCTCTGGTCGCAGCCTCCCAAATGCTGGGATGACAAGCGTGCACCACCGCGCCCGGCTAGGAATTTGTTCTTTATATGGCCACTCCAATAGAAATTGTCTTTTGATTCCTCACATTAAAATGGGAGCAAAGTTGTATGTGGTAGCACATGCCTGTAATTGGGAGTACAGGGGAGGCTGAGTCAGGAGGATCAGAGGTTTAGCCAGACTGTGTTTCAAAATAAAAAAAATAAGCCGGGCGTGGTGGCGCACGCTTGTAATCCCCGCGCTTGGGAGGTTGAGACAGGAGGATTGCACAGGTTCGAAGCCAGCCTCAACAACTTAGTTAGTGAGGCTCTCTGCAACTTAGTAAGACCCTGTTTCCAGATAAAATATAAAATAGGTCTGGGAGTATAGCCCAGAGGTAGAAGGCCTCTGGGTTCTACCCCCAGTACTACGAAAAAAAAAAAAAAAATAATAAATAAATAAAAATAAAAATAAAAAAATATAAAAATAGGTCTGGGAGTATAGCCCAGAGGTAGAAAGCCTCTGGGCTCAACCCCCAGTACCACCCAAAAAATAAAATAAAATAAATAAAAAATAAAGAATAAATAAAAAAAAGAAAAAAAAAAGATTTAGTAGAACGTCCCTGGGTTCAATCCTCAGTACCAAAAAAGGGGAAGGGGACATAAAAAGGTCAGAGGGAAAAAGGAGGGGTCTAAGTGGACAAGGGAATCACATATTCTGTCTTGTCCTTCTCAAGTCTGGCTTCACTTTAGAATCTTCTGTTAGAATTACGAAGTCAACACGGACAGCCTCAGCTATTTAGTGAGGCCCTTCACAACTCAGTGAGACCCTGTTTCAAAATTAAGAATAAAAAATCGGGCAGGGGGTGTAGCTCGGAGGTCAAATGCCTTTGGTTTCCAGCCCCAGACCCGCAAAAAAAAAAAAAAAAAAAGAAAAGGAATTACAACGTCATTCAGCCCAGTCAATCAATCAGAGTACCCAGGCTGCACCTTAGAATCTGAGAGTGACCTCTGAGTGCAAGACTATTCTGCCAAGCTCTGTAGTTATCCCGTGATATAGTCAAGTGTGAGAGCCCGGGCTCTTCGAACCATGTGTAACTAATTAGAATCCTAGCATGTTTGTGATAGGGACTTTGAACTTTTTTTTTTTTTTGGTGGTACTGGTGTTCCTGGAAGCCCTGCTACCTCCGGGCTACACTCTCAGACCTATTTTATACTTTTTTATTTGGAAACAGGGTCTCTTAAGCCAGCGCGGCTAGCTTCAAACCTGCGCGATCCTCCTGTCTCCACAATGCCCGGTGACTTTGAACTTTTTGTAAGGTTACAAAGGTAAATTGGAGAACCTGAGTCTTGAGACTCCTAGGTTTAGGGATTTTGTTTATTTTTATTTTTTGTGGTACTAAGGATTGAACTCAAGTGAATTCTACCTCCAAGCCAAACTCCCCAGCCTTATTTTATTAATTTATTTTTTAAATTTTGAAACAAGCCAGGCGAGGTGGCGCATGCTTATAATGCCAACATTTGGTTGGCTGAGACAGTTTGTGGACAGCCTCAGCTACTACTTAGTGAGGCCTTTTGCAACTCAGTGAGACCCTATTTACAAATAAAAAGAATACAAAATAGGGCTGGGGGTTTAACCCGGAGATAAAATACCCCTGAGTTCCAAAACCAGTACCGCAAAAAAAAAAAAAAAAAAAAGAAAAAAAAAGAAAAGAAAAAGAAACAGAGTCTTTCCAGGTTACTGAGAGACTCACTGAGTTGCCTAGGATGTCCTCAAACCTACAATCCTCTTGTCTCAGCTCCCAAGTACTGGGATTACAAACAGGTGCCACCATACCTTTCTCAGAGATATTATTTTAAGGAAAATTAAGTCTTTTAGGACCAGCAGACCATGGTCATCTTTTTATTTAATTGACAGTATAGAAATTTATTCCTCTTGTTCTTTGTTTTAGATTACCGATTTTGGGCAGTCCAAGATTCTGGGGGAGACTTCTCTCATGAGGACCCTGTGTGGTACCCCCACTTACCTAGCTCCCGAGGTTCTTCTTTCTGCTGGGACCTCCGGGTACAACCGTGCCGTGGACTGCTGGAGCCTAGGAGTTATTCTCTTTATCTGGTAAGAGAAGTTTTCATTGCTTTCTATCTGGTCAGACGTCATGAGACGTATAAGCATGTTCAGGTAGAGAGCTTGTGTTTGAATTAGGTCACTTTTTGACCATGGATTGAAAGACAAAACCTAATTTTTCATGATGCTGAAAAAAAAAAGAAATGGATATCTGTGAATGCCTCTGAGAATGCCACTTGATTTCTCTCCCTTTCTCTCTCTACCAATGTTAAGCCTTAGTGGGTATCCACCTTTCTCTGAGCATAAGACTCAAGTGTCCCTGAAGGATCAGATCACCAGTGGAAAATACAACTTCATTCCCGAAGTCTGGGCAGATGTCTCAGAGAAGGGTATGGATACGAAAGGGTTAAGAATTTGTGGTTCGCGAAGATGTGGGCGTGCTGTCGGTGGGAGTTTCTTTTCCAACTCTGTGATGTTTTCACCTGTCAACCCTGTTCGCTCATTAAGTCTTGCACCATTTGAGAAGCAGAGGAAATTATTCCGAGTGTGGGTTCCAGAGCCTGAGCTCGAGATCTGGGTCTTCTATTTCCTAGCTGTGTGACCCTAGGCAAGTTATTTAACCTCTCTGAGCCTCCAGTTTTCTTTATTTGTAAAGAAAGCCCTCCAGAGTCTTCACCTTCAAGGGTTTGGGGAGGGTTGAGTAAAATGTATACAAGTGCCTCATACCTGTTGAAGTGTGAAAAGCATAGATAGCTTTTGAGTTGCAAACTTTCCTTTGAGTAAATAACATTTAAACTACTCAATGTCATTAGTTACTTAGTATTTTATAATAAAAAGAAATGCAACCTTATTACTTCCTGAGGTGAAAGCGGAAGGTTGAAACTAAGTTTCTAGTAACATAACATAGGCAATTGTTAAGTATCTGCAGTCCTCAATACTTACATTGTTGCAGAATACAAGGCAGCCTGCAGCTGTTGCTGAAGCGGTCAGGCTTCATTTTGGACTCTTCTGCCTTTCCAAGCAGCCCCTCTCTGGCAGAGGGGTTCTTGCCATTAATCCTTGGTGCTCAGGAAGAGTTTGCTACACATTCTGAGCGTCTTCGACCTGGGCATAAGTTCAGCCTCAGTTAGTGTCATCATGAGTCCGGCAACAGAGAAACGCACTAAGGGAGAGACGGAGAGCCTCGCTATCATGCCTGGTGTTCAGAGTCCTCCTAATACTGAGAGCCGGAAGGACACTGGGGGCCGCGCCTGCTCTCTGCTGCCTCCGTGATGATCTTTCTGGATGGTGGCCTGTAATTGTGGCAAACTTTAATATTGCTGATTTAATGTCTTTAGCCTTTTCACGACAACTTGTTCATTTCTCTTGTTACCTTAGCTCTGGACCTAGTCAAGAAGTTGCTGGTGGTTGATCCAAAGGCACGGTTCACAACGGAGGAGGCCTTAAGTCACCCGTGGCTTCAGGTGGGCTCGGGGCAGGGCTTGCTCATGTCAAATGTATGGGGAGCCCCGAGCAAGGCGGTAGAGGATGGAAACACAATCTTTGCATTGTCTCTGCTGCGGTCATTTGTTTAGATTGAGCTCCAGCTGTATGGGGTGTGTGGGGGGCATTCAGCCTTTGTGATATCACCCTTAGCTTTTGGAGAGACAAGCTCACCTCATAGCCTCTTCTGGTTCCTCTTGGCTGCCCTCCACGTCTGCAGCTTGGCTGTGCCCCTTAGGCTGTCCTGGCTCCACCCCCAGCTGCGGCCCTTCCCTCCATCTCCCTCTGACAGGTGGATGGGGCCCGCTGTACTCTGGCCAACTTCAGCCGGGGAGCCCGAGGGGGACAGCCTCCCGGGGAAGAAGATTGGGTATAAAGGGTCCCAGCTCTTGTTCCCGGTGAATGAGTCAGCATGCCCTGAATGCACACTGTCACCTGTACACACACACACACACACACTCTCTCTCTCTCTCTCTATCTCTCTCTCTCTCATGTGTGATTTTGGGGATTGAACCCAGGGACATTTCTGCCTCCAAGCTACACCCTCAGTCCTTTCTTTTGAAACAGTCTCACTAAGTTGTAAAGGGCCTCGCTAAGTTGCTGAGGCTGGCAGCGAACCTCCTGTCCTCCTGTCTCAGCCTCCCAGGTACTGAAATTACAAGTGTGTGCCACCATGCCCGGCTAACATCATTTAATTTTAATGACAACTTATTGTTCATAGTTTGTTCATCTTGGGAGGATGAGCTTTGCTCATGGTGTCTAGGCAGGCTCAGTGACGCTTTGGAATGGAATTTGCACCCCTCCTTTGTGTGTGCGCGCGTGCGCGTGTGTGTTTGTGGTGCTGGGGATTGAACTCAGTAGAATTCTACTTCAGAGCTACACCCCTAGACCAGCCCTATTTTTATTCTTTATTTTGAAACAGGGCCTCACTAAGTAGCTGAGGCTGGCTGCAAATCTGTGATCCTCCCGTCTCAGGCTCCCATGTACTGGGATTACAAGCGTGTGCCACTATGCCTGCCCCACCCCTTTTAAATTTTTGTTTTGAAACAGTATTGTCAGGTTGCTAAGAGTCTCGCTAAGTGGCTGAGACTGGCTGCAAATGTGTGATCCTCCTGTCTCACCTTCCCAAGTACTGGGATTACAGGCATGTGCCACCACCCCTGGCGGCTATGCCCTTTTCTATTAACTTTTTTTTTTTTTTTTTTTTTGGTGGTACTGGGGTTCCTGGAAACCCTTCTCCGGGCTACACTCCCAGACCTATTTTATATTTTTATTTGGAAACAGGCTCTCTTAAGCCAGCATGGCTGGCTTCGAACCAGTGTGATCCTCCTGTCTCCGCCCCCCAAGCGCGGGGATTACAAGCGTGCCCACCATGCCCGGCTCTATTAACTTTCTTTTGGGGATGAAGGTTTTAACTAGGTGGCTTGAGCAAGAGATTGTCACTCTGAGGATTACTGCTTCACAAATGCTTTGGGCAACGCAGTCTCAGCTTTGTATTTCTGGAATTTAGGGGAGGCTGTACCCATACTTCTAATCCTCCACACCTAACAGCCAGCTCAAGTTGAGACATTAAAAAAAAAAAGATATATTGCCGGGCGTGGTGGTGCACGCTCATAATCCCCGCGCTTGGGAGGCGGAGACAGGAGGATCGCGCAGGTCCGAAGCCAGCTGCGCGCGCTGGCTTAGGAGACCTTGTTTCCAAATAAAAATGTAAAAATAGGTCTGGGTGTGTAGCCCGGGAGTAGAAGGGCTTCCAGGAACCCCGGTACCACCAAAATAAATAAATAAATAAATAAATAAATAAATAAATATAAAAAAAAGATATATGTTTTTCGGTGTTGTCGTGGAAATAGCAGTTCCCCTCCCTGAAAAAATTTGTCAGATGATTTTGTATTTAATAGACCACACAGATCTGAGACAGCAGGATCTTGGAGAAAGGAGTTTCAAAACAAAGGCTACCTTTGCATGCTGGGATTTAATTTTGTTGAGAGAGAGAAACACACCTCTTGGCTCTTTTCATATTCCACATAGAAAAGCGCTTGGGGTCCATGTGTAGAGAGGTTGAGGGGCTGTATTAGGATTAAAAAAATATAGATCTGGGCAGTGAGGCTTGGGAACAGAGTTCGCATCTGCCTGAAATTTATGAGCCAGCATAGCTTATTTTTCTTGTCCTTTTTGTCTCCAAAGGAATCTGTTATTCACAACCAAGGAAGGTGAGGTTCAGCTCCGCCGCAGGGGTCTCCTGTGAATACTCCTTTGTCTGCATTTTTTGTTGTTGCCAAAGGTGGAGCCAACACTGAATGAGGACAAGGATACAGATCAGCTGTCTAAAACATCTGTTAGTGGCGGTTAGGTTTTATTTTGGGAAAGTTAGTGTTTTTAAGGAGACATAGTTCTGTGGGTCCGGCACTGGGCTGAGCATTGAGAATGGAGTTCTGGTCTCTGTTTTGTAGTTAACAGTGTCCATTGGGGAGCACCCCTTATATCCTCTTTTTTGCCTGATGTTTAGTACCTGAGATAAAGGATTCCTTCCTCCTTGTCTTTCAGGGATAATTTAATACTTTGGATCATAGGGATCTCATAGGGAGGGCATTTATAGATAAGTTTTGCTACCTGTGCTACCAATGAGCTGCGTTTTCATATTATTGGGAATGGATGACTTGTAGATATAGGCCGAAAAAGACTTGGGAGCACTGAAAGGCATCCCGGAGAAGGGGATTTGTGATACTCAGCTTTCTAGTACTGTTAACTTAAAAAGAGAAAAAGGGAGCCAGGCGTAGGGGTGCACGCTTGTAATCCCAATACTTGGGAGGCTGAGACAGGAGGATCGCAGGTTGAGGACAGCCTCAGCAAATAGTGAGATTCTCATTAACCTAGCAAGACAATGTTTAAAAAAAAAAAAAAAAGGGGGATAGAGGTGTAGCTCAGAGGTAGAATGCTCCTGGGTTCAAATCTCAGAGAGAGAGTTTTTTTTTTTTTTTTTCTCTCACAGTTTTGGAAGTTTCTGTGACTTAATGGGCTCTGTTGTTGTTTTGGGCCCGTGGTGAGGCAGCACATCCTGACAGGAGTCTGTGTCCTCCAACCTGAGATCCCATAGTCTCAGCCTCCTACGAAGTGGGATTATAGGCATGCACCGCCGCACCAGTTTGGGGGCCCGAGTCTCACACGTGGGCCTTTGGGGACACTTATCTAAACCCTAGCAGCATTCCATTGTGGTTTCATTTGTTTGTGCATTTTTTCCTTTAGAGCTTGTGCCTCAAGTGCAGTTAGGTACCATAGATGTAAAGATAAATCAGAGAAGCCCCCATGATTGGGACCTGACAGTGGATCAGAGTGGACTCTGCAGCTGGGGCTGATGTATGGCCCGCGTAGTAGTAGGGCTGGGTGCAGAGCACTGCAGCCAGCAGGAGGCAGGGCCACTGCCCGCAGGGCCTGGGACCCACATTTCACTTGGTGTGAAGAGGTCCGAAGGCTGCATGGCCCAGCAGCAATATGGGGGTGACAGCATTTTCAAACACATCTGGAGTCCCCCTGCTGGGAGGCCCTGGTGCCTGTTGAGTGGCTGGCATCTGGGGGTGCCCAGGAGTATTTGTTCACTGAATGAACGAGGAAGGTGGGTGCGGTGGCCCAGCAGGAAGGCAGGGAGGGCATTCCTGATGGAGGCTGATGTGAACCTGTGTAGCGGGAAAGAAGGGGGGGGGGTTCAAAGAGATCCTGCGGCCATGGGGGAGGTTGGAGGGTCTCCAGGTGAGCGTGGTGCTTCCAAAAAAGGCGGTGGGAGCTACTCTGAGCAGTCCAGTCAGAGAGTGATTGAAGCAGTGGTACCATCTCCAGCTACTGGAGAAGAAGAGAGAGGAACTCGTTCTGAGTCTTGTAGTATAGTAGATTTCCTATGACATGAAATTGCTGGATGTTGGCGGCCTCTTCCTGTGTCGCTTTCCCCACACGCCGTGGTCCACTTGAGTTAGGGGCAGATGGAAGGTACATGGGCTTTGGAATCAAACTGCTCTGGGCCTGTATTTTGCACATGGCACTTGGGAGGGGCTGAACTGGGCTTCTGGCCAGCCCCAAAGCCCACATTCCTAGTTACAGATGTTTCAGATTTCTGAAGCTGGGAGACCTGCACCAGGCTTTCTTGCCGGGCTCCCGAAGGCAAGTCATTGCTCCCTGCAGAATGGAGCATTCAGGGAGGCAGCAGAGACCTCCACACACATCTGGGCCCAGGTCGTCTGCTCATTTACCCTCGCTCCAGGCTCTCTCCCGCAGCACACAGCTCCTGCAGTGCTCTGTCCTGTTCATTGTTCTTTGTTAGATCTGAGTTTGGGGTGTCTCAGACTTACTGTCCTTGCCGACCCGGCAACTTGTACAGCACCTGCTGTGTTGTTTTCTTAGGGTGCTGAGTCAGTTCTTGGGGTGGCCTGGGTAACTGGCCTTGTCGTTAGAAAGAGAAGGGGGTTCTGGAAGAACTTGGGGAGCTGTATGGAGCCTGCCCCAACCTCTGACCCCCTGATTGCTATCTCTCAGGGTCTGGGATTCTGGTTTTGAAATTCCTTTTTTTTTTTTTTTTTTTTGGTGGTACTGGGGGTGGAACCCAGAGGCTTTCTACCTCCGGGCTATGCTCCCAGACCTTTTTTATACTTTATTTGGAAACAGGGTCTCACTAAGTTGCTGAGAGCCTCACTAAGTAGCTGAGGCTGGCTTTGAACCTGTGCGATTCTCCTGTCTCAGCCTCCCAAGCGCAGGGATTACAAGCGCGCGCCACCACGCCTGGCTATTTATGTTTTTAATTTCTTCACAGGATGAAGACATGAAAAGAAAGTTTCAGGATCTTCTGGCCAAGGAGAATCCATCGACGGCTGCACCCCAGGTCCCAGCCCCGATATCCCTGCTGATTTCCACTGATCATTGAGGATAGACTAGGTTTAAAGAGCTGATGAGCAAGACGGATGAGTTTAAAGATTCTCTGCGCTGGCGATTGCTTACTGGTTTTTAAAGATACGGTGTAGTAGATACTTAGTTTCTTGATGTGCCTCAGGACTCTTATTTGCTTTAGTCACACAGGGTGTGTTTAATACTTAGCAAAGCACAGCTAGGGGCCGTCCTGAAGGCAGCACTGAATATTCTGCTAGAGGCTCAGATTTAAATTTGTTGGACTATTTAAAATTTGAACAGATGTTTCGTGATTTCTTTTTTCTTTCCTTTTCCTCCCTCCTCTTTTTTTTTTTATGTACTGAGATTGAACCAAGGGGCTTTCTACCTCTGAGCTATCCCTCCACCCAGCCCTTTTTATATTTTGCTTCAAAACAGGGTCTTGCTAGATTGCTGAGCACCTTGCTGAATTGGTGAGAATAACTCCGATCTGCAATCCTCCTGTCTCAGCCTCTCGAGTACTGAGATTACAGGTGTGCACCACCACTAAACTTGCCTATGATTTTTATTTTTATTTTTTATTTTTATTTATATATATATATTTTTGGTGGTACTGGGGTTCCTGGAAGCCCTTCTACCTCTGGGCTACACTTCCAGACCTATTTTTACATTTTTATTTGGAAACAGGGTCTCCTAAGCCAGCGCACACTGCTGGCTTCAAACCTGCGTGATCCTCCTGTCTCTGCCTCCCAAGCACAGGGATTATAAGTGTGCGCCACCACGCCTGGCTTGCCCATGGTTTAAAAAATTTTTTTTTTCTTTCGGTAGTGGAGATGGAACCCAGGGGCATTCTGCCTCAAAACTACTCCCCCAGCTCAGATTTTTAAAAAATTTCTTTACTTATTTATTTATTTTGGTGGTGTTGGAGGTAGAACCCAGTGGCTTCTTACCACTGGGCTATACTCCCAGACCTATTTTATATTTTATTTGGAAACAGGGTCTCACTAAGTTGCTGGGGCTGGCTTCGAATCTGCGCGATCCTCCTGTTTCCGCCTCCCAAGCGCGGGGGTTACAAGTGTGCGCCACCACGCCCGGCTTATTCTTTATTTTGACAGGATCTCACTGGGTTGCAAAGGCCCTCATTAAGTAGCTGAGGCTGTCCACAAACTGTGATCCTCCTGTCTCAGATTCCCAAATGCTGGGAGTACAAGGGTGTGCCACCATGCCTGGCTTTGGCTCTTTTTTAAAAATAATTTTATTCCTCTAAGAGGTTTTTGTAAGTATATATTGGTATCTATTCATTATAAGTGAGAGAGAAATTCTATATATACATATATTCTTTATTTTTCTTTTTTGTGTGGTACTAGGGATTGATCTCAGGTTTCATGCATGCTGGGCAAGCATTCTACCACTAAGATACTTACCCAGCTCTTTTTCTTTTCTTTTTTCTTTTTCTTTTTTTTTTTTTTGGAGGGGTACTGGGGATTGAACCCAGAGGCATTCTACCTCTGAGCTACACACCCCAGTCCTTTTCACATTTTATTTTTTATTTTCAATTTTTTTGTGGTACTAGGAAAGGAATCCAGGGGCATTCTACCTCTGAGCTACCTCCACGACCCTATTTTTTATTCTTATTTTTAAAAAAAGTCTCACTGCAAAGTACCTCACTAATAGCTGAGGCTGTCCTCAAACCTTGATCCTTCTGTCTCAGCCTCCCAAATGTTGGGATTACAAGCGTGCCCCATCACGCCTGGCTTCACTTTTTATTTTGAAACAGGGACTCGCTAAATTGCTGAGGGAGGGCTTCAATACCTGAGGCTGCCCTTGAACCAGTGATCTTTCTGTCCCAGCCTCCCAAGTACTGGGATTACAGCTGTGTGCCACCCTGTCGGGCCTTTGGTTGTCCTCCTCCTCCTCCTCCTCCTCCTCCTCCTCCTCCTCCTCCTCCTCCTCCTTCATTTTATTTTTTGCAGTAGTAGGGATTGAGCCTAGGGGTATTCTACCTCTGAACTATACCCCCAGTCCTATTTTTTATTCTATATTTTGAAACAGGGTCTCATTAAGTTGTGGAGGGCCTCACTAAGTCACTGAGGCTGGCTACAAACCTTGGATCCTCCTGTCTCAGCTTCCCAAGTACTGGGATTATAAGCATGTGCCACCAAACCCAGCTCTCATGCCAGGCTTTTAATTTATTTTGAGACAGAGTCTTGCTAAGTTGTCTGGAATGGCCTCCAACTGCCTTGTCTGTCTGTCTGTCTGTCTCTCTCTTTCTCTCGTACTGGAGATTGAACCCAGGGGCATTCTACCTCTGAGCTATAGCCCATTCCCAGACCTATTTTATATTTATCTTGAAAGAGTCTCACTAGGTTGCTGAGAGACTCGCTAAGTTGCCAAGGCTGTCCTTGAACATGCTATCTTCCTATCTCAGCCTCCCAAGTACTGGGATTACAAGCGTGCAGCCCTACACCTGGCTCCTCAGCTTCTTGAGTAGCTAGTACTACAGGCGTGTGCCACTGTGTGTGGCTCCTGTTTTGTTTTCCCCTTGGTGCTGGGGATTGAACTCAGGACCCTAGTGCATTGCTAAGCACACCCTTTACTACTAAACTACTACCTAGCCCCTATTATCTAATGATGACAAGTTGGAAATTCATTAATACACTGAACCTACTGAACACCATAGCTTAGCAACAGCTGCTGTGGGCTCCCCCTGTGATCTGTGGCCAACTGGAGGCTGCCACTGCCCAGTTTTATGAGAGAGCATTGCTCAACATATTACTAGCCTGGAAAGGATCCAGATTCACCAAGTTGAATTTCTGTTGTCTGTGTATTGCTTTTACACCATCGTAAAGTAAAAAAAAAAAATCATAGTCACCAAGCATGGTGGTGCACACCTATAATCCCAGTACTTGGGAGGCTGAGACAGGAGGATCACAGGCTTGAAGCCACCCTCAGCAACTTAGCGAGACTGTTTCCAAGTAAAAAATAAGGCTGGAGGTGTAGCTTGGAGGTAGATCGGCCCTGGGTTCAATCCCTAGCAACACACATGTGCACGTGCGCGTGCATGCACACACACACGCCCACACTCGGAGAAAACTATAGTCAAATTCTGTACATTAGCCACGCATGGTGGCGCACGTTTGTAATCCCCGTGCTTGGGAGGCAGAGACAGGAGGATCATGCAGGTTCGAAGCCAGCCGCGCGCGCTGGCTTAGGAGACCCTGTTTCCAAATGAAAATGTGAAAATAGGTCTGGGAGTGTAGCCCGGAGGTAGAAGGGCTTCCAGGAACCCCAGTACCACCAAAAAAAAAAAAAAAAAAAAAAGACAGAAAAGAATTCTGTACATTATTTATCGACTGGAAGTCACAGGGAGGAAAGTGTCAATTAGATAATCATGTCCAAGTTCAGAGGGGCGTGGTGGGAATTCAGTTGTCAGGACAACTGGTGCTCATTGGTACTTGGGTTCGCATGAAATACCCCCAGTTTATTGGAAGCCTGTTGGGGGATTTTGGTAGAAGCGATGGCTCTCTTTGGAACATTTCCCTCTTTTCCTCTTTCTGCAGCCTTCCACTAGTCGAAAGCGCCCCCTCGAAGAGGAAGCGGAGCACACGGTGACCGCCAAACGCCTGGATGTGCGCTCTGCCGTGCTGTGAGCTGTGTCTTGATTGTGAAGCAGTCCACCTTCTTTCACTCTGCTGTCAACCGTCTTTTCTTTAAGTCTGTTTTTTTTTTTTGTAGTTTGTATTTTAATTATGGGAATGATTGCTTTTCTACAATCATTGATATACAATTAAAAACCTGGTAGAATGTGGGCTTTGTGCTTACACTGGCTGAAGTTTTTTAATTGAATGTCTTTTTTCTTTCCTCTTTTTTTTTTTGGTACATGGAGTTGAACTTGGGCATTCTATGTTTGAGCCACCCCCGAACCCCCACCCTCAGCCTTTTTAAAAAAAATTTGATACAGAGTCTCACTAAGTTGCTGAGGCTGGCCTTCAAACGATCCTCTTGTCTCAGCTTCCTAAGTACTAGAGTTACAGGCATGTGCCATCATGCCCGGCTCTTTTTTTCTCTTTCTTTCTTTTTTATTTTTATTTTGAATGTTAAGGGCTGAGGGTATAGCTAAGTGGCAGAATGCTTACATAGCAGGTTTGATGCCCTAGGTTCTGTTTCCAGCACCAAAACAAAACGAGAGAGAGACAAGTTTAGAGTTGTGTGCCTTTTATCTGGAGTTCTCGCGAGCAGATCGTTCTTTCTGCATGTCACCGTGGTTATAGCCTGTGAAAGCTGAATGTACATTCAGAAGACACCTTAGTGTAGGTCACAGGGAAAGGAGCACGGTGAGGTCGGGGTGGAGTTTGTATTGGCTGGATGCCAAAGATCCCAAGAAATGGTAGGTACTTTTGTTGCTTATAGGATAGACCAGCTTTATTTATTTATTTGTTTATTTATTTATTGGTGCTGGGAATTGAACCCAGGAACAGTCTATCTTCGAGCTATATCCCCCAGCCGTATTTTTGTTTTTGTTTCTGTTTTTTTTGGAAACAGGTTCTTGCTGAATTGCTGAGATCTCGCTAGGTTTCAGAGGCTGGCTTCGAACCTTCAGTACTCCTGTCTCAGCCTCCCCAGTACTGGAGGTTACAGGTGAGTGCCACCACACGCAGCCAGTTTAAAATTTTTTTTTCTTTTTTTTAAATTTAATTTTATTGTTTATTCTTGGTGGTACTGGGGTTCCTGGAGGCCCTTCTACCTCTGGGCTACACTCTCAGACCTATTTTATTTTTGGAAACAGGGTCTCTTACGCCAGCGCGGCTGGCTTCGAACCTGCGCGATCCTCCTGTCTCTGCCTCTCAAGCGCGGGGATTACAAGCGTGCGCCACCACACCCGGCTCAACAGTTTTAAATTTTCATGATCATTCCCATAAAGATGCTTGTCCAGAGTCTCTGCAACCTTGGGACCAGATAAGTCATGAAACTCAGAATTTTTCCAGTTTGAGGAAGGCGATAGAGCGTTTGTATGTCATATGTAACATCCCAGTGAAGCCCTGTAACCACACATGTTAATATTTCTGCAGCAGATTTTCACAGCGAGAGGATAGAGAAAGGTAAGTAGCCTGGGGTCAATATACGTTAGTCTTCTCTGCCAAATGCGTTACAGATGACTTGTTTCTCAGAGCTGTTTGAGTTTTAGAGGTGCAGATAGGGCCTGTGGGATGTCACGGGGACACACTGATGACATGGGCACCCTGTGCAGAGCCCTGTTCTTGACTGCCCTTCCCACAGCAGCCCTATAAGCCAGGTCCTCCAGCTCCTCCTCCCGTACAGGTGAGGAATCCAGGTTTAAACCAGAAGGTAGCCGGGCGTGGTGGCGCATGCTTGTAATCCCCTCGCTTGGGAGGCGGAGACAGGAGGATCGCGCTGGTTCGGAGCCAGCCTTGCTGGCTTAAGAGACCCTGTTTCCAAATTTAAAAATATAAAATAGGTCTGGGAGTGTAGCCCGGAGGTAGAAGGGCTTCCAGGAACCCCAGTACCACCAAACAAACAAACAAACAAACCAGAAGGTAAATTTTCAGCGTCACACAGCTGATAGGTGGCCGAGCTGGGACCCAACCCTGGTCTTTCTGACTCTTAAATATTCTCTGTCTTCCCAGTTCCATGTTGAGTTAGACTTGGATGGTGACTGATGCTGACGGGACATACAAGAGACTGATGTCGGCATCTCTTGTGTGTGTGTGTGTGTGTGGGGGGTACTGGGGATTAAACCCAGGGTCATTCTACCTGAGTTAGATAAGATACCTCAGCCCTGTTTTATTCTTTATTTTGAAACAGGGTCTCAGTGGGTTGCTAAAAGTCTCACTGAGTTGCTGAGTCTGCTGGCGAACCGGTGATTCTCCTGTCTCGGCCTCTCAAGTACTGAGATTACAAGTGTGCGCCACCATGCCCAGCTTGACGTCTACATCTTAAAAAATGCCAGAGTGTTCAGCTATGGGCAGTGAACTGCCAAAAGAAGCTTGTGTTCTTGTCTGTCCAAGTGTATTCAGTCCCTATAGGCTGGCTTTGGGAAAGCCCTCTGATCTGTGGAAGATGGACCCTCCTGGTGGCAAGATTAAGAAAGCCTTCTCGTGTCATCTGATGGAGGATGTGTTTCAGGGTCATAGAAGGCTGGCCTGGGAGCCATCCAGAATGGATGGTTGAAATGACTCTATTTTGTCTCTTTCTCCACGGAATCTACTTCTTTTGTAACTTTTTGCCTGGTTGATGCCAGCCCGTGTAGTCACTCAGCAGCTGTACCATGAATTGAGTCTACCGTTCAGATGACCCACAGCAGCCAGGACAGAGTCAAGGACACACAGCTGTTGCCTGTGGCACTTGAGGGGGGGGGTGGCTGGCAATTCCATTAGAAGGGTATGTAGACATTCTGAGGTTTGGCTGGCCTGGTGCAGGGGCCGATGATGGGGATTTGGTGGTTTGGCTATTTAAAGGAATGAGGCTGAGATTGCCAAGTTAGATGGGTTTTAGTTCATTTGAATATTTAATGTGGAGGCTGTGGTTTCCTGGGGCATTTTCCCTCTTGGGGCAGAGTAAGCCAGCTCATCTCTGTTTCCAGAGCACTTTTATTAGCTTCCTCTGATAATACCTGTCCTGGTAGGCTGAATAATGGCCTTCAAAAATTACCCTCTTAAGCTGGGCGTGGTGGCTCAAGCTTGTATCCCCGCCCTTGGGAGGCGGAGACAGGAGGATTGCAGGTTCCAGAACAGTGTCAGCAAGTAGTGAGATTCTCATCAGCCTAGCAAGCATCTGTTTCAAAATAAAAAATGAAGCCGGGCGTGGTGGCACACACTTGCAATCCTAGTGCCTGGGAGGCTGAGACAGGAGGATCACACAGGTTCGAAGCCAGCCTCAGATACTTAGTGAGGCTCTCAGCAACTTAGTGAGACCCTGTTTCCAAATAAAGTATAAAATAGGTCTGGGAGTGTAGCCTGGAGGTAGAAAGCCTCTGGGTTCCACCTCTAGTACCACCCCAAAAAATAAAAAATTAAAAAAATTAAAAAATTAAAAATGAAATATGGCTGGGAGTGTAGAGCGGAGGTAGAATGCCCCTGGATTCAACTTCCAGTACCACCATCACGTGCATGCACGTGTGCACGCGTGCGCGTGCGCGCGTGCACACACACACACACACACACAATGCCCTCTTTCTAATCCCCCCAGAACCTCTAAATATGTTACTTTACACAGCAAAAGGAACTTTGTAGATGTGATTCAGGATCTTGAGATGGAGAGATTTTCTTGTCTTATTCTGTGGATCTCATGTCATCACAAAGGCCCTTTTAAAAGATTGATTGTGGTGCTGGGGATTGAACCCCCGGGTATTGTACTTCTGAGCTACATCTCCACCCCTGTTTTCTTATTTTGAAGTAGGTTTTGCTAAGTTACTGAGGGTCTCACCAAATTGCTGAGGCTAGCCTTGAACCTGCAATCATCCTGTCTCAGCCTCCCAAGGGTGGGGATTATAGACTGGCACCACTTCATCTAGCACCAGGGGTCCTTTTTTTTTCTTTACTGAACCGGGGATGTAACTCTAGGGGCATTCTACCTCTGAGCTACACCCCTAGCCCTATTGTTTATTCTTTTTTATTTTGAAACAGGGTCTCACTGAGTTGCAAAGGGCCTCATTAAGTAGCTGAGGCTGTCCACACACCGCCATCCTCCTGTCTCAGCCTCCCAAATGCTGGGAATACAAGTGTGCACCACCGCGCTTGGCTCACAGGGGTTCTTTTAAGTGACCAAAAGGAGCCAGAACTAGACAAGATTTTGATATGCTTTGAAATTAAGAGAAAGGGGCCCCATCCAAGGACCGCAGAGCATCACTGGAAGCTGAAAAAAGGCAAGGGAGTGAGTCCATGAAAGGACCAATCTTTTATAACTGTAACCAAGCGAACGTGACTTCAGGCTTCTAAAATATAGCACTATGAGAGTATCATACTGTACTTTTTTAAGCTATTCAATTTGTGGTTACTTGTTAAAGTAGCCAAAGGAAGCTAATATATTTCACTGATCGGGAGACATCAACTACTGAGCAGGGCCACTTGGCGTTGACTTCCTCTTTCTAACCTCACCTTTTCTTTTTGGGAGCATTTACCCCCATTTCATGAAGTCATAGCATCAGGGTGTGGGGATAGAAAAAGCTGACTGACTGCTTGCTCCCTCTCTGGAGGAAGCCTATGGGTCTGTAGAGGTTCCTTGTGCCACTTAGCTGGTGAAACTAGGACTCTGAAATAAGCCCATGGAGCCGGGATGGCAATGCTAGTAATGGGAACGATGTCGTTCCCCGAGCTACCCCGAGCTCTTAACTTCCTCACACTGGCTTTTGGATAAGTTATTTCAAGGTGCCGAGATTTTGTCTCCTTAGCTGAAAAGTGGGTACAATGAGACATCAGCCCGTGCTGTTGCTTCTGAGGGGTCAATGGAAGAAGGTCCATCACGTGCCTGGCAGGTGGTAAAGGCCTCACCCTCGTTGGCTTCCGTTATGAAGGCTCATGAGAAGCCAGAGAGAGATACGGGAAGTTCTTGAGAGAGAAGGAATGCCATCTTTTCCGTTCTTTAGGGGACACTTGTGTGGTCATTGGGATGCTTTTGACTAAGCAGACTTGGGAAATGCCAGGTTTGGGTGGTGGTGGGAGCAGAGGTGGAGTCATTTCCCAATGACTCTTGTCTCCTGTAGAGCAGGGAGTGGGGGGCCCGCTGCACACCCATGTGTGCTTGTCGCTGTCTCTGCGCCCGGTGTCTGGTGGTAGCTGCATCCCTATTTTGCAGGTAGAGCATTCTCCTCCCCACTTCCCCTTCCCCTCTGTGTTCTTCTGGAGGGGATGACTCCAGCCTTCCCATCTTGCTAGGTCTAGCCAATTTGGCTGTGGTGACTGGGTCAGGCCGGGCATGTGGCCCAAGCCGGTGCAGTGAAAGTTGGCCCTGGGGCTCTAGCTGGACCCATAAAACGAGCATCCCTGATCTGAGAATTCAGAATGCTCCAAAATCCAGAACTTTTTTTGAGCACTGACATGGTGCTCTGTGGAAAACTCCATTCCATGAAGCTTTGTTGCAAGTGCAGAATTATTAAAAATAGCGGATAAAGCTAACCTCAGGCTGGACGCATAAGATATATATGAAACAAATTTCATGTTTCGACTTGGGTGCCATCCCAACGCATGTCGTTATATGTATGCGAATATCTCTGAATCTGGGATCTGAGACAAGAACTTTGAGCATTTGGGATAAGGGATTTTGGAAAAAGGCCATTATCCTGGGTAGATGGGGCTAGTAGGTGCCAGGGGCACTATGGGGGGGGGGGAGTCACACGAGCCTGAAATTGTCCGAGCGGGAAGCAAGACCTGAGACAGAAGTGGGAGGCCGAGATTGCTTTGAGCTTCAAATCAGCCGTGACTGAAGTGGAGCACTACCCGGGACTTTGCAACTATGTAATCATGCTTGTTTCTTTTACTCTAGGTTGCTTCTTTGTGTCACTTGTGTCTAAAAAGGCCAAGAATAATAAATGTAACCAGTTACAAATTCCAAGAGACTCTTGAAGGCTTTTTCTTTTTTTTCTAGTAGGGAAAATGTCTGCTATTGTTTTTCCGCCAACTTTAGGGTTTCCATAGAGGTTTTGGGACCGAGAATGGAAAGCGAAGATGTGGGAAGAAAGCGTCTCTGGCAATCCCAAAGTTGGGTGAACTCCTCCCAGCTAATTACACGGCAGGGCTTGGGAGCAGGGCCCCTTTCACTCCACTCTGAGAACTCTTGAATGGCAAGGACAGGAGTCGCTCCAGCGAGCCCTGGAGAGCTTGGTGGGTGCCAGGTAATGCGGGTGTTTTCAACCTGAACCCTCAGATCCAAGCTGCGATGACCTGCCACCGTTTTCCTTCGTGAAGTCGAGGCGCTCCGTCCGGCCCGGTCAAGTGACCAGGTGACAAGCTGGAGGTTTCCCAGATTTCCAGAGCCGGAGCCCTTGCTAGAGAGCCCCGGCCTGGCCTGGTCACCTGGTCAGCAGGAGGTCCGGTGCTGGGTGGTTTCAGCGCGGAAGAGACGGGGCTGCCCCCGATGCACACGGACGGCTGCGCCGCCGGGTGGTCCGCAGAGCGGCGGGCGGGGACGCGGGGCCCGGAACAGCGGCGCGCGTGCGCGGGGCGGGCGCGCGCGGGGCGGGCGGGGGGCGCGCGCGGGGCGGGCGGGGGGCGCGCGCGCGTGCGCGGGGCGGGCGCGCGCGGCACGGCGGGAACATGGCGCGCGGGAGCGGCGCGCGCGCCTAGCCGGCGGGACCGTTAGCTCGAGGCGGACGCGGGCCCCGCGGGATGGAGCCGTCGCTGCCGCCGGCGCCCGAGCCGCTGCCGGGCTCCACGCCGGGACGGGGCCGCCGGCGGCGGGAGCCCGAGTGCGCGCCGGCGCCGGTGAGTGCGGGGGCGCGGGCCGGACTTTCTTTGTGGGACGCCGCCGCGCGCCGGCCGGGCCTCCGCGACCCCGGCCCCGCCCCCGGCCGGCCGCCGGAGCCCGCGCAGGTGTCGGTGTCGCCGGGGGCCGGGGCTGGGGGGCCGGGCCCGGGGCGGCGGGGCACGCCCAAAGACCCCGGCCGCGGGGCGGCCCCGAGCCGGCCGGGCGCGGGAGCGACGTTCGAGAATTGGAACAAACTTTTTTTTTTTTTTGGGGGGGGTACTGAGGATGGAGCGCGAGGCATTCTTGTGAGATCCGCCCCCCGCCCCCGCGCCCCAGCCCTTTTTTTTTATTTATTTATTTATTTATTTATTTATTTATTTTTTGGGGAAACGGGGTCTCGGCAGATCGCTGCTTGAATCGGTGCTCCTCCTGCCTCAGCCTCCCAAGTGTTGGGATTACAAGCGTGCATCACCACCACTCCTGGCTTTATTTTATCTATTTATTTTTCATTTATTTGTTTAGAAACAGGGTCTTGCGGGGTTTGCTGAGTCTCGCTAAATGGCCGAGACTGGTCTCGAACCCGCGAATTTCCTGTTCCAGCCTCCCAAGCGCTGGGATTACAGGCGTGCACCACCATGCCCAGATTTGTGTGAGTGTGTTGTGCTACCGGGGATCGAACCCAGGGGCGTTCTGCCTCCAAGCTAAACCCCCCCCCCCCCATGCACACCCTGTTATTTTGAAACAAGGTCTCACTAAGTTCCTGAGGGGTCTCGCTAAATCGCTGAGGCTTTTACCCGGAACCTGAGATCTCCTGTCTCAGCCTCCCAAGGACTGGGATTACAGGAATGGGCCACCACCCGTGGCCTTTAACAAACTTTTGAAGTTGTGATAAGGGTATGGCAAACCGAGTTTGCCACACAGGAACTCTTAGGCATTTTCCGGAGCTTTTTGAGAGCAGTATTTCTGTCGGCTCTATGGAATATCTGTTTTTTCTCAGCTTCCAACTCTTGTGACTGTTGATAATGCCATGTTTCAGTATGATTCAGTCGAAAGCAGGGTATTTATTGGTTAGTGTAAAGGGTCGAGTCTGTCCACCCCATCTAGGTTAAAACTAAATTTTGAAGCAAAATTCTGAATTAAAAAACGCGTATTTCTTTCTCTTCCTATGGGAGCATTAGGCCTACAGGATTCGGTTCCTTCAAAGCAGGTAAACATTTACTTTTGCATCAAGGCGAATCTGAATAACTGTTTATCTATTCTGGAAAGTTGGCAATTCGCTTAAACCTCTGAGTATTCGTAGTTTTATGTGACACTTTGAAATTCAGGTTTATGTTTAGTTCAGCGTCAACGCTAAAATAGAATTGTTTGATATTTCCGAGACTGATTTTTTTTTTTCACCAAGTTCAACTTGATTTACTTGGTTTCACTTGAGTAGAGTGCATTGAGCAAAGTATGCAAGTATAGGAAGACAAGACTTTTTGAGCTAAGATTGCATCTTAAGAAGAAAAATTGAAAAATTGTGTGCTGGAGTCTCCGTGTGTTGTTCTTGTGTCTTGTGTCTTTCTAAGTGTCTTTATTTTATCTTATAGTGGTACTGGGGGTTGAATCCAGGGGCGTTCTACCTCTGAGCTATGTCCCCAGCCTGATTTTATTTTTTCTTTTGAAACAAGGTCTTGCTAAGCTGCTGAGGCTTCTGCTAAGTTGCCAAGGGTGGCCTCAAACCTGTGGTCCTTCTGTCTTAGATTCCCAAGTACTGGGATTAACAGATATGTGCCACTATGCTGGCTTTTCAAAGTTTTATTGAGCCGGGCGTGGTGGCACACGCTTGCAATCTGAGCTTGTGAGGCTGAGACAGGAGGATTGCACAAGTTGGAAGCCAGCCTCAGCTACTTAGTGAGGCTCTCAACAACTTAGTGAGACCCTGTTTCCAAATAAAGTACAAAATAGATCTGGGAGTATAGCCTGGAGGTAGAAAGCCTCTGGATTCTACCCCTCTACCATAAAAAAAAAGCTTTATTGAGATATAATTTGCCTATTGTGAAAGTAACCCTTTTTGAGTATAATTTATTTTTACTGGGGTTGAACCCAGGTGCATTCCACCTCTGACTATACTCCCAGCCTTATTTTAGTTTTATTTTGAGACATTGTCTTGGTAAGTTGTGAGGGTCTTGTTGTATTGCTGATAATGGCCTCAGACCTCTGATCCTCCTGTCCCAGCCTCCTAAGTACTGGGATTACAGGAGTGCTCTGCCACCCCTGGCTTAATTCAGTGCTTTACGATACATTCTCTGAACTGTAGAACTGTCATCACCGTCCACCCTACAGAAGCATGCTTGTCACTCCCCCCAAATCCTCTTGCCCATTGTTAGCCATTCATTATTCCCGTTTCCCTCAGCCTCTCCTAATAACTAACCTTTTTCTCTCTATGATTTAGCTATTCTGGATTTTTTTTGTGTGTGTGTGGTACCGGGGTTCCTGGAAGCCCTTCTACCTCCGGGCTACACTCCCAGACCTATTTTATGCTTTTTATTTGGTAATAGGGTCTCTTAAGCCAGCGTGCCTGGCTTTGAACCTGCGTGATCCTCCTGTCTCCACCTCCCAAGTGCGGGGGTTACAAGCGTGCGCCACCACGCCCGGCCTTTTTTGCATGTGTGTGTGGTACTGGGCGGTGAACTCAGGGGCTTTCTACCTCCGGGCTACACTCCCAGACCTATTTTTACATTTTTATTTGGAAACAGGGTCTCCTAAGCCAGCATGCACGGCTGGCTTTGAACCTGCGCGATCCTCCCGTCTCCTCCCAAGTGCCGGGATTACACCCAGCCTATTCTGGACGTTGTATAATGAATGGGATCTTATAGTCTTTGGTGACTGACTTCTTTCAGTTAACACAGTGTGTTGGAGGTTCATCCAGAATGGAGCATGTTCTTCATATATATACATACCAGATCTTGTTTATATAGTCACCTGTTGATAGATATGTGGGTGTTTTTATGTTTTTGCCTACTATTTATTTAATTTGTGTGTGGTACTGAGGATGGAACCCAGGGGCATTTTACCTCCAAGCTGCACCCCCAGCCCTATATTTTTTTATTCTTTATTTTGAAACCAGGTCTCACTGAGTTGCAAAGGGCCTCACTAAGTAGCTGAGGCTGTCCGCAAAATGTGGTCCTCCTGTCTCAGCCTCCCGAATGCTGGGATTACAAGCGTGTGCCACCACGCCTGGCTCTTTGTTCTTTATTTTGAAACAGGGTCTGAGTTGCAAAGGGCCTCACTAAGTAGCTGAGTCTGTCCATGAACCGCAATCTTCTTGTCTTAGCCTCCCAAATGCTGGGATTACAAGCAGGCGCCACCATGCCTGGCTTTTTGTGCCTATTATGAATGATCCTATGAAAGGTTTTGTGTAAATTTTAGTGTGGACATGTTTTCATTTCTTTTGAGTATATACATAGGTGTAGAATTGTTAGGCCATGTGGTAACTCTGTTTAGCTTTTTTTTTTTTTTTTTTTTTTTTTTTTTTTTTTTCCAGTACTGGGAATGGAACTTGGGGACATTCTATATCCGAGCTATACCCCCAGCCTGATCTTTCTATCTATCTTTCTCTATTTTTTAATTTTTATTGGTGAATTATATTCATACATCATATTGGGGTAAAAATTTTGTGTGTATACACATGTACACATCACCGATTTAACCCCTACCCAATTCCCACCCCATTCCCTCCCCGTCCCTCCTTCCCTTGCTTGGCTTAGTGGTTGACTTCGATATGTTTAAGTACATTGTGTGTTTTAGAGAATTTCCTTCTTCCCCCCTCCCATCCCCTCATTTAGGTTGTCTTGTTTGCTCCTCTATAGGATTTCCTTTTTCACCTAGAGTCCCTCCTATGACCCATTTCTCCTTAGTTTTGACATATTAGGGAAAGCATCCTATTTCCTATTTTTTGTGACTGACTAATCTCTGATTTTTTATTTGTTATTGTGAAACAGTATCTCACTGAGTTGTGGAGGGCCCCACTAAGGAGCAGAGGCTGGCAGTGAACTTGCCATCTTTCTGTCTCAGCCTCCCAAGTACTAGGATTCCAAGTGCTCACCACCATACCTGGCTTCTCTTTAGCCTTTTGAGGAACTGCCAAACCATTTCCCATCTTCATATCTCTCCCTCTCCCTCTCCCTCTCTTTTTTTTTGTGGTATTGAGGATTGAACCCAGGGGTATTCTACCTCTCAGCTACACCCCAGCACTGGTTTTTATTCTTTATTTTGAAACACGGTCTTACTAAGTAGCAGAGGCTGACTGCGAACCTGCGATCCTCCTGTCTCTGCCTCCCAAGTACTGGGATTACAAGTGTGTGTCACCACGCCTGGCTCTTTTCTTTCTTTTTCTTTTTTGCTACTGAGGATTGAATTTACATACCTTATGCTGCTAAGTTATATCCCTAGCCCTTTTTATTTTTTTTATTTTGAAACAGGACTTTTAAGTTTCTGAGAGACTGGTGAAGTTGCTGGGGCTGGCCTTGAACCTGCGCTCTTCCTGTCTCAGCTCTCCAAATTTTGGGATTATAGGCATCTGCCACTACTCTGTGCTAAAATTTCATATTAGAATTTCATGTTAGAAAAACAGTTGAATTTGGATATGCCATCTAATCTCATCATTTAGTGGTTGTTTACTCCAATTTTATTTCTCACATTTTCTCCCTGAAGCCAGGTATGGTGCTACATGCCTGTAATCACAGTACTTGGGAGGCTGAGACAGGAGGATTGCAGGTTTGAGGCCAACAGTGTGCAGTAAATTAGCAAGATCCTGTGGGTGTGGCTCAGAAGTAGAATGCTGGGCTCAATCCTCAGTACCAGTACCACCATCAAAAAAAAAAAGAAAAGAAAAGAAAAAAGAAAGAAAGAAAGAAGGAAATCCTCCTGAAATGAATGAACTTTGGAAGCATTAAGTGTGGACTTGGGTGCCCGTCTAGGTTCCTACGTTTATATTTCACTCTGCTCCTTGCTAGTTGTATGAGGTTTGGCACAACTTAACTGTTACGAATTTCTTTGTTCTTTTAGGTAGTGTGGGATTGATACCCACTCCTGAGAATTGTTAGGTAAAAGAATATAGGTAAACTGGGTATGGTGGCACACACCTGTAATCCTAGTCTTGGGAGGCTGACACAGGAGGATTGCAGGTTTGAGGATAGCTTCAGCAAGTAGTCATACTCTTATCAACCTAGTGACTCTGTTTCAAAATAAAAAAATAGACCTGGGGTGTAGCTCAGAGATACAATTCCCCTGGGTTCAGTGTCCAGTACCATATATGCCCAGAAAAAAATGTAGGTACATGTTTAAGACAATGCCTTCCATGTGGCGTGCATTTTATGTTTGTTGTTTATCTTCTGTTGATTAACTCATTAGAAGCATAAATAAGTGCATAAATAAATAAAACTGAAAATAAACACAAAACTTCAAACCCCCCAAACCACAGACCCCCTCCCTCCACACAAAACCCAGAATGAAAAACCCACAAACAAAACCCACAAACCACTTCCTGCACCTATCACTTTCCTGTTACTCAAGAGCTTCCCGTGAGTGTGTGGAGCCCTGCGTGGTAGAAGACAAGGCCGCGCACTCACGGGGCTGTGTGTAAGAGCCTGGTGAGCACTGGCTGCCGAGTAGGACTTGTGTTGTTAAAACAGTAAAGTGCGATTCAAAGCTATTTAGTTATCTGGTACTGGGGATTGAACTCAAAGGCATTCCACCTCCCAGCTAGACTCTTTATTTATTATTTGTTTATTTATTTATTTTGTGTGTGTGGTGCTGGGGATGGAACCCAAGGGCATTCTATCTCCGAGCTACACCCCCAGCCCTGTTTTTTTATTTATTTTGAAACAGAGCCTCACTGAGTTGCAAAGGGCCTCACTAAGTAGCTGAGACTGTGAACCCGGATCCTCCTCTCTCAGACTTCCAAATGCTGGGATTACACGTTTGTGCCACCATGCCCTGCCTGTTTTTATTTTTATTTTTATTTTGAAACAGTGCCTCACTCGGTTGATGAGTCTCACTCCTTGTTGAGGCTGTTCTCTAACCTGAGTTCTCCTGTCTCAGCCTCCCAAGTATTGGTCACCACACTTGGCTATTTATTTATTTTCGTCCTAGGGATAGAACCCAGAGGTCCCTGCCTCCAAGCTATACCTCCAGCTCCTTTTTGTGTGTGTGTGGGTCTGGGGATGGAAAGCCAGGGGCATTCTACCTCTGAGTGACACTCCCAGCCATATTTTTAAATTTATTTTGAAACAGGGTCTCAATGAGTTGCAAAGGGTCTCACTAAGTAGCTGAGACTGTCTGTGAACTGCGATCCTCCTGTTTCAGCCTCCCAAATGCTGGGATTACAAGTGTGCGCCACCATGCCTGGCTTTTTTTTTAAAAAAAATATATTCTTTATTTTTTGAAACATGGCCTAAGTAGCTGAGGATGTCCATGAACCGCCATCCTCCGGTCTTAGCCTCCCGAATGATGGGATTACAAGTATGCACCACAACGCCGGGCTGCTCCTTTTTTTTTTATTTTATTTTTATTTTTTTTATTTTTTATTTTTTATTTTTTGGTGGTACTGGGGTTTCTGGAAGCCCTTCTACCTCTGGGCTACACTCCCAGACCTATTTTTACATTTTTATTTGGAAACAGGGTCTCCTAAGCCAGCGCGCGCGGCTGGCTTCGAACCTGCGTGATCCTCCTGTCTCTGCCTCCCAAGCGCGCGGATTACAAGTGTGCGCCACCACGCCTGGCCTTTTTTTTTTTTAATTTTTTATTGGTGCACTGTATTCATACATCATAGTGGGAACAAAAAAACTTTTGTAGACATACATGCACACATCACCCAGTCAGCCCCCACCCGATCCCCACCCCATTCCCTCCCCATCCCTTCTTCCCATGCTTGGCTTAGTGGTTGACATCTAGTATTATAGAAATTTATCCAAAATTAAAAATGATAATCTCACATAACAGTTTCATTTGTCTGATACCAAGCTTTTGATAACTTAAAGATAACATTTCAATATTTCTTTTTGCTTTCTTTCTTACCAGAGAATATTTTTTCTTTTTTTTTAGGTGAAACTATCATATGTTTATATATTTATTTTTCAGAAGAAAATCTATCCTAATATGGAATATGGACTCTAGATACCCAAAACGATCTCGAAAAAGAACAAAGCTAGAAGATATATATTTTCTGATTTCAAATCATATAAAGCTACAATAATTAAAACAGTGTAGTACTGTTCTAAAGGCAGATATATAAACCATTGGAGTTAAATAAAAGCCTAGAGCTAAATTCTTCCATATATTGTCAAGTTATTTTTGACAAGGTTTCCACGAACATTTGGTGGGGGAAATAATAATCTTTTAACTAAATATTATTGAAAAATAATAATTACATGGAAAAGAATAAAATTGGACCCTTACCTAATCCCATATACAAATATTAACTCAAAATAGGTAAAAGACCTAAATATAAATCTTAAGACTATAAACTTTTAGGAGAAAATCTGGATCATAAAACCTCACAACATTGAAATTGGCAGTGATTTCTTGGATATGATTTCAATGGCACAGGCAACAGAAGAGTATACAAACTCCCTAAAAAAAAAAAAAATTGTATATCCAAAGACAATGTAAACAGAGTTAAAAGTTACTAATAGAATGGGATAAAATATTTCCAAATGCTATATCTGAAGGTATATTAATATTCCAACTAGAAATCCTAAAAATTAACAACAATAAAGGCAAACTATACCATTTAGAGATAGGTAAAAGACTAACATAGCCGGGCGTGGTGGCGCACGCTTGTAATCCCCGCGCTTGGGAGGCGGAGACAGGAGGATCGCGCAGGTTCGAAGCCAGCCGCGCTGGCGTAAGAGACCCTGTTTCAAAAATATAAAATAGGTCTGGGAGTGTAGCCCAGAGGAAGAAGGGCTTCCAGGAACCCCAGTACTACCAAAAAAAAAAAAAAAAGACTAACATAAATAATGAGTCTCGACAGATAACCAATCTTAGTTGTCTGTTGGATGGAAAATCTTGTTTCTCTGGTTCTGGTGTGTGTTACCTATTTCTTCTTTGTAGTTAATCTCTTTGAGTATTTTCTCTAGTGCTGGTTTTGAAGACATACATTCCTTCAGTTTCTGTTTGTCATGGAAGCTTCTTATTTCTCCATCTAATTTGATAGAAAGTTTTGCTGGGTAGGAAATTTTTGGCTGGAAGTTGTTTTCTTTCAGAGTTTGGAATATGTTACTCCAAGCCCTTCTGGCTCTCATGACTTGGTTTGGGAAGTCTGGAGTGATTCTAATTGGTTTGCCTCTGAGTGTCACTTTGCCCTTTGTTTTTGTTGCCTTTTAGATTCTCTGCTTGGCTTCCACATTGGTCATTTTTACAATTATGTGGCGTGGGGATCCTCTTCTCTGATCCTGTCTAAAGGGAGTTCTATAAGTTTCCTGGACCTGTGTATCAACCTCTTGCTCTATGTTTGGAAAATTTTCTGCTATTACTTCCTTGAAGAGATTATTGCTCCCTTTGGTTTCACCTTCTTTTCCTTCCTCTATTCCAATTATTCTTAGGTTAGCTCTCTTAAAATGGGCCCATATTTCTTCAATGTCAGATTTCTGCTCTCGGATATTTTTTTCTAGATTAGAAACTATGCATTCATTTTTGGATTGATCATCTTCTAAGAGCGAGATTCTATTCTCCATGTGGTCTAATTGGTTGTTTGTACTTTGAATTGAGGCTTTTACTTCATTAATTGCATCCTTTATCTCTTTTTGGCTCTGAATTTTTTTCGAAACACCTCTATTATTTCTACAGTTATTTTCCTGATTTGATCTTCTAGAAATCTCTGAATTTCTGTTTTATCGGGTTCTGATGAAGTGGGGTTGTGGGCATTCATTACTCGATTGTTATTCCTCTTTCCCATGATTTCAGAAGTTTGTGCCTTCTCTGGGTTGTTCCCTTGGGTCACTATGACTTCACTTAAGGTGCTCTGGATCTCGAGTCTGTGGTATCTCAGACCCCACTACTCCTTTACTGGGTTGTATCTCAGAGTCTCAGACCCAGGGAGTTGATAGAGGCTGCCTTAGACCATGGGGGGTGCCAGGTTGGGCGTTCTCCTATGGTGTGATCTCTCTGCCACCGCCACTCCCCCACTGGGTCAAGTCCCTGGGAGTGCAGTACTGGGATTTCTTCTCTGGGTTGAGTGTGCAGATGGAGCTGTAGTGGACTTGGTAAATTCGCTGCTGCTGCCGCCGGTGGCAATATGGCGCCTCTGCCACGCCCTTGGCTGTGAGGCTGGCGTATTTCTTCTCTGGTTTTGAGCTCCGCTCTGAGTCCCTCGGCTCGCTGTCCGCCGCTTCTTTTCTGGAGCCTGGTGGGCTGTTGAGTGCGTTCGTCTGTAGCCGTAGCTATCCGGTGAATTCGCCGCTGCCGCCGGCAGTAAGGTGCTGCTGCCGCGTCCTCGGGCGTGAGGCTGGTGTATCTCCTCTGTGGCTCTGAGCTCCGTTCTGAGTCTCCCTCCTCTCTGGAGCCTGGTGATTTTTTTGTTTCTCTGGTGATGGTGTTTTCTGGCTATGAAAGGCGCTGATTTTGTGGTAATGGAGATTGGTTGTTAGCGGGGCTCTTAAGCCCCGCTTTTCTCGGTCACCATCTTCCCGGCTTAATTTTCAAATAGGGTCTCTTTAGGTTATCACATGCTCATATTTTATTATATTTTTAAATCAACTGTATTTAGGTATAATTTATATGCAACAACAGCTACCAATTTTTTTTTTTTTGTGTGTGTGTGTGTGTGGTACCAGGGATTGAACCCAGGAGCATTCTACCTTTGAGCTACACTGCCAGCCTGATTTCATTTTGTATTTAGCAACAGGGTCTCACTTGGTTGATGGGAGTCTCACTACTTGCTGAGACTGTCCTTGAACCTGTGATCCTCTGTCTCAGCCTCCCATGTATTGAGGTTTCAGGCGTGCACCACCTTGGCTAACAGTTACCAATTTTAAAGGTATAGTCTGTTAGTTCTGACAAATATATCCCATTGTACAATGACCATCACCGTTGGTAGAAATGAGAGCGCTCCATTTTGTTACTGAGTTCTACTCTATTGTCCTGTGTGCCGTCTTTCCAACCCACTGATGGATGTTTGTTTTATTTCCAGTTTGGGTGACTATGAATAGAGGTGCTCTGAGCACTCGGGGGTCTGTGCGTGTTTCCTGTTTCTCTGTGTAGAGGGAGGGGATACATACGTAAGAGTGAGATTGCTGGTGTGTGTAGTGAGAATGTGTAGATACTGTTTTGCAGTTTAGGTCTTGTTTTTCAGTCAGTGAGCTCTTTAGTAAGATTACCTCTTATTAAATGTACAAACAATATTACAAAATTTCCAGTCAACCCCAAATGTTCTTTTTCTGCGTTGGGGTCTTTCTAAATCAGTGGCTGATCCTGGACCATGCCGTAATTAATGTCTCTGCACCTGGTGTGATCCTTTTTTCATGACACACTGCATGAAACTCACTGCAGAGACCAAATCAGTTGTCCTGCATAACATCCTCCCTTCTAGATTTTTCTGGTAATTTCCATGGTCTCCTGTTTCCTGTGAACTAAAACTGCAGAAGGATTGGTGGGTTCAAGAGAAATAGTTTTGGCTAGATTACATTGCTGGTGATATCTATGTAATGTTGCAGTACAAAGTTTCATCACTCAACCCTTATCAGTATACAATGAACCTTTTATCACAAAAATAAAAATAAAGCCTTTACCACTAAAAGACTTTTATCATTAAAATCATTAATAACAGTTATTGTGGACAAAGAGAAAGCAACCATAGTATTCTTTTACTCTTTTTTTTTTTTTTGGTACTGGGGATTGAACTCAGGGGCATTGTACCTCCAAGCTATACCCCCAGCCCTATTTTTTATTCTTTATTTGAAACAGGGTCTCACTGAGTTGTGGAGGGCCTCACTAAGTAGCTGAGGCTGTCCTCAAATCTCGATCCTCCTGTCTCAGCCTCCCAAATGCTGGGATTACAAGTGTGCGCCACCACACCTGGCTACTAGTTCCCTTTACTAGAGCAAAAGTTCTGGGGAGAATTAAAGAGGCTGTGGAGGAACAAGAGGGTATGATACAAAGCAGGGAAGTAGGCATCCTGGTAAGGGCTTGGCCTCATGGTGACAACCACTCACCCCCATGCCATGGCTGTACCACTCCTAGGGAAGGGTGCCTAGTGAGAAAACATGCATTATGGTATTCATTAATAATAACAATAATATGGTATCAATTATAATGCTGGGCGTGGTGGCTTATGCTCGTAATCCCAGTACTTGGAAGGCTGAGACAGGAGGATTGCAGGTTCACAGCCAGCCTCAGCAACTTAGTGAGGCTGTCAGTAACTTAGTGAGCCCCTGTTTCCAAATGCTAAAATAAAAAGTGCTCTGGGTGTAGCTCAGAGGTAGAATGCCCCTGAATTCAATTCCCAGGAACATACACACAAAGTAAGTAAATAAATAAATTATTAATAGCGTGAAGTTGTCATTTTCCTTGTTCACATATAGACTTCTGTTTGAATGTTCATAGGGCCATTATTCATAATATCAAAAAATCATAGTAGCCTACAAGGGTTACATCAATTAACTATTATGCAGATAAATAAGGTATATATATATATATATATACATCTATATCTATCTATCTATCTATATATATAGATATAGATATATATTTGTGTGTGTGTGTGGTACCTGGGATTAAACTAAGGGGCATTCTACCTCTGAGCGACACTCCCAGCCCTATTTTTTATTCTTGTTCTGAAACAGAGTCTCACTAAGTTGTGGAGGGCCTCACTAAGTAGCTGAGGCTGGTCTCGAACCTGGAATCCTCCTGTCTCAGCCTCCCAAGTACTTAAATAAGGTATATCTATACATTGTTACTCTGTCTTGAAAAGGAAGAATATTGATTGGTACATGACACAATATTGGTGAACCTTGAAAACATTCTGAGTAAAGGAAACCATGAGCCAGGCGTGGTGTACACACGTGTAATCCAGCATTTGGGAGGCTGTGACAGGATTGCATTTTGTGGCCAGCCTCAGCTACTTAGTGAGGCCCTCTGCAACTCAGTGAGACCTGGTTTCAAAATAAAGAATAAAAAATAGGGAAGGCGGTGTAGCTCAGAGGTTGAATGCCCCTGGGTTCCATCCCCAGACCCCCCCCCCCCGCCCCGCACACAAAGTCAGTTAGAAAATAAAATAAGAGCTGAGCATGGTGGTGCATGCTTGTAACCCCTCACCCCCCGCTTGGGAGGTGGAGACAGCAGGATCGCGCAGGTTCGAAGCCAGCCTCACTGGCTTAAGAGACCCTGTTTCCAAATAAAGATATAAAAAATAGGTGCCTGGGAGTGTAGCCCGGAGGTAGAAGGGTTTCCAGGAACCCCAGTACCACCAAAAAAAAAAATAATAATAATAATAAAAATAAAAAATAACAAAAAGAAAAAAGAAAAGAAAAGATCGGTGTGGTGGTGTACCCGTGTAATCCCAATACTTGGTAGGCTGAGACAGGAGGATTGAAAGTTGGAGGACAGCTTCAGTAGGTAGTGAGGCTTTCATCAACCTAGCAAGGCAGTTTTCAATTTAAAAAACAAAAAGGGTAGGTGGGTAGCTCAGAGGCAGAATGCCTCAGTACCACACACAAAAACGTGTAACTGTGTGTGTGTGTGTGTGTGTGTGTGTGTGTGTGTGTGTTGTGTGTTACTAGGGATTGAAACTACTCCCAGCCCCACTTTTGATTCTTTTTTTTTTTTTTTTGGTGATACTGGGGTTCCTGGAAGCCCTTCTACCTCCGGGCTACACTCCCAGACACCTATTTTTTATATTTTTATTTGGAAACAGGGTCTCTTAAGCCAGCGTGGCTGGCTCCGAACCAGTGTGATCCTCCTGTCTCCGCCTCCCAAGCGCGGGGATTACAAGCGTGCACCACCATGCCCGGCGCCTTTTGATTCTTTTTAAAAAAATTTTTATTGGTGCATTGTAGTCATGCATCTTAATGGAGTACAAGAGGATTATTAGAGTTGTACACGCACACATCACTCATTTAGCCCTTCCCCAATTCCTACTGCATTCCCTCTTTCTCTGTCCTTCTTATGTTTGGCTTAGTGATTGACTTTGATGTGTTTGTGAATGTACATCATACACATTAGAGAATTTCCCTCTTCTCCCTTCTAATCCCCCTCTTCTATGGTTTCTCCTTCCTCGTCTGGAGTTCTTCCTATGACCCCTTTTCTCCCTAGCTTCTGCATATTAGGGAGAACATTTGATTTTTTACTTCTTGTGACTGACTAATCTCACTTCTTTATTTTTGTTTGTTATTTTTGCAGTGCTGGAGATGGTACCCAGGGACATTCTACTTCTGAGTTACGTCCCCAGCCCTATTTTTTATTCTTTATTTTGAAACAGGGTCTTACTGAGTTGCAAAGGGCCTCACTAAGTAGTAGCTGAGGCTGTCTGTGAACTGCGATCCTCCCATCTCAGCTTCCCAAATGGTGGGATCACAAGCGTGCACCACTACACACCCAGCTCGCTTCTTTATTTTGAAGCAAGGGCTCACTAAGTTGCAGAGGGCCTCACTAAGTAGCTGAGGCTGGCTGTGAACCTGTGATCTTTCTGTGTCAGCCTCCCAGGTCCTGGGGTTACAAGTGTGTGCCACCACGCCAGCTAAGTCTAACCTTTAGGACATTCTTAATGATAGTCTCTGCTGCCTTTATCTGCTGCCGGTTCTTTCACTAAGTGAATGAGCAGTTCTTGGTCCTCTTATCTGCAGCTGTCTTAGGAGTGACCACCTAACTCTAAGAGTAGTCTTAGCAGTGACCACCTAACTCTAAGAGTAGTGTTAGGAGTGACCACCTAACTCTAAGAGTAGTCTTAGGAGTGACCACCTAACTCTAAGAGTAGTAGGTAAGACAGAGTGTATGCATATGAAGAATTGTAGGCATGTGGGAAACAGAGTGAATCCAGAAATAAACCTTTATATTTTCTTATCACTTTAGTTTGATAAATTATCAGCATTTTGCCAATAAATGGGCACAATATATTTAAGAAATAGATTCATAGAATATTTTTTTTTTCTTGGTAGTAGTACTAGGGATCAAATCCAGGGTGTTCTACCTCTGAGGTATACCCCAGCCCTCTTTTATTTTTTATGTTGAAGTAGGGCCTCAGTAAGTTATCATGTGATGGCCTTGCACCTCTGATCTTTTTTTTGTGTGTGTGGTACTGGGGGTGAAACCCAGGGGGTTTTCTACCTCCAGGATACACTCCCAGACCTATTTTATACTTTATTTGGAAACAGGGTCTCACTAAGTTGCTGAGAGCCTCACTAAGTAGCTGAGGCTGGCTTCGAACCTGTGCGATCCTCCTGTCTCAGCCTCCCAAGCGCGTGCGCCACCACGCCCAGCTGCAAGTTACCATTTTATGTGTATGCATGCTCTTTTTCTGCTTACGAGATTATTGTACCAAATTGTAGAATTGGCAACCTCACAAGACTTTCCCTTTAACTGTTCTCTAATGGGAACCAGTTCTTTATTTTGAACTTCCCTGATTTTTTGTTAGTGCAGTGTCATGTTAGAGAATATTTATTAAGTCTTAAGTTAGATTGTGCCTTATATTTTGGTATTAACTGGTCATATACCTACATATATTTTCCACGTTATGAATTTTCTTGTAACTAATATGATTTTGGAATCCAGGCACTAATTTTTTTTATTTTGCAGTATTGGAGATGTAACCCAGGGGCATTCTACCTCTGAGCGACACCCCTTATTCTTTATTTTGAAACAGGGTCTCACTGAGTTGCAGAGGTCCTCACTAAGCAGCAGAGGCTGTCCGTGAACTGAGATCCTCCTTTCTCAGCCTCCCAAATGCTGGGATTACAAATGTGCACCAACTTGCCCGGCACCAGGCACTATTTTTGTTAGACACTGAGCCGTGTGTGTATTCCCCATCTTCCTTGTAGTACTGGTGATTGAACCAGAGGCTTTTTGTTATGGTAAAAACTGTTAGGGGGGGCCCTGTTGTGCTCCCAAACTGTAATAGTGAGATATGTAGCCAGGTGTTGTGGTGTACGCTTTTAATCGCAGTACTTGGGAGGCTGAGACAGGAGGGTTGTAGGTTCAAGGACAGCCTCAGCAAGTAGTGAGACTCTTATCAACCAAGTGAGACTCTGTTTCACAATGAAAATAAGAAATAGGGTTGTGAAGGTAGCTTGGAGGTAGTAGATGCTCTGGGCTCAGTACCCAGTACTGCAAAAGCAAGCAAGCAAACAGAAAACCTGTGAAATTGTGTTCTGCAGAAGTTCATGTCAGGCTTCTTTAGGTTCAGAGGGAGTTGTGTGATGGCACTGAAGCATTTGTAGTGGTCAGAAGCATGGCACCGGGGTTTAGGCGAGGTATTTGACTTTCTTTGCCTTATTGTCCATCTATAAAGTCAAAATATTACTACTGCCTGCTTTACAGGGCTGCTGTGGGCCTCAGTGAGTTAATGCATGTGTACTATTTTGAACAGTTTCCAGACATGAAGTAAGGGATAAGTAAATGTTAGGTGTAGATTTCTTATCTTGTCTTTTCTTGTGATCCTGGGAATGGAATCCAGGGCTTCTACCTCCGAGCTACACCACCAGCCGTATTTTTTTATTCTTTATTTTGAAACAGGGTCTTACGGAGTTGCAAAGGGCCTCACTAAGTAGCTGAGGCTGTCCACGAACCTGGATCCTCCTGTCTCAGCCTCCCGAATGCTGGAATGACAAGCCTGCGCCCCCACGCCCAGTTAGGTGTGGATTTTGTTGTTGTTGTTGTTACTCTTCAGGGTAGTAGGAAATGGTTAAGTGTTAGATACAGATTGGTATTGATTTGGGTCACTACACAAACTTGTACATTATTAAATAGATAGTTTGTGTGACCTTGGGATAGAAAATATTTTGCTAAGCTGTTGCGTGGTGGCACATACTTGTAATCCCAGTACTAGGGAGGCTAAGACAGGAGGATCACAGGTTCCCCACCAGCTTCAGCTACTTAGTGAGGCCCTCTGCAACTTAGTGAGACCTTGTTTCAAAATAAAGAAAAAAATAGGGCTGGGGGGTGAATCTCAGAAGTAGAATGCCCCTGTGTTCAATCCCCAGTATCGCAAAAAAAAAAAAAAAAAGAAAGAAAAGAAAAAAGAAAATATTTTGCTATTGAAGTTATTGTCTCTTAGCCACAAATCCATTTATTTATTCTGCTGTATTCCTGGGGCTGACAGTCTGCAAGCCACATTTCTATTTTGCCAACTATTGCAAATAGGAGACATTGAAAGGTTTTTTCTACTCTGCTTGCTATGCTACAGAGCTCTGCCTTGACAACAACCTTCATCCCTGAAGCAACATTACCTTCCTGTAGCAGTTCCTGGATCCAGTTTGTAGCTTTCTGTCGCGCGCAGTGACGACTCTTACACGATCTTCCTCAAGCAGTTTTATTACCCCAGGTTCTTGTACAGTTCCCGCAAATCTTCTTCCCGTAAATCTTCTCTTCTCTCCCTCCTTCCCCCCAGAAATCTTCCCCTTATATAGAGCCCAACAGCCAATCAGCAGACTGTTCACGTGCACAACTCATGGCAACAGCCAGTCCATTGGCTGTTGCCCTATGGCATGCGGTGTTCCCGTGTATCTCATGCTCTTGTCGTCACTTCCTGAAAGCTGTTTACCACCTAAGTGCTCTGGGGAAGATTTCCGCTCAGCGCCATCTTAGCTCTCGGACTTACTGGCTGATGGGCGGGGCCCGTCACAGTTCCCCCTTTTTTGTTTTTTCAGACAGGAGAGGACAGAGGACTCAACCCCTGTATGTTTGGAAGGGGCTTCTAGGCCCACCACCTTTTGCCAGGGACGGGACAAGAATCAGTGGCAACCCGTATGCAGTTGAGCATGCCCTCCTCGGGATGCACCCTCCCGGGGTCCCGAGTGCAGTCCTAGCTGGCATCCTGTCATTAAGACTTTCCCATCGCCGCAAGCCATATTTGAGGGGATTGTCCCAACTCCATGGCTGCAAATGCCTGAGCTATGAGCACTTGATCTGTAGCGCGCTGACGGATTAGTTTTCTAAGACAGTAGAGACATAAGATACACAGTAAGACCAGACAAAGACCAAGAGCACCCAGTCCAGCCCACTCTTTTAAATGACGAGCTGCTTGTTGGATCCAGGACATCAAGGTGCGGGCCATCACCGGGTCAACTTGAGTAGTATTGGTTTTGATGATCTCCAACCGCAACCGTCTTGTCAAATTGTCAAATTTCGATGACCGGTTATCTGTAGGATATGCAGAAAGCTCGCAAGAAAGATTAGCGGCAATAAACGCGTTATCATTAATCATGACAAGGGGAGCTAAATCCGTGCAACTGCCATTTATCCCACAAAGAAGCCACAGATCAAATAGGTTAGAATGAAAGGCCATGGTCAGGCTCTGATAAGTAAAATTATAACCTGCAAAAGTAGAATTTGCTCCTGTGCCAATTTTAAGGGGAAAAGGTAAAAGGATTAAGCGGGGAAGAACTTGAGCAGAATGACTCAAAGGCAATAGAAAAGAAAAACAGTCAAAAGCCCCCATTGTGGATCACTTCCTATCCTTGGAATTCCACAGTATCATGGTCCCCAAAAGAATCAGTCGATGGCTCATCATCCTTTTGTTTCACCAGACGAGTCAGCCGCTCTGGAACCCAGACAGGATCGGCGCCGTTCTGTGGAAACACACAAACAGAGCCTCTGGCCCATGTGAGCACTGGGTCAGGTCCCCTCCATTGCCCTGTGAGGGCATCCTTCCAACGCACGAAACCCTGGCTCGTACCCGAGGGGGCAAAATGACGATCGGCAGCAGTCTTGCCATTGACATCTAATTGCAAAAAATTCAAAGTAAAAAGGGCTAAGGATAGGCGCTGCTTCGGTTTCATATTGGTTCCAATTCCCTCTTTTTGTTTTATCAAGCATTCTTTAAGAGTACGATGGGCGCGTTCCACAATACCCTGTCCCTGAGGGTTGTACGGAAGGCCATGCTTTAGAGTTATTCCCATCTGTGAACAAAAGGATGTGAATTTTTGGGAAGTATAAGCCGGGCCATTATCAGTTTTTATTTCTTTAGGCATATTCCATGCTGCCCAGGCCTCAAGGCAATGATTGACGACGTCATGTGCCTTTTCCCCGGCATGAGCAGATGCATGAATAATTCCAGAGACAGTATCTATGGAAACATGGATATATTTCAATTTTCCAAATTCAGATATGTGAGTTACATCCATTTGCCAGAGATGTAGAGGGAGCAAGCCTCGTGGGCAAATGCCCACATGTGAGGGGTGTAAAAAAGGGGCACAGGCATTACAGGTTTTTACAATTTCCCGAGCCTGATGTCGAGGGATTTTAAATCGCTGTTGTAATGTTTTAGAATTTACATGATATTGACGGTGAAATGCCTGTGCCTGTTGCATTTGAGTAAGAGAAAAAATCATATGTATCTTGGTGAGTTTATCTACTAGATCATTTCCATATGTAATAGGGCCAGGTAATCCAGTATGTGCCCTAACGTGCTGGATAAAGAATGGTGTCTTTCTTAAATGTATATAAATCTGGATTTGGCTAGCCATAGAACGAATAGGAGTATGTAAAGAGAGTTGACCCGCGCATTCAAGCGATCTAAC
Source organism: Muscardinus avellanarius (assembly GCF_963383645.1). Lineage (NCBI taxonomy): Eukaryota > Metazoa > Chordata > Mammalia > Rodentia > Gliridae > Muscardinus > Muscardinus avellanarius. The sequence goes on from NC_137807.1 coordinate 18,665,076, forward strand.
CAGATTAACCACATATTGTGAATCTGATAATAAATTGAAAGGAGAAGAAACTCTCTTAAAAATTTCTAAAACAATATTTAATTCAACCAGTTGTGGAGAGGTATGTGAATATTGGATGACAACAGGATTGCTTCCCTCTATTAGGTAGGCCCCCACACCAGTTTTGGATCCATCAGTAAAAATGTTAATTGCATTAGCTACAGGTTTGTTTTTAGTGACCAATGGGAAAATGAGAGGATGTTCCAGAACAAAATGTAACAATGGATCTTTGGGAAGATGATTGTCTATTTCACCACTGAAAGAGCACATAAGTATAGCCCAATCATCAATAGTGGCTACCAGCGTTTGTACTTGCAGAGCAGTGTACGGTACCACCAACTTATCGGGCGTTCTGCCAAAATGTTGGATGCACTGCTGAATGGCTTTAAGGGCAAGGCTTGCTACACTGGTGGGATAATATTCAACTACCTTTTGAGGGGAGACTTTGGGGTGAATCCAAAGAAGGGGTCCTTGTTGCCAAAGAACACTAGTAGGCTGTTTTTCAGTGGCCAGGATACAAGCCCATAATGGCTGTCCAGGGGTCACTCGACGGAGAGACGCTTTCGTAAGTGCTTGTTCTACTAATTGTAACGCATGGCGGGCCTCATCGGTAAGGACGCGAGGAGAATCTAATTGAGGATTGCCTACGAGCAGATTATATAAAGGTTTCAAGGCATGGTTAGGAATTTGTAAAAAGGGTCGAACCCAATTAATGTCTCCCAACAGTTTTTGGAAATCATTGAGGGTTTTTAATTGATCAGTGCGGATGATTAATTTTTGAGGCAGGACTGCATGGGGGAGAACAATGTTGCCAAGAAAGTGTATATTTTCTCCTCTTTGTACCTTTTCTGAGGCGATGAATAATTGATGAGTTTCCAAAATCTTTACAAGGTGACAATAAGCCTCCTCAAGTATGGAGGGATTTTTTGTGGTTAACAAAATGTCATCCATGTAATGAATACACCGAATTTCTGGAAATTTGGTTTTTACGGGCTCAAGAGCACTATTTACATATAATTGACAGAGGGTAGGGCTATTGGCCATTCCTTGTGGGAGGACCACCCATTCATATCTACTGTCAATTTCCTCTTGATTAATAGAGGGAACAGTAAAAGCAAAACGAGGAGTATCCGCAGGATTTAAAGGGATGGAGAAAAAACAATCTTTTATATCTATGCTGATAAGTGGCCACTCCTTCGGAATAGCAGAGAGGAGTGGAAGCCCTCGTTGGACTGGCCCCATAATCTGCATTTGGCTATTTATGGCTCGGAGGTCGTGTAATAACCTCCATTTTCCAGATTTTTTCTTTATCACAAAAATCGGGGTATTCCAAGGAGAGGTGGATGGCCGGATATGGCCTAACTGTAATTGCTCTTGTACTAATTTCCTTGTTACTTCAAGCTTTTCACGGGAGAGAGGCCACTGAGGAACCCATACTGGATCTCCCGTCTTCCAGGTAATGGGAATTGCCTCCTCAGTGGCTACTGCACAAAACCCAGTTCCTCGCGACCACTCTTTTCTTTAGTAGGAATTGGGCTTTTACGTCCCTGGAGGTGTTTTCCCAGCCCGTAGAAAGGGTGGTAGCCCTGGCGAAGGAGAATATTATGGGCTTGGGGGAAATAAGATGTATTTTGTAAGGAATATCCCATGTCCACTAATAAATCTCTTCCCCAGAGGGAAACTGGCAGCTCCAGCACATAGGGTTCAAACTGCCCCTTATGTCCCTCCTGATCTTTCCAATGTAAAGCCCTAGCACTGAGGTCAGGGGTTTTAGCATAACCCAAACCTCTAAGTTCTCCGGTAGCCTTTTGAGTGGGCCATGAAGATGACCAATCTTTACAGGCGATGACACTTTTATCTGCCCCAGTATCTAAAAGTCCTAGGATTTGCTTGCCTTCCACGTCCAAGGTTATCAAGGGACGAGTTCCCATATCAAAGGCAAGAGATATTAACTCATTTCCTGAAGAACCGAACCCACCAATACCGCGTCGTCCCTCTGCTGAAGGAAACATACCATGTAGACTGGGAAGCAAAAGTAACTGTGCCACTCTATCCCCAGGGGAAATGGCAACGATACCCCGGGGCGCTGAAACCATCACTTTGATAATACCGGTATAATCCTCATCTATAACCCCCGGATGGACTACAAGTCCTTTCATGGTAGAGGAAGACCTTCCAAAAAGTAAGCCAACAGAATTAGGTGGCAGAGGACCTTGAAAATCTGTTTCAATAATTTGAACCCCCATTTGTGGCGTTAATACCAGCCTGGAGGTGGCACAGAGGTCCAATCCTGCCGAACCTGGAGTGGCTCGCCGGACTGTTCCGGAGGCTGTAAATTGGGCCACTGAGGTGGCTGTGTCTCCATGGCCCCATACACCTGAGGGTTCCCATATTTTTGTGGGCCCTGGGAACGAGGGCCCGCCCTCCCGTTTTTTGTCTGAGTATTTGATGATCGCTTTCCAGTATAGGGCAAGGGGTTGCCATCGATATCTTTAACCGAACGGCACTCAAAAGTAGGATGCCTTCCTTTTCTACATCGACGACAATACTCAGGAGGAGAAGGATAAGATTGGGACGCCCTACACTTAGGACAATCTCGTTTTAAGTGTCCTGTCGCTCCACAGGAAAAACAATTGCCATTTTTGGTACTATTCTTACTTTGTTGTCCGGAGGCCTGTATAATGGCTGCAGCAAGTCCTGAATTGGTTAAGGGTCCTCCGAGTTCCCTGCACACCTTCATCCACACCTCTAGGCCTTTATGTTTGTAAGGAGTGATGGCCTGTCTGCATTCTTTAGTGCATTGCTCATAGACCAATTGTTTAATGAGCGGCATGGCCGCGTCAGAATCCCCAAAAATTCTTCCCGCAGCCTCTACTAGACGGGCAACGAAGTCTGAAAAGGGTTCAGTCAATCCTTGAGTAATCTTTGTAAGGTTACCAGATACCTCTCCTTTGTTAGGGAGGGCCTTCCAGGCCTGGGTAGCGAGTCTGTTGATTTGTTCATACACCTGTTGTGGATACCCAAGCTGTTGATTAGCAAATCGTCCTTGGCCCATCAGCATGTCTATATCCCAGGCTGAATTTCCTGCTGCTCGATTACGTGCAGCTTGTTCAGTGGCATATTCTATATAATAAGCTTTCCAATCCAAATATTGGCCAGGATTTAAGGTGGCCCTAACCAAATTTTGCCAGTCTCCTGGGGTCATGGCATAGCGATGTAAACTCTCTATTATTGCTATAGTGAAAGCAGCTGACGACCCATATGTGCGAACTGACTCTGCGAGATGCTTAACTATTTTAAAGTCCAAAGGCTCATGATAACGATTTCCCCCCTCCTGCAGCTGGAAAACTGGGAAAGCTTGATTTGCTAAAAAAATTCCCGCATCTCTCCACATCTGACTACTAAAAGAGACACCTTCTCCTGCTCTGGGCGCAGAAGGGTTATACGGAGGAGGCGAAATTTCCTCTTTAATCAGTTCAAAAGCTTTCACTTGTTTACAAATGGCCTCTAATTCCTCCTCAGATTCATCCTCCCCCTCTGACTCTGAATCCTCCTCACTGGCCACTTTAGAGGAAGTTGAACGTTCCTCTTTTACACCGTCTAAAGCTGCCTGGCCCTCCTGCACAAATTTTCTAAAGCGCCTTTCTTCCAAACAGGCACGAATCAGCCGACAAAGCGGCCGAGTCCCTCCTGTGACAATACCTTGTTCTTCGGCGCGTTCTACGTCTCTTCCCAATTTATCCCAGCTTGCTAAAGAAAGATTCCCTGATACTGTAAACCATGGCGCTACCCTATCTATTTGTTCGAGAAAATCTTGTATTGTCTTGTCCCTAAGCTTTAGGCCTCTACTTTTCAACAAAGCTTTCAATGCTTTATGCAATGGGTGAGATGGACTATTTCCCATCTTGTCGAATCAGGACCAGCCCGATTCTCTAACTTACTTACACTAAAAAATATCCTCCTTAATGGAGCCCCCTTTGATCGGGGAAAATACAGCGCTGTTCCTCGCTTTTCCGCGAGCCTCGCTTATCCGCGAGCCTTATTTACTAAATATCCTCCTTAATGGAGCCCCCTTTGATCGGGGAAAATAACCCTCCGTAAACGGAGCCTCCTCCTCCCTTTTCGGAGTCAAGGAGTACTTACCAGCCGGCTGCCCTGGACTGCCGAGGTTCTGATCAAAGCGAAGGTCCCCGTACGGGCCAACCACTTGTCGCGCGCAGTGACGACTCTTACACGATCTTCCTCAAGCAGTTTTATTACCCCAGGTTCTTGTACAGTTCCCGCAAATCTTCTTCCCGTAAATCTTCTCTTCTCTCCCTCCTTCCCCCCAGAAATCTTCCCCTTATATAGAGCCCAACAGCCAATCAGCAGACTGTTCACGTGCACAACTCATGGCAACAGCCAGTCCATTGGCTGTTGCCCTATGGCATGCGGTGTTCCCGTGTATCTCATGCTCTTGTCGTCACTTCCTGAAAGCTGTTTACCACCTAAGTGCTCTGGGGAAGATTTCCGCTCAGCGCCATCTTAGCTCTCGGACTTACTGGCTGATGGGCGGGGCCCGTCACAGCTTTCCCTACAGATTAGTTTGATGAGCCTTTCTTCAGAGACCACTAGCACCAGCCAGCAACCCTCGTTAGAGGTCCGGGTCCCAGGCCCGTGGGCCTCTGCTTGGAAATCAGGCATCCGCACCACCGTGCGGCCTCCCAGATGTCCCAGTTCCCTGAGCCCTTCTCTAGGCTTTTGTTACTTAGCCCTGTGCTGGGTGCCAGTTGCTTCCTGCTGTTGTCATGACTCTGGTTACTTTAGAGTTCTTTTCCTGTCCCCATAGCCATGTACTTAAAAACCTCAAACTCATGTAATAAAACCTTCCATTAAATTCTCTTTGTTCAGAAAACTGGTATGATTTCTCTCTTCGGACTGAATCCTGACAGATAGAGGTGGTAATGATTGGGAGTCAAGGTAAGTTTACTTAGAAATTTGTCATGAGACCGGGCATGGTGCCGCACGCTTGTAATCCCCGCGCTTGGGAGGCGGAGACAGGAGGACCGCGCAGGTTCAAAGCCAGCTGCACTGGCTTAAGAGACCCTGTTTCCAAATAAAAATATAAAAAATAGGTCTGGGAGTGTAGCCCGGAGGTAGAAAGGTTTCCAGGAACCCTAGTACCGCAAAAAAAAAAAAAAAAAAAAAGAAAGAAATTTTGTTATTATTTAATTAATTAATTAACAAAGGAACTGGGGATTGAACCCAGGAGCATTCTACCTTTGGGCAACACCCCCAACTCTATTTTTTTTTTTTTTTTGGTGGTACTGGGGTTCTTGGAAGCCCTTCTACCTCCGGGCTACACTCCCACACCTATTTTTTTTTTTTTATACTTCTTTATTTGGAAACAGGGTCTCCTAAGCCAGCGCGCGGCTGGCTTCGAACCTGCTCAATCCTCCTGTCTCCGCCTCCCAAGCGCGGGGATTACAAGCGTGCGCCACCACGCCCAGCCTATTTTTTTTATTCTTTATTTTGAAACAGGGTCTCACTAAGTAGTTGAGGCTGAGGCTGGCCATGAAACTGCGATCCTCCTGTCTCAGCCTTCCAAGTACTGGGATTACATGTGTGTTCCATCGTGCCCAGCTATTATCTTTAGTTTTTAAAGTATTTCTAAGGTAACACAGTGTGCCTTGATTTCTTCTCATCTCATTATAATCTTATGGAAATAGAAATCTTGTGGAATTAATGAAGGAAAGTTGAATTGGACAATCACAGAAGTGATAGAAACTTGTAGCCGGGTGTGGTGGTGCACACTTATAATCCCAGCATTTGGGAAGCTGAGACAGGAGGATCGCAGTTCGTGGCCAGCCTCAGCTACTTAGTGAGGCCCTCCACAACTCAGTGAGACCCTGTTTCAAAATTAAGAATAAAAAGAGGGCTGGGGGTATAGCTCAGAGGTAGGATGCCCCTGGATTTCATCCCCAGTACCACACACACACACACACACATACACACACACACACACACACACACACACACACACACACACACACACAAAGTGTTAGAAACTTGCATGAAGTCTGTACCAAGACATAGTGCTCTACTTGTTTGTGTGTGGTACTGGGGATGGAACGTAGGGGCATTCTACCTCTGGGCTGTACCCCCTGACCTGTTTTATTCTTATTTAGAAACAAGGTCTCGCTTAATTGCCGAGAGCCTTGCTAAGTTGCTGAGGCTAGTTTTTGAACGTGTGATCCTCCTGTCTCAGCCTGCTAAGTACTGGAATTATAGCCGTGTACCACCACATCTGGTTCAGTCTTCTAATTTTATAAGATCAAATCTTTGGCCAAGTATGGTGGCACACACCTATAATCCAGTACTTGGGAGGCTGAGATAAGGAGGATCTAGGTTTGCAGTCAGCCTCAGCTACTTAGCAAAATCCTCCACAACTTAGTGAGACCCTGTTTCAAAATAAAGAATAAAAAATTGGGCTAGGGGTGTAGCTCAGAGGTAGAATGTCCCTGGGTTCAATTCTCACCACCACAAAAGAAAAAAAAAGTTGGGCATGGTGGAGCACACTTGTAATCCCAGCATTTGGGAGGCGGAGACAGGAGGATCTCTGTTTCCAGAGAGCCTCAGCTACTTAGGCCCTTTGCAACTCAGTGAGACCCTATTTCAAAGTAAAGAATAAAAAATAGGGCTGGGAGTGGAGCTCAGAGATAAAATGCCTACTGGGTTCCATCACCAGCAGCATGCAAAAAGAGGAAAAAAAAAAAAAAGCCAGCTACTAGCTGGGTGTTGCAGCTCTCCTGTAATCCTAGTACTTGGGAGGTTGAGACAGGAGGATCACAGGTTCTCAGCCAGGCTCCAGGTCTTTGTGAGGACCTGTTTCAAAATAAACAAAACAGGGCTGGGGTGCAGCTTAGAGGCAGAATGCTCCTGGGTTTAATCCCCAGTACCTCAAAAACAAAAACAAAAAAATAAGCCAGCTACTTCTTTGTCAGCTCCTATATGCATATGATAAACCTTTGCCTCCTGTTATAAATTTCTATAGATATAAATTTCATAAAATGTGTACACATTTTTGTTGTTTCCTTTCTACTGAGTGAAAATCAAGTGTTGCAAAGACAGAGGTGAGCGCACAACAGTTCTGAAGCACAGGTGCCCCAGAGGCGCCTGAGATGTGGAAGCTGTGCTGAGTGCAGAGGGCCTCACTAAGTAGATGGCCGCAAAACTCATCCTCCTGTCTCAGCCCCCCGAGTACTGCGATTACAAGCGTCCAGCTAGTAGTCGGCTTTTTAAGTGCAGAAGGTTAAAGGCTTATTTATATCCCTAACTAGTGAGGGAAAGGTAGTAGGGAGAAACAGCTTTTATGAGAAGACATAAATTTCTTTAGAAAAATCATTTGATTTCTAGAAGAACCAAAGTGAGATAACATCTGTGGAAATGTTGTCTTTGGTTACCAGCGGTCTTTTCATCTTATTTGGGTCCATGAAATAAGAGGATAGTTATGGTAGGCATCTTCTTAATCTCCAGGGATTAGAGCCACCCTAAGGAAGGAATTCATAGCAGCGTCATTTACCAGAAGTTACTGCTTTTAGTCAGCTTAGGGAAGATCGTAGAAACCATCGTTCTGCACAGTTGACTTAAGTGCCTTCAGCTTAAAACAATCTTCATAGCAACACTGGGGTTCTGAGTTGGTCCCCACAGGGTCAGGCATTAGAACAATGGGCGGGAGTTTTGGAAAGGCAGATCTAGGCGTATGTAAGGGAAACTTTCTGGAGAGCAAACAGTATCCAGTTGTGTTTTCTGGCGAGGGTTTGGAATGTAGGTGTTCTGTGATGTGCTGAGGGCGTGTATATACAACAGGGCCCCGACGGGCAAGTGGTGAAGATGCTGTCAGTTTCCTCTTTGCAAGATTGAGATGCTTCACCCGCTGTTGTGTCTGATTGAAGGGCCGTCCTGCTGGTTTACAGGATGAGTTGGAGGGTACCTGAAGGCAAAACTAGAGTTTACCTTTCTTCCTTCCTTGGCCTCCCTCCTTCCCTTCTCCCTCCTTTCCTTTTTTTTGGGGGGGGGGCTAGGGATGAAACCCAGAAGCACTCTACCTCTGAGCTACACCCCCAGCCTTTTTTTTTATTTTATTTTTTTGAGAGTCTGGGGATGGAACCCAGGGACATTTGACCTCCAAGCTATACTCCCTGCCCTATTTTTTATTCTTTATTTTGAAACCAGGTCTCACTAAGTTGCAGAGGGCCTCACTAAGTTTCTGAGGCTGTGAACCTATAATCCTCCTGTCTAAGACTCCCAGATACTGGGATTACAACTGTGTGCTACCACGCCCGGTTCCCTTTCTTCCTTCTTTCCTTCCTTTCCCTCCCTCCTTCCCTTTCCTAAGGAACTTTTATTTCTTTTCATAAAAGCTCTTTCTCCCTACTACCTTTTCCTTACTAGTTAGGGATATAAGCCTTTAATTTCCTGCATTTAAAAAGCCAACTACTAACTGGACGCTTGTAATCTCAGGGATACTCTACCTTTGAGCTACATCCCCAGCCCAGTTAATTAATTAATTAATTAATTAATTTTTGTGGTACTGGGAGTGGGACTCAAAGTCCCTCTATCTTTGGGCTATACCCCCAGCCCTATTTATTTTTTATTTTTTATTTTTTTTGTGGAGGATGGAACCCAGGGGCTTTGTACCTCTGAGCTCCACCTCCAGTCCTATGTTTTAGTCTTTTTAGTTTTTGAAACAGGGTATCAATGAGTTGTGTGCGATCCTCCTCTCTCAGCTTCCCAGGCACTGGGATTCCAAGTGTGCGCCACCATGCCCGGTTCCCAGCCCTATTTTATTTTCTATTTTGAAACAGGGTCTTGCTAAGTTGCTGAGAGCCTCACTAAGTTGCTGAGGCTGACTTCAAACCTGTGATCTTTCTGTCTCAGCTTTTAAAGTACTGAAATTACAAGCATATGCCATCATACCCGGCTCCAATTTATTTTTTAATTTAAAACAGGATCTTACTTAGTTATCATGAGTTGATCTTAAGCTGGTGATCTGTCTCAGCCTCCCAACATCTGGAATTACAGGCATTAAAATTAAAAGAATAATTTTAGCTGGTTGTGGTGGTACACACTTGTAATCCTAGTACTTGGGAAGCTGAGACAAGAGGATCACAGGTTCAAGGCCAGCCTCAACAACTTAGGCCCTATGCAACCTAGCAAGACCCTGTTTCAAAATAAAATAGGGTTAGAGCCGGGCATGGTGGTGCACGCTTGTAATCCCCGAGCTTGGGAGGCGGAGACAGGAGGAATGCCCCTGGGTTCAAACCCTAGTATTTCCTCCATATCCCCTGGGGGGAAAAAAAAAAGGTTACTGGGTGTCCTCAGTGGAAAACTAGGTGATCAGGAATACACTGTACTCTTGGGCTTTATCTGATCTGCTGAGGGTACACATTCTCCTTGCCTTTGAGCTATTTTGTATGCTTGGACATTGTAGATGACTAATTAGCAGTACAGGTGATTCTTGTCTCTACATATGCAAATGATTCTTTCTAGATGGAGGGACAATTGATTTTCCTTTCCTCCAGCTTCACATCTGCTAAAAAATTAATTTTAAGCTGTGTGTAGTGGTACATGCTTGTAATCCCAGTACTTGAGAGGCTGAGACAGGAGGACTGCAGGTTTGTCACCAGCCTCAGGTACTTAGTGAGGGCTTCCATAACTTAGTGAGGCCCTTTTCAAAATAAAGAATCAAAACTAGGGCCGGGGAGGGGTGTAGCTCTGAGGTAGAATGCCCCTGGGTTCAACCCCTGGTTCTGCAAAAAAAATTAATTCCAACATACCTGATTGCTTATACGTGCCAGCCTTTGAATTCCCTTAGATAGTGGTTGTAATGTTTTCCTGCATCACCCATTAACTAGTGAGTTAAAGTCTTTAATGTGTATTCATTTGGTGTTTGTATGATAATCATCGCCATTGCAAAGGTTAATATTTTAATAGGGACAGGGTTCTTTAATGTTTTTATTTTTATATTTATTTATCTATTAATTAATTAATTAATTTTGGTGGTATGGGGGATGGAACCCAGGGGCCTTCTACCTCTGGGCTATGCTACCAGACCTATTTTCTCTTCTTCCTTCCTTCCTTCCTTCCTTCCTTCCTTCCTTTTTTTTTTTTTTGGGGGGGGGTCTGGGGATGGAACCCAGGGAGCCACAGCCCCTGCCCTATTTTTATTTTTAATCTTTATTTTGAAACAGGGTCTCACTAAATTGCAGAGGGCCGCGCTAAGTAGCTGAGGCTGTCTGGGAACCGTGATCCTCCTGTCTCAGCCTCCCAAATGCTGGGATTACAAATGTGTGCCACCACACACGGCTCCTATTTTATATTTTTATTTGTAAACAGGGTTTCTTAAGCCAGCGAGGCTGGCTTCAAACCTGCGCAATCCTACTGTCTCTGCCTCCCAAGCGCGGAGATTACAAGTGTGCACCACCACGCCTGGCTATTTATTTATTTATTTATTGTGTGGTACTGGGAGTGGAATACAGGGGCTTTTCTACTCCAGGTTATACTCCCAAACCTATTTCATATTTTATTTGGAAACAGGGTCTCACTAAAGTTGCTGAGAGCCTCACAAAGTAGTTGAGGCTGGCTTTGAACCTGTGCAATCCTCCTGTCTCAGGCTCCCAAGAGCGGGGATTACAGGCTTGCGCCACCAAGCCCTGCTGTTTAATGGTTTTTATTTATTGGTTCTGTTATCAGGACAGGGTTTCTGAGAAAGTCCCCAAGGGGAAGACATATCTTAAGCCTAAAGGTTTTTTTTTTTTCTTTTCTCTGTAGTACTGCCAACTGAACTCACAGGCAACCCATCTCTGAGCTACCCCCTAGCACTATTTTTTTTTTTTTTTTTTTGGTGGTACTGGGGTTCCTGGAAACCCTTCTACTTCCGGGCTACATTCCCAGGCCTATTTTATACATTTTTTTTTGTTTTTTTTTGTTTTTTGGTGGTACTCGGGGTGGAACCCAGAGGCTTTCTACCTCCAGGCTATACTCCCAGACCTATTTTATACTTTATTTGGAAATAGGGTCTCACTAAGTTGCTGAGAGCCTCACTAAGTAGCTGAGGCTGGCTTCGAACCTGTGTGATCTTTCTGTCTCAGCCTCCCAAGCACGGGAATTACAAGCGTGTGCCACCACGCCCGGCCTTATACATTTTTTATTTGAAAACAGGGTCTCCTAAGCCAGAGAGAGACTGGCTTCGAACCAGCGCAATCCTCCTGTCTCTGACTTCCAAGCGTGGGGATTACAAGCGTGTGCTACCACGCCTGGCTTTTTTTTTTTTTTTTTTTTTAATTTTGAAACAGGGTCTCACTGAGTTGCTGAGAGCCTTGCTAAGTTGCTGAGGCTGGCTTCAAAGTGTGAGTCTTCTGTCTCAGCATTCCAAGTACAGGGATTATATAGGTATGTGCCACTATGTCCAGCTGATTTAATAATTAATTTTGGCCTTGTGTATTTGAATATCTGTTGTAAGTAAATAAACTAATCTGTTTTCTTCATTATCCTTAAAAGAAGGAAGTTGGCTATTTACCAAATAAAAGTGTAGTGAATTATTTATAACTATCTCAAGTGAAGATAACAGTATAGAGATACAAAGGTTGTGAGGATCAGAGTTTTGTTGTGGAAAATCTCCAAACTAGAGTTCATGTCTAATAGTCTGTGGCTCATGTTCCACTTTTTGGCAGCATGAAACTGGGAATGAGTGAGCCAATGCAACTTGAGGCCATTTGACCAGGCCTTTCTTAAAAACAAAGACAAAAACAAAACCTCAGCAGGTTACTGAGACTACTGGCTGGAGCTTGAATGTTCTGAAGTGAGCATAAGTAATTTCTGACATAGTTCCGTATGGCTTATTCAGGTTATAAGAAAGACAGGCTTGAGTAGTCTTCCTAAACTGCAGGGACAAAGTTCTGTGTGATCTTAATAGGTATTCAAGAGGTGCATGAAGTAGTCTGTTTTCAGATCATCCTGGGAAGAACTGTAAGAGGGTTAGGTACTAACTCCACAGCCAGGCTCTGGGGTTCCATTGTTACTTTTACTTCCTTTTTGTCACTTAACCTTTCTGTGCAAGATGGAGATCATAATAGTATCCATTTCCTAAGTTTTTTTTTTTTTTTTTTTTTTTTTTTTTTTTTTTTTTTTTAGTACTGGGGATTGAATCTAGGATCATTCTACCTCTGAACTACACCCCCAGTCCTCCTCCTCCTCCTCCATCTCTCTCTCTCCTTCCTTTCTTTCTTTCTTTCTTTCTTTCTTTCTTTCTTTCTTTCTTTCTTTCTTTCTTTCTTTTTCTTTCTTCCTTTTGGATGGAATCCAGGGGTATTCTACCTCTGAGCTACACCCCCAACCCTAATTTTTATTTTATTTATTTATTTATTTATTTATTTATTTTTGCGGGTCTGGGGATGGAACCCAGGGGCATTCAATCTCTGAGCTACACCCCCTGCCCTGTTTTTTATTCTTAGTTTAATTTCATTTTATTTTGGTGCTACTGGGGGTGGAACCCAGGGGCTTTCTACCACCAGGCTATACTACCAGACCTATTTTATATTTTATTTGGAAACAGGGTCTCACTAAATTGCTGAGAGCCTCACTAAGTAGCTGAGGCTGGCTTTGAACCTGTGTGATCCTCCTGTCTTAGCCTCCCAAGTACTGGGATTACAAGCGTGCACCACCACGCCTGGCTTTATTCTTTATTTTGAAACAGGGTTTCACTGAGTTGCAAAGGGCCTCACTAAATAGCAGTGGTTGTCCAAGAACCCGGATTCTTCTGTCTCACCATCCCAAATCCTGGGATTACAAGTATACGTCACCATGCCTGGATTCATTCCTTCGGCCTGCCTGACGACCTCCTCCTCCTCCTCCTCCTTCTTTTAGTACTGGGGATGAAACCCAGGGGCATCCTACCTCTTGAGCTACATACACCCCCAGCCCTATTTTTCCTTCCTTCCTCCCTCCCTCCCTCCCTCCCTCCCTCCCTTCCTTCCTTCCTTCCTTTCTTTTTCTCTTTCTCTTTCCCTTTCTTTCTTTCTTCTTTCTTTCTCTCTTTCTTTCTGGTTGTGCTGGGGTTCCTAGAAACCCTTCTATCTTCGGGCTACACTCCCAGACCTAATTTTTATATTTTTATTTGGAAACAGGGTCTATTAAGCCAGCGAGACTGGCTTCGAATCTGTGCAATCCTTCTGTCTCCGCCTCCCAAGCACGGGCATTATAAGCATGTGGCACCACACCTGGCCTATTCTTTATTTTGAAACAGGGTCTCACTGAGTTGCAAAGGATCTCACTAAGTAGCTGAGGCTGTCCATGAACTGGGATCCTCCTTTCTCAGCCTCCTGGATGCTGGTATTACAAGTGTGAGCCACCACACCCAGCCTACTCTTTATGTTTGAAATAGCGAAGGGCCTCACTGAGTAGCTGAGGTTGGCAGGGAACCCTCAATCATTCTGTCCCAGCCTCCCAAGTACTGGGATTATAAGCCTTCCCAGCACACCTGGCTCCCTAGGGGTTTTTCATGATACATGAATTTATATCTGTAAAGCACTTAAAATAGTGCCAGGCACATGCTAATTGCTCAAGGTTTTTCTTTTGTCTTTTCTTTTTTCTTTTTCTTTTTTTCTTTGGTACTGGGGATTGAACCCAGGGCATTCTACCTCTAAGCTACACCCCAGTCCTATTTTATTTTATTTGAAAATGGGGTATTGCCAGGTTGATAAGAGTCTCACTTCTTGCTGAGGCTGTCTTGACTTGTGATCTTCCTATCTCAGCCTCCTAAATACTGCAATTACAAGCTTTTGCCACCAGGCTCTAATTGCTGAATAATAATAAAAATAATTATTCTCAGTGGGAAACTGTATATTCTATTTAGTTCTTGTAGGCTCAAAGACATTAGCATATTAAAGGCTCTAAGAACGGCCTGGCCTGCGTTTACAAAATCTCCTTTCTTCAAAGTATTAACACCTGTTATCCAAGAATCAGCTAGAGCTTTCAAATTTTAAGAAATGAAATTTTCTAAGATGTAGGCAAGGAATTTCTTCAAGACTATTTCCCCTTCTCCCAAATTGTTTGATTATGGAATATCTCTTCTTTTCTTTTGAGACTAGGGATTGAACCCGTGGGCATTCTACTTCCAGTCTATACCCTAAACCCTTTTTATTTTGGATCAGGATCGTGCTAAGTTGCTGATGGTCTCATTAAGTTGCTGAGATTGGCCTCAAACTTTTGATCCTCCTTTCTCAGCCCAAGTACTGGGATTATAGGCACGTACCACGTGTCTGGCTGGAATATCTTTTCAAAGATGCCTATTAAGATAATTTCTATGAAGTTTGAGAAGTGTTCACCTAATTGCCCCAAGAAATGAGGATTTATTGTAAGGATTATGGCCATTTTGCTTTAGGGTTTGGTCTTGTGAAAGCTGATGACCTCTCATGGTATGTCGAGTTGTTTCTTAGACCCTTGTGTTAGCTTCTCTCACTTTATGGTAGCCTACAAAGCGCTGAACCAGCTCTGTCTAGTAGAACTTTGCGTGAACACGGAAATGTCCTGTATCTGCACTGTCCAGTCTGGCAGCTCCTAGCTACCATGTATGGCTATTGAGCACTTATGACATGCCTAGTACATCTGAGGAACTGACTCTTAAATTTTATTTCATGCCAGACGTGGTGGTGCATGCTTGTAATCCTAGTACTTGGGAGGTTGAGACAGGAGGGTCTCAGGTTTTCGGCCAGCCTCAGCTACTTAGTGAGGTTCTCCACAACTTAGTGAGACCCTGTTTCAAAATAAAGTATAAAATTATAGGCTTGAGGTATAGCTTGGAGATAGAACACCCCTGAGTTCCATCCCCAGTTTAAAAAAAAAAGGAAAATTTTAGCCGGGCATGGTGGTGCACGCTTGTAATCCCTGCTCTTGGGAGGCTGACACAGGAGGATCACACAGGTTCAAAGCCAGCCTCAGCTACTTAGTGAGGCTCTCAGCAACGTGGTGAGACCCTGTTTCCAAATAAAATATAAAATAGGTCTGGAAGTATAGCCCAGAAGTAGAAAGCCTCTGGGTTCCACCCCCAGTACCACAAGAAAAAAAGGAAATTTTATTTAATTTTAATTAAGTAGAATAAAAATTTAAATAGCTACATATACCTGGAGGCTACCATATTCAACAGAGCAGCTATAAACACTTTGGGCTCCTCTTCCCTTTTCTTACCTTACGTGCTTTTACTTTCTACTCTCCTTGTGCTTATACTGGCCTCTGCTATCTCTCAAACATGGCTCGTCCTTACTGCCCTCATGTTAGATAAAACCTAATTCCATATGTGTCTGCATGGCCAGCTTTTTTTCTTCTGATTCACTATATTTTGGTCTGGATTTTGATCATGGTCTGGTCAGTTGCAGCCTAGTCAGGAGAGAGTTTCCTCTTTAGAAAAACAGGGCTTGGGCCGGGTGTGGTGGCGCACACTTATAATCTCCCGCGCTTGGGAGGCGGAGACAGGAGCTGGTTTGGAGCCAGCCACGCTGGCTTAAGAGACCCTGTTTCCAAATTTAAAAAATATATAAAAAATAGGTCTGGGAGTGTAGCCTGGAGGTAGAAGGGCTTCCAGGAACCCCAATACCACAAAAGAAAGAAAGAAAGAAAGAAAGAAAGAAAGAAAGAAAGAAAGAAAGAAAGAAAGAAAGAAAAGGGCTTGGGAAGGCTTGAATAAACAGCTGCCTGCAACTGGCTTTCAAAGATAAATTTGGTGTGAGGCGGAGACAGGAGGATCGCGTAGGTTCAAAGCCAGCTGCCCTGGCTTAAGAGACCCTGTTTCCAAATCAAAAAGTATAAAAATAGGTCTGGGAGTATAGCCCGGAGGTAGAAGGGTTTCCAGTAACCCCAGTACCACCAAAAATAAAAATAAAGAAGCCGGGCAGGATGGTGCTCGCTTGTACTTGGGAGGCTGATACAGGAGGATTGCGCAGGTTCGAAGCCAGCCTTAGCTGGCTTAAGAGACCCTGTTTCCAAATAAAATATAAAATAGGTCTGGGAGTGTAGCCTGGAGGTAGAAGGCCCCTGGGTTCCATCCCCAGTACCACAAAAAAAGTTAAAAAAAAAAAAATGGGGCTGGGAACATAGCTTGGAGGTAAATGTCCCTGGGTTCCATCCCCAGTATTGCAAAGTAAGGAAAGAAAGAAAAGAGGGAAAGAAAGGAAGGAAGAAAGAAAGAAAGAAAGAAAGAAAGAAGAAATTAAGATGAGTTGGTGGTTTTTGTTTTTATTTTGATAAGTAGTTTATACTGTTATTCTTTAAATTTTTACCTCTAGTGCCTAGGAGTGTGCCTGGTAAAAATATAGTCTTTTATTCTAGCTAAGAAGTCTTTGTGTAATCTAAGGCTACAAAACGTTTCCTTTTTTCCTCTAGGCATTTTATCTTACAGTTATTAGTCACTGTTTCCCCATCAATTTTATTATCTTTATTCTACTTTTGGCCCAGTTGACGCCATTAAATGGCATGGGGCAACCCACTTGTTTTTTGTTTGTTTGTTTTTATGGTGCTAGGAATTGGACTCAGGGCGCATTCTACCTCTGAGCTACATTCCCAGTCCTTGCTGATGCTGTCCTTGAACCTGTGATCCTCCTGTCTTTGCTTCCCAGTACTGGAGTTGCAGGTGTGTGCCACCACACCCAATTCCACTTTTGTTTTTCTTCTTCTTTTTCTGCAGTACTGGGGATTGAACCCAGGGGCATTCTACCTCCGAGCTAGATCCTCAGCCCTTTTTTTGTTTTTGGTGGTACTGGGGATGGAACCCAGGGGATTTTCTATCTCCAGGCTACACTCCCAGACCTGTTTAATGCTTTATTTGGAAACAGCGTCTCACTAAGTTGCTGAGAGCCTCACTCAGTAGCTGAGGCTGGCTTCGAACCTGTGCGATTCTCCTGTGATTACAAGTATGCGCCACCAAGCCCGGCCCTCAGCCCTATTTTTTATTCTTTATTTTGAAACAGGGTCTCACTCAGTTGCAGAGGGCCTGCCTCACTAAGTAGCTGAGGCTGGCCGAGAACCTGGATCCTCCAATCTCACCCTCCCAAGTACTGAGATTATGAGCGTGTTCCACTGCAACTGGTTTCTACTTGTTTTAATGTCTGTCTGTCTGTCTGTCTGTCTCTCTCTCTCTCTCTCTCTCTCTCTACTTTTTAGCTTTCTCTTGATAAATCAAATTTTATTTGTACTTTTTACTAACTTATTATAATTTTTATTCTTTATAATTTTCTTGATTACAACACAAATCCTTGGCTTAATATAGTCTAATACAATTAATAGTTTCACTGTTTTATTTTTGCAGTACGGGGCATGGAACTCAGGAGCATTCTCTGAGCTATATCCCCAGCCCTATTTTTTATTCTTTAATTTGAAACAGGGTTTCATTGAGCTGCAGAGGGCCTAAGTAGAAGCTGAGGCTGTCCTCGAACTGCGATCCTCCTGTCTCAGCCTCCCAAATGCTGGGATTACAAGCGTGAGCCACCATGCCCGACTTTGTTTTATTTTATTTATTTTTTTGCGGCACTGGGATGGAACCCAGGATATTATTCCTCTGAGCTACACCCCCAGCCCTATTTTTTAATCTTTTTATTTTGAAACAGTGTCTTACTGACTTGCGAAGTGCCTCGCTAAGTAGCTGAGGCTATCTGCAAATTGTGATCCTCCAGTCTTCGCCTCCCAAATGCTGGGATTACAAGCATGCACCACCACGCCTGGCTTGTTATAAGTTTTTTTTTTTTTTTGGTGTGTGTGTGTGTGTGTGTGGTACTGGGGATGGAACCCAGGGGCTTTTCTACCTCCGGGCTACACTCCCAGACCTATTTTATATTTTATTTGGAAATAGGGTCTCAGTTGCTGAGAGCCTCACTAAGTAGCTTAGGCTGGCTTTGCCATCCTCCTGTCAGCCTCCCAAGTACTGGGATTACAAGCATGTGCCACCAGGTCCAGCTTCTGTTATAAGTATTTTAAGGTACATATTACAACTATTATTTTGCATAGCTGATATTCCTTATATTGACTCTTTTCAATATTATTCACTGCCTCCTGCATTTCCATGTTTTTGGTTGGGATAGTTTTCTTTCAAAGTTTCCTTTAACATTTCTTTTAGTGCACGCCTGCAGGTGATGAATTCTCTCATTTTTGTTTCAACAAATCTTTATTTAATTTTACACACACACACACAGAGAGAGAGAGAGAGAGAGAGAGAGAGAGAGAGAGAGAGGGAGAGAGCGAGCGCGCGCGAGCGAGCGGGCACGTGCATGCTAAGCAGCATGGTGTCACTTGCCTGTAATCCCAGTAATTGGAGGCTGTGACAGGATTGCAATTTCTAGGTAAGTCTCAGCAATTTAGCAAAACCTTGTTTTAAAATAAAACATAAACTAGGGCTAGGGGTGTGGCTAGGAGGTAGAGTGCAGCTGGATTAAATATCCAGAGATGCTGGGCGTGGTGGCACATTCTTGTAATCCCAGCATTCAGGAGGCTGAGACCGGAGGATCGTGGTTTGCAGACAGCCTCAGCTACTTAGTGAGGTCCTGTGCAACTCAGTGAGACCCAGTTTCAAAATAAAGAATAAAAAAATAGGGCAGGGGGTGTAGCTCGGAGGTCAAATGCCCCTGAGTTCCATCCACAGACCTGCAAAAAAAAAAAAAAAAAAAAAAAAAAAAAATCCAGAGAATTGAGATTTACTTTACATGGCATAAAATTCATTGCTTTATACTGTACAATTTAGTGTTTTAGTATATTCACTCACAAGGTTGTGCAGCAATCACCACTATTTAATTCCAGATCATTTTGATCACTCTCAAAAGAAATTCTGTGCCATCAGGAGTCACTCCTCATTCCCTTTTCCTTTAACCTCTGACCACCACTGATTTGCTTTCTGTCTCGTGGATGTGCCTACTATAGACGTCTAATATAAATGAAGCATGCAGCATGTGGAATCATACAGACTGTCTGCTTCTTCCGGTTCACATAGCGTTTTCTGGGTTTATCCATGTTGTAGCGTGTCAGTATTTCATTCCTTTTATGGTTGACTAATGTTCCATTTTATGCTTTTGCTGGTTCCTGCTTATTTATCAATTACTTAATCATCTTTTTCATCAGTGGGCATTTGGATTGTTTCCACTTTTTGGCTATGATCAGTAATGCCTCCCTCAATATTTGTGTACTAGCTTTTATGTGGTCATATTTGTAGCTCATTTGGGTAAATTTCTAGGAGTAGAGTTGCTTGGCCATATGATAACTCTATGCTTATCTTTCTGAGAACCTGCCAAACCTCACAGCAGCTACCCAAAAAGTGTTTCTATTTTCCCTTCATCTTTGCAGAGTGTTTACTGTGCGCACAGAATTTTAGACAAGGTAGTATTTCACTTTCCCATCCTTCTGTCGAGCACACAGCATGTAGCTCCTGAGGGAAACATACCTCTTCCCCTCTTGACCTTCTTTAACATTTCTCTCTTTTTTTGTGTTTTAGAAGATTTTTGTGTTTAAAAGGTTTAGAAGGAAACCTTTATACACTGTTGGTGGGAATGTCTATTAGTATAGACATTATGTAAAACAATATAGGTTCCTCAAAAAATTTAGAATATGAAATGACTGAGCGATCTTATTTCTGGGTCCATATCCAGAGGAAATAGAATCACTATACCTCCATGTTCATTACTGTTATTCACAATAGCCAAGATGGAGAAACAACCTAATTATCTATTAATGGACACACACACACACACACACACACACACACACACACACGATATTATTTAGAAACAAGGTTATCCTGTTGTTGACAGCAATGTGGATGAACCTGTGTTCATCCACATCATGCTCAGTAAAATAAGCCAGAAAGAGAAATATACTGTATGAAATCACTTCTATGTGGAAACCAAGAAGGTTGAACACATAGGAAGAAATCAGAGGGGTGCTTACCAGAGATGAGGGGAAGGAGCGATGTTGGTTAAAGGTGCAGACCTTCAGTTGTAAGTCCTAGAGAAGTCATTAAGTTGTGGTGACTGTATATATATATGGTTACTGATGTATTAGGAACTGAAGCTGTAGCTCAGTGGTAGAGCACTCGCCTAAGTGTGTGTGAAGTACTGGGTTTGGTCCTCAAAACTATATATTTGAAATTTGCTAAAAGTAGCCCCTAAGGTTTTTTGTTTTATTTTTGTGTGTGCTGGGATGGAATTCAGCGCCTTGTGCATGCTAGGCAAGCACTCTACCACTGAGACCCACCTTAGCTGTAGATTTTAAATATTTTCACCACACACACAGTGGTCACTGTGAGTGAGGGATGGACATCAAAATACCACAACATACACTTTTGCTGGACAAAATCTATTACTAAGCTAGAACGGTATGTAGTGATTATATGTACTGAATATTCTGAGTCTATATGGTTATTAACATTTCCTCTTTTTTTTTCAGTACTGGGATGAAACCCAGGGGCATTCTACTTCCAAATTACACCCCTGGCCCTATTTTTTATTCTTTATTGTAAAACAGGATCTTACTGAGTTGCAAAGGCTGCCCATAAACCACAATCCTCCTGTTTCATCCTCCCAAATGCTGGAATTAGAAGCCTGCACCACCATGCCTGGCTTGATATTCTCTCTTAAGTCTCCTTTTATGAGGTGCTAGAGATTGAACCTAGGGCCACACACGTTTGGCAAGTGCTCTACCACTGAGCCATAACCACAGTACCTCCTTCTAGACTTCCCCAGAACACACACACACACACACACACACACACACACACACACACACATGCACGCACACACGCACATGCGTGCACACACATGTACTGTTTACTCTATTTAATTCATAGTCTCTGAATTTAATATGGCCAATTATTCCAATTATAATATATAAAAATCTGAGATATATGTGCAGAGGTATTTTTTCTTTGAGTTATGCCAGGTTTGTTACAGAAAAGATAAAGACTGTGGACTTTATATTAATTCTGTCTTTTAACCATTCACAAAAGTTGCTATTTCTTTGCCTTGTAAAGATCACAGCTGAGTAGAAACAGGTATATTCAAGTGATTTTTGGTCCTGTTAGATGCTCCACCAAAACGATCTTTTGATCTTATAATGTATGTTATCTCTCCTCTTAGATCCATAGTATGCGCAATGAAATCTTTGAAGTCTCGCACTAAAGAAGGTTATTTAACTTTGCTCATCCCAGTATCCTGAGAACCTAGGGTTTCCTTGGACCAAATTTTGGAAATATTCTTTATATTAGTATACAGGTAATAAAATACAGATCCTTTTTTTCTTATTTTAATTTGATTCTTATTCGTGTTGGCATTGAACCAAAATTATTATTTGGACACTTTTTCTAAGAAGTAGAGAATGCTGGAACAGTAGGATTCTGCCCTTTTCACTTTTTTTTTTTTTTTGGTGGTACTGGGGTTCCTGGAAGCCCTTCTACCTCCGGGCTACACTCCCAGACCTATTTTTACATTTTTATTTGGAAACAGGATCTCCTAAGCCAGTGCGCGTGGCTGGCTTTGAACCTGCACAATCCTCCTGTCTCTGCCTCCCAAGCGTGGGGATTACAAGCATGAGCCACCACACCTGGCTTACCCTTTTCTCTTTTAGCTACCTGTATACCAAACAATTCATTTTCCTTTTAAACTCTGTTATTGCTATTTTTATGTTATACCCCTGAATTTTCAAAAATAGAACTTATTTCTATAACTTGTGGCTAGCAGTGGCCTTAAGCAGAGTCATGATGCTGTATTTTTCAAAGTAAAATCATTGTTACATATATTCATTGTTGCCGCAGACTTGGTTCAGTCCAAATGGGGCTTGATTCCACTCGCGATCGAATCAAATCTCAGAAAAGATGGGGGAGGATAGGGTGCCCGTACTGCAGCCGCTTATCTGCAGTGATCCTTTCCCTTCTAGGAAATAAATTTCTTTAAGTTCCTATTTACAGCGCTTCTGGAAAGAATCTGACATGGATCAGTGCTTCTTGTGCAATCGAACACTTTATTCTAGACACAAAATTTTTTATATTTCCCCATTTCCCCGTGATTCCCTAGAAGAAAAGTGCAAACACCCAAAATACAATAGAGAGATACACATGCAAATCACCAACCCTGAATAAGAAAAGTAAGGCCTGTGACATCACAGGTCCTTGTGATTGAAATCAGTCCCATGACCCCAGGTGGGTCTTGTGCTCCGAATCAGCCCCTCTGGCCTTGCAGCTGCAGAGGCTTTTAGTGGGCAAGTTCCAGAAGAACAAAAGTCACACCCAAACTCACTTGAAGAATCCAGTTTTTAAGAGTTTTCTTTAACCCTTTCGGAACTTTTGTTCCTAAGGCTTAGTCCAATGTCCTTCTCTATCTAGCAACCTCCTTTGAGCTGAATGGGGGACGAAGTCCGAGATTCCAGCTTTCATATATGTAGTTGGCGTAGGGAAATCCGTGTACCTTTATGATGATTTAAAGGATTTTGATGAATGTCTGCTGGATTTTGTCTGCAATACCATCTGCTGTCTGAAAGCTTAAGCAAGCTCATAACACAGTTTATTAGGTAAACACCAAGAAATAACATGAAGTTTTTAGATTTAGTTGTCAGATGTACTTCTCTAGCAGCTGAGCACTTTTCCTCAAATGATAGGCTTATTAGAAGCCTATTCCTCTTTTAATAATCCATTTCCTCACCACACTCCTTCTGTAACCTGCTTTTTATCTTTCTAATTCCTTTCTTTCCCATTTGGGACAATCTTAGGATAAGCTCCTCTTCATACAAAAATGCTTTCTTATTCTCACCATATTTTCTTTCTTTCACATTTACACATCTATTTTATCTGTCCTTTGTTCTGACATTGCTATTTTAACCAGGTGGTATCGCCCTGCCTCCAGGCAGCGCTATCACTAGGTGCAAAGGCCAAGATTCCTTCTAGCCCGTGGCTCTATTGTAATGGTTAGAATGAAGGTCAAAGATAGGGAGGAGTTCTGCATTTGTAATTACTGACTGGAATGCTGCCACTGCATCTAAATTCTAACTAAATTTTATTACCATTTGAACAAAGCCGAGGACGTTTAGAGGCTTAGACAAATTACCAGAAACTTTATTTTCCACGGACTCAGTTTCTCTCACAGTCCTGATCTTACACCACCGGAGCAATTCGTGTGGAGAGTTAAAAGAATCATTACCAAAAGAATAATAGTTATGAAAGAATATCTGAAAGTGGGGGGAGTACTTTTGGCTAGAGACCACACCCTCTCTCGGGGCTTATTTCTCACATTGAGAATCCGCCTATTAGCTGCGTGGGTTTCCATGCAGATGCCGAGAGGAAGTAGGTCTCGGCAAAGTCTTGGCACATTGTCTTACACGTTAGTTTAATGTTGAGATAAAATAATTAAAGAAAATCAGGACTATTCAGGAAAATTCTGATGGTTTGGTAAATGTTATATAGTCCATTCCTTCACTTACAAATACATATTTTGAGTCGGGCGTGGTGGTGCACACTTGAAATCCCAGCATTCGGGAGGCTGAGACCGGAGTGGTTTGCGGCCAGCCTCAGCTACTTAGTGAGGCCCTCTGCAACTCAGTGAGACCTGGTTTCAAAATAAAGAATAAAAAATAGGGCAGGAGGTGTAGCTCAGAGATCAAATGCCCCTGGGTTCCATCCTCAGACCCACACACACACAAAAAAGAATAAAAATAATAGAGCAGGGAGCCAGGCATGGTGGCACACATTTGTAATCCTAGCATTCAGGAGGCTGAGACTGGAGGATCGCGGTTCGCGGACAGCCTCAGCTACTTAGTGAGGCCCTCTGCAACTCAGTGAGACCTGGTTTCAAAATAAAGAATAAAAAATAGGGCAGGAGGTGCAGCCTGGAGGTCAAATGCCCCTGGGTTCGATTCCCTGACCTGAAAAAAAAGTAATATATTTCATGATCATTATTTTTTTAGAAACTTTTAATGTGAGTATTATTGGTTAGCTACTTTCAGTGTGAGAAAGCCAAGGGATATTACTTAAACTCAGATATTTGAAACTCTAGAGTACCTAAGTGCTTTTTTTTTTTTTTTTTGTACTGGGGTTCCTGGAAGCCCGTCTACTTCCGGGCTACACTCCCAGACCTATTTTATACTTTTTAATTTTTGGAAACAAGGTTTCTTAAGCCAGCGGGGCTGGCTTCAAACCAGCGTGATGCTCCTGTCTCTGCCTCCCAAGTTACGGGGATTACAAGTCTGAGCCACCACGCCTGGCAGTGTTTTTTGTTTTTGTTTTTTTTTTTTTTAAATGTGGTACTCAGGGGCATTATATCTCCAAAAAATTTTTAAATTTTGAAACAAGGTCTCCCTAGGGTGTTGAGCGTTTTGCTACTTGCGGAGGCTGTCTTGAACCTGTGATCCTACTATCTGCCTCCCAGTGACTGGGATTACAAGTGTGTGCCACCATGCCTGGCTATGCTAGTGTTTTGAATTGTCCTAGAAATCTAGGACATAATATTTCTGAGAGCTGAGAAAGAGTAGTATTTGCCCATGTAGGAGATTAGATCTGTATATATTCCTCCTCTTTGTGGAGTTTGTTCATTTTAAGACAAAAACTTTGGTTGAAGAGTAGATTATGTTGTATATGTTGGCTTGTGTTGGGTGGTTGAACCAAATCAGATGCATCCATTTTTGAATTACAGTACAGGACATTGTCTTAGAGGATGACAGAGAGGAGGAAATTATAAGGAGTTATTTATTTATTTATTTATTTATTTATTTATTTATTTATTGTGGTACTGGGAATGGAACTCAGGGACATATACCTCTGAGCTAAACCCACAGCCCTATTTTATTCCTTTATTTTTTTATTTTTTGCAATACTGGGGATTGATTGCACTACTTTGCGCTATACTCCCAGCCCTATTTTTTATTTATTTTGAAACAGGGTCTCATCAAGTTACAGATGGCCTCACTAAGATGCTGAGGCTGGCTACAGACCTGCAAGCCTCCTGTTTCAGCCTCCCAAGTAATGTGATTACAAATGTGCACCACCACGCACGGCATAGGTTTTGTTTTAAATTGGTTTAGGGGCCGGGCATGGTGGCACACACTTGTAATTCCCGCACTTGGGAGGCAGAGACAGGAGGATCGCGCAGGTTAGATAGGTCTGGGAGTGTAGCCCGGAGGTAGAAGGGTTTCCAGGAACCCCAGTACCACCAAAAAAAAAAAAAAAAAAAAAAAAAAAAAAAAAAAAAAAGAGTAACACTTGATTCATTCCTTCCCTTTGGTTTTAAGGTTTTAAGGTCACTGCTATAAAGTCACCATTAAAAACAGATCTTAAATGGCTAGGATACATTTTATAGCTGAATTTTTCTGGATCGTCTCCAAAAACTGATGTTACTGAAATTTCACACAAGTAACCACATTATGGTTAGCAAATTTGTCAGTCTGTAAAGATTCAATGGCACAATAAAACACTTTAAAATATTTATATTTTTATTTTAAAACTTGTATATTTTTGTTGCTTAATATTTGGGTAATAGAGGAAAGCTTAAGAAAGTAAAAATACTTTATAACCATATCTAGAGATAGTGTAACATAGTTAATATTTTGATCTTAACTTTTCTTTCTATTTTTGGGTGCTAGATATTGAACCCAGGAGCATTCTACCTTTGAGCTATACACCTAGTTCTATTTTTTATTCTTTAGTTTGAAACAGAATCTCGCTAAGTTGTGCAGGGCCTCACTAAGTACCTGAGGCCTTCCTTGAACCTGTGATCCTTCTGTCTCAGCCTCCCAAGTATTGCGATTACAAGTGTGTGCCACTATGCCCTGCTTCCTTATTTTTTTGAAGTAGGATCATCTTTACATAGTTGAGACCATATTATCTGTGTGGATTTGTATTTGTATTTGTTTTCTCTTTGCATAACTTTTTTTTGTGTGTGTGGTACTAGGGGTGGAACCCAGGGGCTTTTCTACCTCCGGTTATACTCTCACACTCTTTTTTTGGTACTTTATTTGGAAACAGGGTCTTGCTAAGTTACTAGGAGCCTCACTCAGTAGCTGAGGCTGGCTTCGAACCTGTGTGATCCTCCCGTCTCAGCCTCCCAAGCGCGGGGATGACAAGCGCGCGCCCCCACGCCCGGCTTCCTTGTATAACTTTAAATTGCCAAGGAAAACCCGAGTACTCTTCGATCTATTCATTCATTCGTTCAGTCATCCAACAAACATGTACATGTATACACACGACTGTATGTAACTCTCACACAGACACGCATGTATTCAAGGTGCAGTGTTATTTGCTTCAGGAAGGGTTCTTTTCTTTCAAGGGAAAACAGTCAACTATAGCTAGGCATAGTGGCTCACACTTGTAATCCTGGTACTTGGGAAGCTGAGACAAGAGGGCCAGAGGTTTGGGGCTAGCCTCTGCAAGGTAGTGAGACCCTGTTTCAAAACAAACAAACAAACAAACAAACCCCATTAAAAACAAGCTGACTGTGTTGGCGCATGCTTGTGATCCCAGTACTTGGGAGGTTGAGACAGGAGGATTGCAGGTTTGGGGCCAGCCTCAGAAACTTGTGAGACCCTGTTTCAAAATACAGAATAGAAAATATGGGCTGGGGTTGGAGCTCAGAGGTAGAATAGCTCTGGGTTCCATCCCCAGTACCACATGCACAAAAGAATAAATAAATAAAAAATAAAAAACAAAGCCAGGTGTGGTGGCACATACTTGTAATCCCAGCATTTGGGAGGCTGAGACCTGAGGATTGTGGTTCGCGACAGCCTCAGCTACTTAAACTCCATAAGACCCTGTTTCGAAAATAAAAAGACTAAAGTAAAGGGCTGGTGGTGTTGCTTGGAGGTAGAATGCCCCTGGGTTCCATCCCCAGTAACACACACACACACACACACACACACACACACACACACACACACACACACAAAGATAAAAATAAATAAAAAAATAAAAAATAAAAAACCAAAATAGGGGTGGGAGTATAGCTCAGAAAACAGACAGGGAGGAATGTCTGTGTTTTACTGAGGTCCAGACAAGGAACCGATCTGAATGATCTGAACTTTGATTAAGTTCTTTTGTTTGTAGATTCCTCTTTTTGGTGCTAAGTCTGTCGGCCGGGGAAGTCCTGATGAACCAGTACTGAGCAAAGCTGAATTTGTTGAGAAGGTTCGTCAGAGCAACCAGGCCTGTCATGATGGAGACTTCCACAGAGCCATCGCTCTGTACAACGAAGCCCTGGCAGTGGACCCCCAGAACTGCATCTTGTACAGCAACAGATCCGCCGCTTACATGAAGATCCAGCAGTACGACGAGGCGCTGGACGATGCCATCAAAGCCCGGCTCCTCAATCCCAAGTGGCCGAAGGTAGGCGTGCACTGACTTCCGAGCGGGGTCCGTGCTGACACCTTGCTCTGATATAATCTCTATTGATTCAGTGCAGGGGTTAGCATAAGCATCTGTACTTCAGCAAGATGTGGAGCCACCGAGTTTACATGCTAGTGACTGGCTTCCTCCTTGATTGCTTGGTGTGTGTCCTCTGTCCAAGGTTATGTCGTACTCTGTATGGGATTTCAGTTTTCCTCTTCTTACTAGGATACATCCTAGTTGTGTAGGTTTTGGACATCTCTGTGCACAGATGTTTAGATGGAGCATAAAGATCATGTTTCTCTTCTTCAGGTATTTTGTTAATACCTGCTTGTTTTCAGAATGGTAATCAGGAAGTTTTATTTTTTCTACTAATCATTGTAATGTTTTATATTTCCTTGAATACTAATAAGCTTGAGTTGTCTTCTTCTCCCTTTATTTATTTTTTTTAGATGGGGTTCCACTATATTGTCCAGCTGGTTTTAAACTGTTGGGTTCAAGTGACCTTCCTGCATTAGCCTCCCAAGTAGCTGGGTCTCCAGGTGCTCACCCCCCACACCTGACTTATCTTTGTTTTATACATGCAGATACTTTTCAACTTAAGATAGGGTTATATCACAAAAACCCATCCTGAGTTAAAAATGGCATGTCAAAAATATATTTAAGCCGGGCGTGGTGGCGCACGCTTGTAATTCCCGCACTTGGGAGGCTGAGACAGGAGGATTGCACAAGTTGGAAGCCAGCCTCAGCTACTTAGTGAGGCTTTCAGCAACTTAGTGAGACCCTGTTTCCAAATAAAATATAAAAAAGGTCTGAAAGTATAACCCGGAGGTAGAAAGCCTCTGGGTTCCACCCCCAGTACCATTAAAAAAACCCAACATATATATATATATATATATATATATATATATATATTATATATCCTTAACCTATGAAAATCATAGCTTAGCTTAGTCTATGTTAAATATGCTCAGAACACTGACATTAGCCTGCAGTTGAATAAAATTATTGAATACAAGGCCTATATTATGTTAAAGTATTGAATTCTTATTTAATTTTCCAATTAATTTTTCTTTGTTAACTTTAATTTTTTATTGGTGCATTGTGGTCATGGAGTGCAAGATCTTAGAGGCACACATGTACACATCACTCATTAGCCCTTCCCCAGTCACCTCCCCATTCCCTTTTCCTCCCTCCTTCTTGTGTTTGGCTTAGTGATTGACTTTGATATGCTTCTTATATAGTTTATTGATTATCTATATTCCCCAAACATTTGCAAGCTGTGGTGGTGTGTACCTATAATCCCAGTACCTAGGAGGCTGAAATAGGAAGTTATCAAGAGCCTCAGCAACTAAAGGAGACTCTTTTAAAATGAAACAGTAAAGGGCTGGAGTGTAGCTCAGAAGCAGGATGCCCGGGGTTCAGTCCCCAGTACAGGAACCGACAACCCTCTCTAGCCACACAGCACACTGTAGTGTATTGTACACTGGCATTACCCTGAACAGGTTATGCTGTTTTTTTTGGTGCTGGGGGTTAAACCCAGAGGCATTCTACCTCCAAGTTATACCTTGAGTCCATTTTATTTTTTGTTTTGAAACAGAGTCTTGCTAGTGCTAAGATCTCACTATTGTTTTCACCACGCACACTCTGCTTGCAGAGGTTTATATGTACTTGTGATTGTGTGGCTGATAGGAACCACGGCACACGCTCACCATCAGAGAGTATCCTATCGCACATTGCTAGCCTAGGACAAGATCAGAATTCAAAACTCATCTGGGCGTGGTGGCGCACGCTCCTACAAACCCCAGCATTCGGGAGGCTGAGACAGGAGGCTCGTGGTTTGAGAATGCCTCAGGTACTACCGAGTGAGGCCCTTTGCAACTCAGTGAGGCCCTGTTTCAAAATACAGAATAAAAAATACAGAATAAAAAATAGGGCTAGGACATAGCTCGGAGGTTGAATGCCCCTGGGTTCCAACCCCAGTACTGACAAAATAAATAAATAAATAAATAAATAAATAAATAAATAAATAAATTCAAAACTCAAAGTATATTTCTACTGAATGCATATCATTTTTCATCACTAGAAAGTTGAAAAATACTAAGTTAAACCATCCTAAGTAAGTAAGTTGGGGATTATCTTTTACCATTTGACCATAAAATTATGGGGTTATTGTTGTATTCTCTATTTTATCTTATTGATCTGTGTATCTATTCTTATGCACTAACAATAACACCTTAATTACTACAGATTTACTGCAAAGATAACATCAGGTATTGTAAGTCCTCCCTCCTTGGTCTTCTTTTTCTAAGTTATTTTGTGCTGTTCTGTGTTACTGTTGTTTCTACATAAATGTTCAGCACAAGTATTTTGCTTTTGATGCTGTTATAAATAGATTAATTTTGGCCGGGCGTAGTGGCGCACGCTTGTCATCCCCGCGCTTGGGAGGCTGAGACAGGAGGATCGCACAGGTTCGAAGCCAGCCTCAGCTACTTAGTGAGGCTCTCAGCAACTTAGTGAGACCCTGTTTCCAAATAAAATATAAAATGGGTCTGGGAGTATAGCCCAGAGGTAGAAAGCCTCTGGGCTCCACCCCCAGTACCACCAAAATAAATAAATAAATAAATAAATAGATTAATTTTGTTTCTAATATTTCATTATGAATCTCTGGAAGTTTTATCCTAAGCTGGTTTTCATATTGATTGTGGTTGGAAAGCAGGTGGTTTTTAAGTCTATCACACAACTGGGGAAAATGGGATAGAAATAGTGCAAGTCAGAGCAAATCTTGCCATTCTGAGATTCATCTGTTTCTCTTGAAGAAACTTTTCTTGGGTTGTTGTTGCAAGTTGGTTAATATTTAAAGTTCTGAAAAAGATAATTTTGACAAATTTTTCTAGTGGTTTAATTTTATAGGTAAGATGAGGTTTTGGTAAGATAAAGTTTGCCTACAGTTTCAGAGGAAGAAAAAATAGAATTAGTACCTCTATCTGATTCGAAATTTCTTAATATCTATGCATATGACATCATGATATTAAAGTTGTCAGATATTAAACTTATAATAAATATTTACAGTAAAATTTTCTTTTATACTTTTTTTGCATAGTTTTATTAATTTTTTTGTGGTAGTGGGAATTGAACCCAGGGGCGTTCTACCTCCAAGCTATATCCCTAGCCCTATTTTATTCTTTATTTTGAAACCGTCTCACTCAATTACCGAGGGCCTCACAAGTTGCTGAGGCTGGTTGGGAACCTGAGCCTCCTGTCTCTGCCTCCCAAGTACTGGGGTTACAAGCGTGTGCCACCGTGCTTGGTGTACTTAGTTATTCAGAAGCCTTTTGTAAACAACTGAAATAATTGGAAAGGGGACTTTTCATATGACATCCTTTACATCTAAGCTGGCCTTTTTATTCTCCTGTCAGAGACAAAAATATGTTTCCTTCTACCTTTTTCCACTGGGTCCCCTGAAACAAAACAAATATGGATCAGCAAGGGAAAGTGCACACATTCACTTAGTGTAGGTCTTATGGGGGCCTTCATCAAGTCAAGTGTTCTGTTTTGTTTTTGGTAATACTGGGGTTCCTGGAAATCCTTCTAGCTCAGGGCTATACTCCCAGACTTATTTTTATATATTTTTTTATTTGGAAACAGGATCTCTTAAGCCAGCGAGGCTGGCTTTGAACCTGCACGATCCTCCCGTCTCCGCCTCCCAAGCGCGGGGATGACAAGCGTGCCCACCGCGCCCGGGATGAGTGTTTTTATGTTGGGTGGATGAAGAGTTGAGTATCTTGGGAAAATGTGGCAGGACCAAGTGGCGCGAGTTAAGGCTAACAACTGGGGAACCTTGGCAAGGCATATTTGTTTAGATTTTTCTCCGTCTTTGGAGATACGCACATTTGTTTCTTCCTAGAATTCCTCTTCTTACTTGAGGGTCTTATGGCCGGCTTCAGGGGTGTTGGAGGTCTTCCTGTGCGGGCTCTTTCTCAGATTCCCTCATCTTACTCACCTTGCCAGGGTGCCACAAGCTAAATCTATCACAGCCAACTTGCACGTTTTTTTCCTTTAAAGGTGTATTCTACCTTCAAGATACACTCCAGCCTTATCTTATTTTGAAACAGAGTCTCACTAAGTTGCTGAGATGAGCCTCAATCCTGTGATCCTCCTGTCTCAGCCTCCCAAATACTTGGGAGTGTTCTTGGAGTTACAGGTGTGCACCAGGGAGTATATGTGGAGTTACAGGTGTGCACCACTGTGTCCAGCTTACTTCTTTTAATATTATAAATATATTTTCCAGAACAATTGTTATTGTTTGTCTTTGAGAATATGTGGTTTATTATTATTAATATAGGCCATTATTGCTGGGCGTGGTGGCACACGCTTGTAATCCCTACGCTTGGGAGGTGGAGACAGGAGGATCGCGCAGTTCAAAGCCAGCCATGCTGGCTTAAGAATAAAAAAAGTATAAAGTAGGTCTGTTTCCAAAAATAAAAAAAGTATAAAGTAGGTCTGGGAGTATAGCCCGGAGTTATAAGGGCTTCCAGGAATCCCAGTATATATATATATATATATATATATATATATATATATATATGCCATTATTTCATATACTTAAACATAATTTTATGACAGGCACATAATTTCTATACATTTGAAGCTGTATTAAGGTCTTTTGGACCAGTCTATAAATCTATAAATTACACACACACAAACACACACAACACATATGCACACTTTTCACTAACTCAGTTTTAAATTTTTTTATACAAGAAAAATTATCTTCTTTTCTTCCTCCCTTTCTCCCTTCCTTCCTGTCCTTCCTTCCTTCCTTTCTTCTTTCTTTTATTTTTTCTTCCTCTGACTTAATAGTTTTTGAGTTTTTATTTAAAAAGGAGGAAGGCTGTTTCTGAGATGAGTGCCCGTTTGCAGGCTGGGGGAGCTGAGCCACTCTTACACTGTTGGCTGAGAAGCTCCTCCTCTGTTGGGGGCCCCTGTTCTTCTCCTGAGTGCACTGCACCGACCTAAAAGACGGCTGAAAAGTTCCCACTTCTGAGTGGAGAGACTCCAAACAAAAATATGTATTTTTAGATGACACCATTTAATTGGTAGCTTTTCTGTTTGTTGTGATTCTCTCTTACCACTCATCATTGTTCACTTACTTACACATTTACTTTTTATTTTACTATTGCTTATCTAAGAGGAAATTCAGTTTTTTAACCAGGAGGAATTTTTCTCGTAAATGTCAGCCTCAAGTAATGTGAGCGTCCACAGCATCTCCTTGGAAACCAGGCTTCTGTGGGGTAGAAACAAGTACTTTAAGATGGCTGTGTCCTAGGAAATGGCTCAGGAAGTCTGACAAGAGGGGAAGTCCTGCCATTAAGGAAACTCGGGAAATAGGAGCTCAATTATTTAAAGTTCTCAGGTTTGTTCAGCGTAACTCATTTTAAGAATGGCCCATCCCAGGCTGGGTGTGGTGGCACACGCTTATAATTCTAGTACTTGGGAGGCTGAGATAGGAGTACTGCAAGTTTTAAGGATGGCCTCAGCAAGTACTTAGTGAGACCCTGTTTCAAAACAAAAATAAAGTAGGGCTGGGGTGTAGCTTGGAGATGGAATGTCCCTGGTCTCAATCTGAGGAACTAACGCGCGCTCACACACACACACACACACACACACACACACACACACACACACACACACAAAATCAGTAACTGTTCCAGTAATGTTCATTTTTTCTGGCCCAGGTCAATTACCTGGCAAGAAACACATTAGGAATCTCTAGATAGCTAGACTGTAGTATCAGATCTGTGCTCCCCGCCTTCATTGTAACTGACTTGATGCCTGGGTTTTGAGCACTCTTGGGACGTTTGTTACTGCCTTGTTGGTTCCTTGACATTTGATCACTGTAATGTTATGTTACTTACTTTTTGTTTTTGACCATAAGCCTTGGCTGGTCCTCCTTCACCTCTAACTCCTTGCTGCTGTCTATACTGCCAGCCTTGATGTTTTGATCCATCTATCTTTTTTGTTTTTGAGCTTGATAATGTGAAGGGGCGAGTCATATATTTGTGCCTGCGTCTATCTGAAGTACTCTTACCACATGCTTTTTCTGTATAGGTATTAGGCAGAATAGAAGGTGACATTCAGAATCATTTCACACGTCCAGCCAGCATTAAAGAGAGCTTCATCTGGATCTCCTCTGTGTGTGTGTGTGTGTGTGTGTGTGTGTGTGTGTGTGTGTGTGTGTGTGTGTGTGTGTGTGTGTGTGTGTGTGTGTGTGTGTGTTTGGGTTAGGTAAAATGCACTCCTGAATTATTTTGGATTATGCTTCTGCTGATAGGCTTTATAGTTTTAGTGTATAATATTCCTAGGTGGTGGATTGTTATTTCATGAAGAAGTAAACTGATGTAATCATGCCCACCATTTGAGGTCAGTTGGCAAGTCTTGGATTAGAACATTATAGATGGGATATTCCCCGGTCAAGAATTAAACAGCTAGCCGGGTGTGGTGGCGCACGCTTGTAATCCCTGCGCTTTTTGGAGGCAGAGACAGGAGGATTGCGCTCGTTCGAAGCCAGCCTTGCTGGCTTAAGAGACCCTGTTTCCAATTAAAAAATATAAAATGGGTCTGGGAGTGTAGCCCAGAGGTAGAAGGTTTCCAGGAACCCCAGTACCACACACACACACACACACAAAAAAAAAAAATTAGCTGATATTGCTATGATTGACTAAAGTCAGAGGTCTCTTAGAATAGAATACCTTAGTGCCAGGCGTGCGCTTAGGAGGCAGAGACAGGAGGATCGCGCAGGTTCGAAGCCAGCTGTGCTGGCGTAAGAGACCCTGTTTCAAAAATATAAAAAATAGGTCTGGGAGTGTAGCCCGGAGGTAGAAGGGCTTCCAGGAACCCCAGTACCACACACACACACACACAATAAAAAAAAAAAAGAATAGAATACCTTATGTTTCTTATAGTCAGGATTGGTGGCCCACCAATTACAATTCCATTACTTTAGGAAGCTGAGACAGGAGGATCACAGGTGTGAGAACAACCTCAGCAGGTAGTGAGACTCTCATCAACCTAGTGAGACCCTGTTTCAAAATAAAAAATAAAATATAGGGCTGGGGGTGTAGCTCAGAAGTATAATCCCCCTGGGTTCAATTCTTAGTATCAACACACACACACATACACACACACACACACACACACACACACGTGTGTTTTATACTTGGGCGTTGTTGTGCATGCCTGTAGTCCCAGTACTTGGGTAGCTGGATCCTTGACAGGAGGATAGCAGGTTCCTGGCCAGCCTCAGCTACTTAGGCCTTTTGCAACTTAGTGAGACTCTAAATAAAATAAAATAAATTTCAAAATAAAATAGGGCATGTGGGTGGGGGTTGGGGGTGGGAGTGGAGGTGGAGGTGGGGTGGGGTGTAACAGCTTGGATGTAGAATGTCCCTGGGTTCAATCCCCAGTGCCAAAAAAAGTTTGTTATGATTCTAGTCATTCAATAGATGAGCTTTGATAATTAAAAATAAGCATTTTAAGACTTGATTACTTTCTAAAGAGGTCTTCTGAGGAAAAGATGGTACAAACTTCTGAGTAAAAGTCATACATAAAGTAGATATACCACTGTATGCATATATGTGCTTTTTTTTCCTTTTTGAGACAAGGTCTTGCTATATCGCCCAGGCTAGCCTCCCACTCCTGGGTTCTAGTAATCCTGCCTCAGCTTCCTGAGTGACTGGGGCTATAAGCATGTACTACTGTGCCTAGTTTCTCTTAAGTTTTATTCTTTCTTTCTTTTTCTTTTTCCCTTTTTTTTCAGTATTGAACCCAGGAACATTTTACCTCTGAGCTACATCCTCAGCCCTATTTCTTATTCTTTATTTTGAAACAGGGTCTTACTAAGTAGCAGAGGGCCTCACTAAGTAGCTGAGGCTGGCTGCAAACCTGCAATTCTCCTGTTTCCGATGCCCAAGTATTATTGTTGTTGTTGTTGTTGTTATCATTATCATCATCCTCTTCCTCCTCCTCCTCCTTTTTCTCTTTCTTTTTTCCCCTCCTCTCCCTCTCCCTCTCCTTCTTCCTCTCCCTTTCGCTTTGGGGTGCTGGGAACCCAGAGCCTTTACCACTAAGCTATATCCCCAACCTCTTTTCTTAAATTTTTTTTTTGTGGCAATGGGGATTGAACCCAGAAGCATTCTACCTCCAAACTACACCCTCAGCCCGATTTTATTTCTTATTGGAAACAGGGTCCCACTTGGTTGCTGAGAGCCTCACTTAGTTGCCGAGGCAGGCTTTGAGGCTTTTTGGGATTGAATGCGTGTGCCACCAAGCCCTGGTTAATTTTTCCTTAATGGTAAAAAAACAATGTAGCTTTAAAGTCCATTTAGATAAGGAGCTTGGGGTTTTGGAGAGGAGTGATTAGATTTCAGGAAAGTATATCGAGAAAGAGAAATATTTTTAGTGCAGTAGGTCTCAAGTACGTGCAGAAAGAATCCTTTTTCAATCCATATGACCTTGCATTATTAACAAGAGCTGCAAATTGTTGAGTAAAATCAACTTGCCTTTGGTTTCATGAAGAATTTCTCAGACTTGTACGCCCTCTTGTGTTCAACTGATAGTTAAGACTATTCTGCATTAATGGCCTTTAGTAGTCTTGTTTAGATTGACAGGTTGGGTTGTTATATGTGTGTTCTTTGAAGAGTTTGTACATTTTATAACCACAAATATTCAATACATATAACCTACTCTCACTATTATAAAAGTAAATTGTATGGTTGGAAAAAATAAGTGTGTCCCTTGTTATGTTTCCTATATTTACTTCTGCATAGTCTGTATAAATATTCATTATATTTAATTAATGTATTCATTGAGCCATATGTCACTGAACATAAATTATTTCTAAAAGGCTAAACAACAAGGTGTAGTTATACCATTATTTCCATAGGAAGGTTCTGTGTCAGTTGTACACTATGCTGGCTGATGAAGCTGCTGGGTGCCTGGGTGGCATATTGTATACCTTCAGCAAATATTGTTGAAAGGAAAAATAGAAGTATTTCTGATAACCTGTATTTTTAATTAATTAATTAATTTTTATTTATTTATTTATTTATTTATTTATTTATTTATTTTTTCTGTACTGGGGATGAAAACCAGGGGCATTGTGCTCAGAGA
This sequence comes from Muscardinus avellanarius, assembly GCF_963383645.1. Taxonomy (NCBI): domain Eukaryota; kingdom Metazoa; phylum Chordata; class Mammalia; order Rodentia; family Gliridae; genus Muscardinus; species Muscardinus avellanarius. The sequence goes on from NC_137807.1 coordinate 18,701,653, forward strand.
GACATCCCCAGTCCTATTTTTTATTCTTTTTATCTTTGAAACAGGGTCTCACTGAGTTGTGAAGGGCCTAAGTAGCTGAGGCTGTCCATGAACCACAATCCTCTGTCTCAGCCTCTTGAATGCTGGGATTACAAGTGTGCGCCATTTGTAATCCCCATGCGGGATTACACGCCTGGCTAACGTGTGTGTGTGTGTGTGTGTGTGTGTGTGTGTGTATATATATATATAATTTGGTGGCTGGGGATTGAACCCAGGGGTCTTCTATCTCTGGGCTACACTCCCAGACCTATTTTATATTTTATTTGGAAATAGGGTCTCTTAAACCAGCTGAGGCTGGCTTCGAACCTGTGCAATCCTCCGTCTCAGCCTCCCAAGTACGGGATTACAAGCATGCACCACCACGCCCAGCTTTAACCTGTATATTTTAATTGATTGAAAGAATTAAAAATAATTAGATGGTTGCCAACTTTCTATATTCTTTTTGTTTGTTTGTTTGTTTTTATTTTTCCAGCACTGGGGATGGAACCCAGGAGCATTCTCCCTCCAAGCTACACTCCCAGCCCAATTTTTTATTCTTTATTTTTTTGAAACAGGGTCTCACTGAGTTGCAAACGTCCTTACTTTAGCTGAGGTTGTCGTGAACCCAGGTCTTCCTGTCTCAGCCTCGCAAATGCTGGGATTATAAGCATGCACCACAATGCCCGGCTGCCAACTTTCTGTATTCTCAAGGGCACTTTGTTTCTTTGGTTCAAAAGAACCTCGGGAACAAATGACTTTGAACTTTTGTGTCAATATTTAATTAAAGTAGAATCTCAGCCTCCTGACTGACATGGAACCAGTCCTCCTTCCCCCTTATTATTTGGGCACCCTAATGGCTGAATTGCTTTGATAGATTTTTGTGGATCCCCTTAGAATCACATCAAATTTGGTGCAGGTTTATGAGACATGGTGCCAAGCTAATTTTAGAAGTTTAACAAATGGAGTCATAAACAAAGCATTCCTTTGAAATGGGGGAGGAATTAAAAAGGTGATTCTAAAGGGTTAGTTGCCAAAGGTCTATTATTTGAATAATGGATTTCCTGCCTACCAGATAATAATAAAACCCTCTTACATTTGCTTAGTGTAGGCAAAATATAGGCTAAAAATCATCAAGGATTTGTTGTTGTTGTTGTTGTTATTATTATTATTATTATTATTATTATTATTATTGTTATTTGGTGGTACTGGGGTTCCTGGAAACCCTTCTATTTCTGGGCTATACTCCCAGACCTATTTTTTAAATATTTTTATTTGGAAACAGGGTCTCTTAAGCCAGCACGGCTGGCTTCAAACCTGCACGATCCTCCTGTGTCCCCCCCTCCCCCCCGCTGCACGGGGATTACAAGTGTGTGTCACCACGCCTGGCTAAGGATTTGTTATTTACTTTTATTTTTTTGTAGTATTGGGGATGGAACCCGGGGCATTCTACCTCTGAGCTACACCCCCGGCCCTATTTTATTTATTAATTTGAAACAGGGTCTCACTGAGTTGCAAAGGGCTTCACCAAGTAGCTGAGGCTGTCCACCGTGATCCTCCTGCCTTAGCCTCCTAAATGCTGAGATTACAAGCATGTGCCACCACGCCTGGCTCATTTACCCGTTCTTATAAGATATCCTTTAAAACTATAAACTATAAGGAAGGAATTTTATAGCTTTCTTGATTATATTCTTAAATAAAATACAAACTCTGCTTTAAAAATTGAGGTGTTAAGCCAGGCATGGTGGCGCACGCTTATAATCCCAGCGCGTGGGAGGCTGAGACAGGAGGATCGCACAGGTTCAAAGCCAGCCTCAGCTACTGAGTGAGGCTCTCAGCAACTTAATGAGACCCTGTCTCCAAAAAAAATATAAAATAGGTCTGGGAGTGTAGCCTGGAGGTAGAAAAGCCCCTGGGTTCCACCCCCAGTACCACAAAAAATAATAATTAATTAAAAAATGAGGTGTTAGTTTTCATGCAAATCTCAAGTAGTTTTGTGTGTAGGGGCAGGGCAGTACTGGGGATTGAACCCAGGCGTATTCTGCTACTGAGATATACCCCCAGTCCTTTTTCTGTTTTGTTTTCTGGTACTGGAGATTTGAACCTAGGAGCATTCAATTTTTGAGTTATGCCCTTAGCTCTGTTTTATATTTTATTTTGAAACAGGGGCTCACTAGGTTGCTGAGGCTTGCTTCAAACTGTGATCATCCTGTCTCAGCCTCCTAAGTACTAGGATTACAAGTGTGTGTCACCATGCCTGGCTCTATTTGTTTTTATTTTGAAACAGAGTTTTGAAGTTGCTGAGGCTGGCCTTGAACCCATGTTCCTCCTTGTCTCAGTCTCCCAGGTACTAGGAAAACAGGTATGTGCCATTGCATCTGGCTCCCAGCCCTTTTTAACTTTTTAAATTTTGTAACAGGGTCTTGCCAAATTACCTCACACTATGGTGAACCTGTGATTCTCCTGTCTCAGCCAAGTACTGTGGTTACAGGTGTGTGCCCAGCTCATGTTTTTGTTGTTATTGTTGTTGTGGTACTGAGAATGGAACCCAGGGACCTCTGGGTTCCATCCCCAACCTCCCCTCCCCCCAAAAAAGAAATTTGCCTATACTTGTTGTCTTGTGACTTTTGTTGAATAAGCATTTCATTGAGAGTTTTGCAGTGTACCAAATCACTAACCCTAAAAGCAGTAAGTTGCATACAGTGTATTTCTTTAATGATTTGTGGCTCTGTATCATGAATAACAACAACCATCATTCTGTTCTTTAATATGATGGGAATAAAGCATGCCACACTTTCATTCTTGTTATGTGTAGCACAAAGATTTATAGTTTGATCATCTTTTAATTTTGACCTCACCATCAGAAGATTTAGGAGTTTGTTTTATGCCCCAAATAAATAGAAGAAATTCTGCTTCCTCTTTATATCTAGATTATTCCATAAATTATTTGACAAATTTTTAGCAAATAAGTGCATGCATAGTACCATGTTAGGTATTTCTTGGTTTTAAGCAATACATTTTTTACTTTATCTCTAGGAAATTTGTGTAGTAATACTTACAATGTTCATGTTGCATTTACATTTATTTTCCCATCTTCTCCCTGTGAGGTCAGCATAGTGGGTACTTTTATTCTGGTTTTTTAGATAAATCTGAGATCTGAAGGGATTGTTGTTTGACTAAAAGAATTGGTATATGTGGAAGATCCTTGTAAAATATAAAAGGCTAAAGACATGAGGACTTTATTATCTTCTCTTAGGCTATTGTCAAACTTGGGCCTTTAGTTTTAATTCTAGTATCCATTGTACCTACATATTATGTACTTTTTGTGTAAATAGGTCAAATCATATGTGCTTGTAGCTATCCCGCTACTTTGCAATAACTCTGTTTCTCTGTAATAATTTTGGTGGGTTTCATGGCAGATTGGAAATAGTGCAGGGTGTGTTACAATATATTTCTCAATCATTACTTCTGTGTTTCTGCATGGTATCTGAAGATAATTCTTAGCCCCTCACACTATCTACATTTTGGTTTAGGAAACAGGGGTAAAATTGTATTTAAATAAAAATAAACAAGCCAGGCATTAAGACAGGAGGATCCAGGTTCTTGTCCAGCCTCAACTACTTAGGCCCTCTACAACTTAGTGAGACCCTGTTTCAAAATAAAGAATAAAAATTAGACTGGGGGGAGTATAGCTCAGAGGTATAATGCTCCTGGGTCCCATCCCCAGTACAGCAAAACAACAACAACAAAAATAAAATGCCGACTCAAATGTTTGTGTATTTAATTTTTTTTAGAGGTTTAGATAGTTTTTATAATGTAATGTTGTACTGTACCAAACAGAGAGTAACATGGTAATGATAGCTATTAGGATCTACGGGAATCCTGGCAGATGAGATATTGTCGTAGAATGGGTACAGGGTTTTAGTTAGTTAGTTAGTTTGTTTATTTATTTATTTATTTACATTTTGGTGCTGGGGATTAAACTGAGGTCCATTTTACCTTCAAGCTGCACCCCCAGTTATTAACCCTCTGTTATTTTGAAACAGAGTCTTGCTAGGTTCCTGAGAGTCTTGCTAAATTGCTGAGGCTAGCCTTAAATCTGCAGTCCTGTCTTAGCCTCCCAAGTACTAGGATTACAGGTATTCACTACCATGCCCAGCTAAGTTTTAGTTTTATAAGATGAAGAAGTTATGAAGATATGGTCTACAACAATGTGAATATACTTAACACTACTGAATCTAACACTTGAAAGTGGCTAAGATGGTACATTTTGTGTTATGTGGTTTTTATGACAACAAAATGGTAGAAAATACACAAAGTTTAACACATGTTCCAGATTCTGCCACCTGGAATGATCAAATGATGGTATTTTGTCTGCGGTGACGATTTGGGAGACTAAATCCACTTGAGTACTGGAGTACGTCTTGAGGCTTCGGGTACACCTTTCTCATCTTGGTGAATTATGAACCTGACCTTAATTTTAGGCGGTCGCTCTACTTTGTTCAGTTAATACGGTGAGAAATGTTCTCATATGTTACTTTTTCATTCTGGCTTCTCTAGTAAGAGGAAAAGATTTATTATGTTTAATGATTCTTCCATACTTGGATTCAGGAGCCTCCTCTCCAGATGTCTTTCTGCTACTCATGGTGAGCTATTTGGAGATATCTTTGGCTTTGCAAAATTAATACGTGATTAGCATAAGATCTTAGTGTAGTCATCTATAATGTACAGTGGTTTATGCAGGAGCGCTCCAATCTTTTCCAGTAATGACTGTCTAAATCTCATTATTCTATCTTCGATTAAAATGTTAGTAGATACTGCTCTTTTATCCTTTAGTCTGGAGATTTAATTATAGAATAACTTTTCACTAAAAAGTAATTTATTAAAAGAGAAAGTATCCATAACCAATATCATGTAATTTTCCTTTCCAAGTATTAATTTTCCTTTTAGTGCTACCTACTGAACGCAGCAATTGAAATCAGCAAATATTATGGAGCTTCTCTATCTCACTTAGAATAAAGTTCTTATCATGGCCCGGGAAAGCCCTGACCTGGCCTGATTTCATCTCCTATTGTTCATCCTGCTGCCCCCACACTCCCGTCCCAGTCTTTTCCCTCCTCTTCTCTTCATTTCTTCCTCACTTTGGGGCTTTTGCACTTGCCACCTGGAATGTCTTTCACCCGTATGGGTGTCGGTTCTTTCTTAGGCTTAGGCATTAGCTTCAAAGTCCCTCCCTCATCTACTGTAACAGCTTAGCTTTAGTCACACCTGCTGTCTTCCATATTTCTCTCTGGTTCTTCTTACTACTTGCTTGTCTTTTGCCATCTGCCTTCCCCTTGTAGAATATAGAGCCCACGGGAGAAGGGAACTGGCTGGCTTTTCACCACTGTATCCTTTGTCTAGAAGAGTGGGTGACACTGTAGTAGATGCCTAGTAGTTTATTGATGAGATGGCTGAAAGATTCCTTGTTGTATCTTGCTCTATGCTAGACACTGAAAATTTTATGGAGGAACAGAGTTTAGTCACAGAGATTGACAATCCAGTAACTGTACTATGAAAGTGTTAAGTCCTACGGTGGAGGAATCTATAAAATGCTGTGGGACTGCAGATAAGAGAATAATTAATTTCTCCTAGAGATAGGTCAGGGGTATTAGGGATGGATTAATATATTAGTAGTTTATATTTTATATTAAATCATTCTCCTGAGGCACTTTGCTGATTAGTTACTGACTAGTTCATGCATTTCTAATACCTCATTTAACCTTGCTATTTACTTTTCTGTAAAAAGATGGTAGTAATATTGACCTAAAGAATGTTGTAAAGATTAATCATTTAATGTTGGCTAAGTGCATTGAAAATACAAAATTCTATATAAAGCCTGATGTTTTTAATCATATTAGCAACTACTTTCTATAATTAAGTTTTATTGTGTACTTAGTTCCTGACTACTATATAGAAGTAATAAGTATGATTGTTTTAAAAAAGAAATTATTTAGTAAAGGGCTATTTATTATTAAAAGGGCGTCATGAGCTTTTTGCATTGCATTGTTAGTAGAAAATAATGCTGGTATTTTCTATTTACACTATTTTCTAGAAGAGTAGTAATGTATTATAACCCCCGGGAGGCAGCAGTGTACCAAAAAGACTGTGCGCTTAGGCATGCACAAACAGGAGTGCAAGTCTGTTAGTGTTTAGTGACTTGATTTAACATGAGGAGATTTTGTTTCTTACTCATTAGATAGTGAAGATATCAGTGACATTATAACTTTTCTTTCTCTATAGCCTCGTATCATCTTGGGTTTAAAGAGTTCTTCCTTTCTCAAAGAGAGGATCATACTTGGTGTATAATGGTATCTAGGCATTGCTGGATACACAGGAGCACCTCACTTTATACTGGATTATGCGATGCTGTAGATTCCCCCTAGAAGTTATGCATACATTAAACTTATTATTTAGTTATTTGTTTGTGGTACTGGGGGTTGAACCTGGGGGAATTCTACCTCTGAGCTACACCAACCTTTTATTTTTTATGTTGAAACAGGATCTTGCTAAGATGCTGGGGCTGTCTTCAAACTGACAATTCTTGTCTCAACTTCGCAAGTACTGGGATTACAGGTGTGTGCCACTGCGCCTGGCTTAAACTTTTTAGAAATTGAATCTTTCCCTAAATTTATTATGCCAGTGTGTCTCAAAGTTTATTTCTGCCCTAAGATGCAAAGAAGGGATAAGATTCATGTAAAACCCTAATAGGGGCCTGCTGCTTCAGCGAGTCTCAGCTTTTCCCAGCAGACCTCAGAGGGTTTCATGTTGGGTTGTCTCTGAAGAGTCCTTTTGTTAGGGTTAACTTCCTTTATAGAATTAGGGTTAGCAGCCATCAAAATAATATTATTTTTGATATTTAATCCCTGCATATCACTTATCCCAACCCAGGCAATGGTGGCGCACATTTGTAATCCCAGTATTTGGGAGGCTGAGGCAGGAGGATCACAGGTTCAAAGCCAGCCTCAGCAATTTAGTGAGACCCTGTTTCCAAATAAATAAAATAGGGTTGATAAAACTTGGAGGTAGAATGCTTCTGGGTAAATCTCCAGTACCAAGAAGAAAAAGTAAAAAACAAAAAATATTAGAATATTAGCAATAGTATTTTCCCAAAGTGTAGAAATTTGAAGGTCAGCAGTAGGCAGCTGGGCACATGGAGGTTCTCCTTGAGGCTCTGTGTGTTCTCCTAATGACCTTTCTTTATCCCTGTTCTAAGGAGTGTCTTGCCCCCTGTGTTATAATTGGCTCTTAGTCTTGTCTGTATCCTTAGACTGTGAGCTTCCTGTGAGCAGGGACTTTGTCTTGTTTATACATGTGTTCCAGACCCAATTTTTTGGCACATATTAAGTGCTTAGAATATATTGTAAATGAATACTGAATTTGTGTAGACTTGAGATTTTTTTGGTGTGTGTGTGGTACTGGGGATTGAACCCAGAGGCATTCTACCTCTGAGCTATGCCCCAGCCCTATTTTTTTTTTTTTTGAAACAGGGTCTTGCTAGGTTGATAAGAGTCTCACTACTTGTTGAGGCTGCCCTAAAACCTACGATCCTTCTATCTCAGCCTTCCAAATACTGGGATTACAGGTGTGCACCACCACGCCTTGGCTAGACTTGAGAATTTTTAAATAAGGGTATTTAGTGCAGAAACAAATACCAGTTACACACATTTTCTGCTGCAGAGAGTGTTTGGAAGTTCTTTTATGCAATATATTATATGAATGAAATCTGAGGAAATTCTGATTGGAAATACTGGTTTCAGGGCTTCTGGGAGCACTGACAGATACTTAAAACTGGTTTTATTTCTCTGAAACAAAGATGTGGAGGCTGTTTAGGTACTATTTTCAGGCAGTTTGGCACGTTGATTGCTAATTCTTGTAAATTATGTGGAATAGAAAAGGCTACCATCAACTGAAATGGAGCTTTCTAAATGGGACAATGAATATTCAAAGTAAATATATGGTACAGTAGAAAGTGATAAGGTATGCTGTGGATGATGACCATGCTGCTCTGCAGATAGCAGGAGGAGATTCTGGATGACCATGCTGCTCTGCAGATAGCAGGAGGAGATTCTGGATGACCATGCTGCTCTGCAGATAGCAGGAGGAGATTCTGGATGACCATGCTGGTGTGGAGAGAGCAGGAGGAGATTCTGGATGACCGTGCTGCTCTGCAGATAGCAGGAGGAGATTCTGGATGACCATGCTGGTGTGGAGATAGCAGGAGGAGATTCTGGATGACCGTGCTGGTGTGGAGATAGCAGGAGGAGATTCTGGATGACCATGCTGCTCTGCAGATAGCAGGAGGAGATTCTGGATGACCATGCTGGTGTGGAGATAGCAGGAGGAGATTCTGGATGACCATGCTGCTCTGCAGATAGCAGGAGGAGATTCTGGATGACCGTGCTGGTGTGGAGATAGCAGGAGGAGATTCTGGATGACCATGCTGCTCTGCAGATAGAAGGAGGAGATTCTGGATGACCGTGCTGGTGTGGAGATAGCAGGAGAAGATTCTGGATGACCATGCTGCTCTGCAGATAGCAGGAGGAGATTCTGGATGACCATGCTGGTGTGGAGATAGCAGGAGGAGATTCTGGATGACCGTGCTGGTGTGGAGATAGCAGGAGGAGATTCTGGATGACCACGATGGTGTGGAGATAGCAGGAGGAGATTCTGGATGACCGTGCTTGCCGAAAGCCAGCTAGTCCAATTTGGTACGTGCTGGTGTGGAGATAGCAGGAGGAGATTCTGGATGACCGTGCTGCTCTGCAGATAGCAGGAGGAGATTCTGGATGACCATGCTGGTGTGGAGATAGCAGGAGGAGATTCTGGATGACCGTGCTGGTGTGGAGATAGCAGGAGGAGATTCTGGATGACCATGCTGGTGTGGAGATAGCAGGAGGAGATTCTGGATGACCATGATGGTGTGGAGATAGCAGGAGGAGATTCTGGATGACCATGATGGTGTGGAGATAGCAGGAGGAGATTCTGGATGACCATGATGGTATGGAGATAGCAGGAGGAGATTCTGGATGACCATGCTGGTGTGGAGATAGCAGGAGGAGATTCTGGATGACCGTGCTGCTCTGCAGATAGCAGGAGGAGATTCTGGATGACCATGATGGTGTGGAGATAGCAGGAGGAGATTCTGGATGACCATGCTGGTGTGGAGATAGCAGGAGGAGATTCTGGATGACCGTGCTGCTCTGCAGATAGCAGGAGGAGATTCTGGATGACCGTGCTGGTGTGGAGATAGCAGGAGGAGATTCTGGATGACCATGCTGGTGTGGAGATAGCAGGAGGAGATTCTAGCTATCTTTTGTTGTGATGCTGACAGTATTTCCTGATCGTATAGAAGACATCAAGGATTTTTTTCTAGGTGTTCTGCTTGCATATAACCTTGACTCACCATCAACTGAGATGGGGAAGGTTATAATGAGTTGGATTGGCACGCCAGGCAAGAGTTCAGTTTTGAGATCCTTAAAGATATTCAAGTAAAATGTTGAGTGGGCAATTAAATATGTAAGTTTGGAGTTGGAAGAGAAGTTTGAGCTCTTATACAGAATTTTTGTTTAGAACTGTGATGCTGGATGGAGTTTCAGAAGAGAGTAGAGGTGTAAGGCCTGAGTTTGCGGGTGCTCCGCCATTCCTAGGCCAGGAGAAGACAGCATGAGGAGGTGGAGGGGGTGGTGAGGCGCAAGAGCCAGTGTGCGGCATCCTGGGAGCCTCGACACCCTGGGGTCAGTTAGGCTCCGGGGTGATTAAGAGACTGGAAATGTTTATGGTATCTAAAGAAGTTTTGTAGCTGGGTGCTGCAGTATATGTCGGCAATCCCAGTTCTTGGGAGCTAAGACAGGAGAATCCTAAATTTGAGGCCAGCTCATGGTAACGTAGCAAAACCCTGTTTCAAAATAAACAATAGTAACAAAGTTGTGTTTTTTTTTTTTCATAACTCATTGATTCAGCATACCTGGGTTCAATCTCTAGGACAACACATGCCAAAAAAAAAAAAGTATTTTGTGACTATTATTTCTGAAAGCAGTGTGTTTGGTTTAAATGGGTATGGAGGTTGCTGATAATTTTCTATAAATGCCCTTTAATTGAATCACAATTTCTATAATTATCTTGCAAGAGTCCATCGATCTAATTCATTGCATAAGCAAATTTCTTGCAGCATTGCTGGAAAGTTTGGGACTTCTGGCAGATTTGTTTGAAGTCACTTTCCTTTTAAGGGTTAAGGCAGAGGGGACTTTGTTATCATGCCTGCTAAATCTGGCCTGTTTGGGAATTTGGCAATGATCTCTCTCCTGATTTCTTGGAAGGTCAGATAAACAACTTAGTTCCAGTTTAGTGACTTGTGACTTTGGCATGAGTGACTCCAATTTGTTTTGTTCTGTTGGGGCCTAGTGCTGGAGCTCAGCCCACATTCATGTCCACCTATAAATTTTAGTTAACACGGATAAAGGTCACTAAGATTATACAACATTATTTGGGCAGTATAGAGCTTGGAAGATGGAGGACTGCTACTATTATCTTTTAGGATTTAGGAATGCTTTCAGGAAGAATTGAAGGGTCCTATATTTCATACTTTTTCAGTGCTATTTTATTTTCCTTCAGTAATAAAAGAGAAACAAGGGCTAAGAAATGCATATACATGTTAAGGACGGTACTTAATGAATGATATAGTTATTTTCTCTAGGACCTAAAAACATGAGATCCTTTATATAAATACTATCTCATAAATTATTTTTGAGATATTGCCTTAAAATTCATTTACGTAAACTGGGTGTTTTGGTGCATGCCTGGAATCTCAGTACTTGCGAGGCTAAGACAGGAAGATCACAGGTTTGAAGCCAGCTTCAGCAACTTAGTGAGCCTTTTAATAATTTAGCGAGACCCTATTTTCAAATAAAAAATAAAATAGGACATAACCAAGGCCCTTGGATTCCATCCTCAGTACTGTACACACACACACACACACACACACACACACACACACACACACACACTCATTTACTTGTCTGGAGGAGAATAATTAGTCAAAAGGCAAGGATTTCATGTGTGAGTTAACCAGAGATCTCCTAACTGCCAAATTGGATTAATACTTTTTAGATCTTCAGCATTTGCTTTCTCTTCCCTACCCCTAAAATTATTCTGCCGCAAAACATCCAGATTCAGTTTTCTAAAATATAAATCCAACTTTTTAGTAGTTCTTTCATTGGCATGATAAAACAATTTCTGGGAGCCAGGTGTGGTGGTGCAACACCTGTAATCCCAGCATTTTGGAGGCTGAGACAGGAGGATCGCGGTTCGCAGACAGCCTCAGCTACTTAGTGAGGCCCTCTGCAACTCAGTGAGCCCCTGTTTCAAAATAAAGACTAAAATAGGGCTGGGGGTGGAGCTTGGAGGTAGAGTGCCCCTGGCTTCCACCCCCAGTACTGCAAAAACGGCGGCGGTGGCAGCAGCAGCAGCAGCAGCAGCAGCAACAACCCAGTTTCTGGTGGCAATAAAAGCACCTCGATCTAGGTCTGCACCATCCAGTGTGGCACATGCCAGCACCACGTGGTTATTTAAATTTAGATTCAGCCCAGTGTGTTGGTGCACGCTTGTAATCCCAGGACTTGGGAGGCTGAGATAAAAGGATTGCACATTTGAGGCTAGCCTCAGCTACTTAGTGAGGCCCTCTGCAACTTAGTGAGACCTTGTTTCAAAACAAAGAATAAAAAATAGGGCTGGAGGTGTAGCTTGGAGGTAGAATGCTCCTGGGTTCAGTCCCCAGTACTGCAAAACAATGTTTTTAAAATTGAAGTTAATTATAATCAAATAAAATATAAAAAATTATTCCTCAGTCACATTAGTTACACTTCAAACATTTAATGGTCGCATGTAACTAATGGTTATCATATTGGTCAGCTCAAATATAGAATATTTTGCTATGTGTTGTGGCGCACACTTGTAATCCCAGTGCTTGGGAGGCTGAGACAGGAGGATCACAGATCTGTGGCCAGCTTCAGATACTTAGTGAGGCCCTTGACAAGTTAGTGAGATCTTGTTTCAAAAATAAAGAATAAAAAATAGGGCTGTGGGTGTAGCTTGGAGGTAGAATGCCTCTGAGTTTAATCTTCAGTACTGCAAAAAAAAAAAAAAAAAAGAATAGAAAATGGAATAAAATAGAATTTCCCTGTTATCATATAAACTTATTTATTTATTTATGGGTACTGAGGATGCGGCCCAGAGGCTTTCTACCTCCGGGCTATACTCCCAGACCTACTTTATACTTTATTTGGAAACAGGGTCTCACTAATTTGCCGAGAACCTCACTAAGTAACTGAGGCTGGCTTCGAACCTGCGCGATCCTCCTGTCTCAGCCTCCCAAGCGCGGGGATTACAAGCGTGCCCACCACACCCGGCTCTATCATAGAAATTTAAATTCAGCTATTGGATAGTGCCCATCTAGATTCAGTCTACTAAAAACAAGAGAGACAGGATGGCTGGGCTTGGTGGTGCAGGCCTTATTTCAGTACTTGGGAGGCTGAAACAGGAGGATTACAGGTTTGAGGCCAGCCACGGCTACCAAGCAACACCCTGTTTCAAAATAAAAAATAAAATCTAGAAATGGGGCTAGAATGTTTCTGAGTTCAATCCCTAGCACCAAAGAGAGAGACAGGGAGAGAGGAAAAGAGATACAGAGAGACAGAAGAGAGAGAAGAGAGCGAGAAGAGACAGGCATGCTGCCTTAGCTCCAGGGTGAGGCCGCTGGCGCATTCCCCATCCCCTGCAGAGTGAGGCATGGGGAGAAGCTGGGTTTGCCTTCCCGTGAGGCTGCTGGGAAGCGCAGTGCCTGGCGAGGGGCGAGGCCGAGGAGCTGCTCTATCTTGTTGGACTGTGGATGAGAAGGAAAGAGAAACAATGAATCCTCTTGGAGAGTTTGCTTCTTGCTTGCATTAGCTGAGTATCTCAGAAAAGAATAAGTAATTGAGAAACAATTTTTTGGGATTTTAACCTTTTGGCAAATGACACTTTAGATCTGATATTAACTCATCTGCTCTTTTGGCTTAAAGGAATTTTACAGGTATAAGTGGTTTTGCCAAGTTGAAAGACATTTTTATCCTTATACTCTGCAAATTCCTATCTCCAGTCCTTAGATTTATTTTCTCTTCAGCTTACAGTCAAGAATGCTGTGTCTGTTTTATTCCCATCTGTGTAAGTTATTAATGCTGTGGTTTTTTAAGCTCCTGGATATTACTGTTTTCAGTTCCTGAGCTTCCGCGAGACGGGTCTGTACTGAAGGAAGCAGCTGTGAGATGCAGATGCCGGCAAGCAGAAAAGCAGAGGGGTCACAAGGAATTGTGGGTATTCGCTGTAACTCTTTAATTCGCAGTTCAGTAAAACCATGTTGTTTCCACAGTTACATTCTGTCTTAACCTTCTGTTGTCACACAACTAGTTTTATGAAGAAAGATGTCAAGATTTGTCATCTGTTTTTATCCTGCATTTTAACTGTCAATTCTTAGACAGCAAGAATTCTATCCTCTGTCCCAGCACAATTTAATTTAGTTCTAAAAGTATTATGCACATGTGTAACTTTAGTTACTTATTTACTCATGAGAGCTTGTCCTTTATCCTGCTTCTACAAGTAAAGCTAATCTCTTATTAACTTTTTTTCCCCACGATGTCCTTTATAAATGTTTTTGTAAAACGAGAACACTGAAGAAAGGGGGGAGAGGTGGTTGTATTGGGGGTGTATGGAGGGGCAGGCATTGCCATCACTAGGCAACGGGCTGTGAAATGCGGCATTTCTCATCTGTGTCGTCATGTAACGAGGGAAGAACTGCCTTGGAGCCTAACCTGGTATTTCTTTTTAATCAAGTCCAGCTGCTGATCATGTGACCATACTCCTTCCTTTGGGTTTTAAGGGCGCGTTTCCTTCTTTCCTATGGCATCTTAAATGGCTACTTACCTGGAATACTCCTGTGTTAGAAGCCCCTGTTACAGGGATCATCTTTCTTTACGAATTTCAAGTACGATGTTCACCCCAAGTTGTATATGAAAACTTTAGAGCAAAGAATGTGACTTGACCACATAAGTATTTTTTTTTTTTTTTATGAATAGAGCTCTTGTTTTTAATTTGATGAGCAGGGAACTTTCCAACTCTAACCCTCTCTTTACAATCTGTCTTTAATTTGCAAAAAAGATGCATTCCAATTTTTCAGACATAAAGCTGTTTAATGGATTCTTTTGGATTTGCTAGTTCTCTGGTCATGTTGGGTTACTACCCTGGAATTCAGTGTGTGTCATTTCGTACACACAATCTTCTTTTCTCATTTGCACGTTACCTTGACTACTTTGATATTAAATATAATTAGAGGCCTCTCTCCTTAATCCTCCTTAAATAATGCACAGCTGGGGCTGTTAGACTTTTCATACACTGCTGTTACAAACCAAGTCATCCTTAAAAGAAATATGAACATTTTTGGCATTTTGGATCCTCTAGTTCATTTTACTTATCTCCTGTGAGACATACTCTGTGTACTTTTCAGGCGGCTCTATCTTAAATGTGGGACTTTTCTCCTGTGCCATGTTTTCTTGGTGGCACTCTGTTTTCAGGATCTTCTTCACCCTTTTGCCCCATAATGTCTATCTGCCAAACCCGGGCAGAGCTTGGCCAGTTAGTTATTCTAGAATAGTCAGATAAATTGGAAACCTATATAGTGATTACCTGTTATTAGCTGTGAAAATGGTTATAGGCCACAAGACTATCAAAATAATGTGGCTTTATTTTTAATAAAAAAAATTTTACTTTTTTTTTTTTTTTGGTGGTACTGGGGTTCCTGGAAGCCCTTCTACCTCCAGGCTACACTCCCAGACCTATTTTATACTTTTTTATTTGGAATCAGGGTCTCTTAAACCAGCGCGGCTGGCTTCGAACCTGCGCTATCCTCCTGTCTCCGCCTCCCAAGCGCGGGGATTACAAGCGTGCGCCACCACGCCTGGCAAATTTTAGCTATTATTATTATTTTTGTGTGTGTGTGTATATGGCACTGGAGATTGAATCCAGGCTCCAAACTACACCCCAGCCCTATTTTTTCTTTACTTTTGAAACCAGGCCTCACTAAGTAGCTGAGGATGGCCTAGAACCTGGGATGCTCCTGTCTCAGCCTCCCAAGTACTAAGATTACAAGTATCTGTGACCACACCCAGCTTTTTTATTTTATTTATTTATTTTATTTTTTAAGAAAACCACTTGCTGGGTATGGTGATGCAAGCCTGTAATCCTAGTACATTCGAGGCGGAGACAGGAGGATCGCAGGTTTGTGGCCAGCCTCAGCAACTTAGCGAGACCCTATTTCAAAACAAAAAAATTAAATGGGGCTTGGGGTGTAGCTTAGGGTTAGAATGCCTCTAAATCCAATCCTCAGTACATTGCTCCACATAGATAGATAGATAGATAGATAGATAGATAGATAGATAAAGAAGCTACTTAGTATTTTGAGATGGAAACATTGTTTACCAAAAGTTCTCTAAAAATTTTTTTCACAAGTTTTATAAAGTTCTTGCCTCTCTTGCAGACCTGTTTTGGGTGTTTGAGATACCACAAATATCTGTATTATTTATAAGCTTACAAATATATAATCTATTAGCAAGATTATACTAACAATGACCAATACATATATGAAAATAACCCATGTGACAGAAGAAAGAAATGTTTTTGCAGTACTATCTGTAGATAAAAATCATTGGATTCTGTTTGCTAGTGGTACCATGCACCACCTATTGAAACTTTAGATTCTATGTCTGTGCTTGATAATTATTCATGGTTCTTTGCTTTCTTATGCACTTGTATTAGTTTTTTTTTTTTTTTTTTTTGCGGTATTGAGGATTGAACCCAGGGGCATTCTACCTTTGAGCTACACTCCCAGCCCTACTTTTATTTTTTTATTTTGAAACAGGGTCTCACTGAGTTGCAAAGGACCTCATGAAGTAGCTGAGGTTGGCCACAAACTGCGATCCTCCTGTCTCAGCCTCCCAAATGCTGGGATTACAAGCGTGCGCCACCATACCTGGCTATTAGATGTTTTAAAATCACAACATGATATTTGTTTATTCTTTGAAGTTTTCTGGCATTAATAAATTTACCACCAAATCCTTACTGTGTGATATTCTCTGGCACATTAGACTTATATAAAATTATTAAAATAAAATTAATTTTGCCCTTATTTGGTATAAATTTATTTCTCAGCTATTTTGAAAAAGAGAGCTATTGTGAAGTCAAACATTGATAGAATATCTTTTTTATTTTTATTTTCTGTTGTACTGGGGATTGAACCCAAAGGTGCTCTACCCCTGAGTTATACCCCCAGTTCAATTCCTTATTGTTTATTTTGAAACAGGGTCTCACTAAGTTGTGGGGGGCCTTGTGCTTCTGAGGCTGGCTACAAACTGGTGATCCTCCTGTCTCAGCCTCCCAAGTACTGGGATTACAAGTGTGTGCCATCACACCTGGCTTTGATAGAATATCTGACTTAAATAGATGCTAATTTTCATTTAGTCATAGATACATAGTTAGAAAATTTTGAGATGTTAGTTTTTTTTTTGTGGTACTGGGGATGGAGCCCAGGGGCCTTCTACCTCTGGGCTACACTCCCAGACCTATTCCCAGACCTATTTTATATATTATTTGGAAACAGGGTCTCTTAAGTCAGCTGAGGCTGGCTTCGAACCTGTGCGATCCTCCTGTCTCAGCCTCCTGAATGCTGGGATGACAAGTGTGTACCATCATGCCTAGCTCAGTTGCTTCTCTCTAAATGTCATATTTATAAATTATTTTAGAAATTAGTATTAGAGGTATCAAAGAAAAGCAAATAGATTCAGATAAAAATAATTATAATTCTACATTAGGTACAAAATATTTAAATTAGGATCTTATGTACTGTTATTGATATTTGGCAATTCTTTATGTAGTAAACACTTAAATATAGCCACATTTGAAATTTGTATAAAAAGACATTAATTCTAAGCATATAGGTAAATTCATGGGACTCATGACAAAATAAATTGAACATAGCATAACGTGAATCTGCAGAAAGGTAAAGAGATATTGCAAGATGGAATAGGATCTCAATAAGAAGAATCACATTAGAAGACAGCCTTGGAAAAGTACAAAGGGGTGGTATAGCTGGGTCATAGGGTGGTTCCATTTCTAGCTAAAGTTGACACACATCGACCCATGTTTACAGCAGCACAATTCATAATAGTCAAATTACGGAAACAACCCAGATGTTTGTCTCCAGATGAGTGGAGAGCTGAGTATGGTAGTTGATGCCTGAAATCCCAGTCATTGGAAGGATGGAGGGTGGAGAACAGCCTGAGCAGCCCAGTGAGACTCTCAGCAACTCGTGAGGCCTGCTTCAAATCAAAAAGTGATGAAAGGGCCGCGGGTAGCCTGGAGGTGGGATGCCCCGGGTTCAATCCCCAGAACCAACTCGTGAGGCCTGCTTCAGCACAAAGAGTGATGAAAGGGCCGCGGGTAGCCTGGAGGTGGGATGCCCCGGGTTCAATCCCCAGAACCAAACACAGGCACGCACACACACACACGCGTGGATAAAGGAAATGTGGTGTATGCACACAATGGAATTCTACTCGCGTTTATAAAGAACAAGGTCCCTGGGCCTGGTGGCGCACGCTATAACCTAAGTACTTTTTTTCTTAGCTTAAAACAATGCAAGCTTATTCTCTTACAATTCTGGAGGCCAAATAGCCCAAAATCAGTTTTATTGGGCTGAAGTTAAGATGTTGTTAGGTCTGTTCCATCTGGAGGCTTTAGGGGAAAATCTGTTCCTTCCCGCTTTCAGCTTCTATAGGCTGCCAGAATTCTTCTTCTTTTTTTTTTTTTTTTTCTGGCTCATGGTCTCTTCTTCCTCCATCTTTAAGCCAGCAGTCAAGCCCGGCGTGGTGGTGCATGCTTGTAATCCCCGTGCTTGGGAGGCTGAGACAGGAGGATCGCACAGGTTTGAAGCCAGCCTCAGCTACTTAGTGAGGCTCTCAGCAACTTAGTGAGACCCTGTTTCCAAATAAAGTATAAAGTAGGTCTGGGAGTGTGGCCCGAAGATAGAAAGCCTCTGGGTTCCACCCCTAGGACCACCAAAAAATAAAGCTAGCAGTCAGGCTTCTTCAGCTCACTCTGATTCCATCATCAAATTTAAATAATTTGTTCTTACTTTTATTCTTTGTTCTTACCCTTTTGATTGCTTTGGGTCTATCTGGACAACCCAAGATAATCTACCTATCTTGAGATCCTTAATTTAATCAGCTCTGCCCTCTCCCCTTTGCCACATAAAGTAACATTCAAAAGTTCCAGGAGACTTCCAGGAAGATGGCGACGGAGAAAAGCGGGGCTTACGAGCCCCGCTAACAACCAGTCTCTATTACTACAAAATCAGCGCCTTTCATAGTCAGAAAACACCATCAGCAGAGAAACAAAAAATGTAATTACAAGGGACAGAGAAAAAGAGGGCTAGAATAAACGAGATACCAGAAAGAAACCAGATCGCAGTGCTGCGGCTAGAGCCGCAGTGCGGAGTGGCGGGCACCATCTTTCCTTGCAGTACCAGGCCCCAGAGAGGAGGGGGACTCAGAACAGAGCTCAGAGCCACAGAGGAGATATGCCGGCCTCATGGCCGAGGATGCAGCAGCAGCGCTTTACTGCTGGCGGCAGCGGCTAGTTCACCGGACGACTCCAGACGAACGCACTCAATAGCCCACCAGGCTCCAGAGAGGAGCGGCTGTGAGCTGAGGCGAGCCACAGAGGAACAGCCGGGCAGGATTCGGCGCAGGGAGCATCTAAAGCTCCCAGTGGCTGGGCTCAGCACACCCTGCAGGGACTCAGAGCGGAGCGCAAAACCAGAGAAGAAATACGTCAGCCTCATGGCCGAGGGTGTGGCAGCAGTGCCATATTGCCACCGGCGGCAGCAGCAGCGAATTCACTGAGCCCACTATAGCTCCATCGGTGTACTCAACAACAGTGAGTCAAATTGCAGCCCCTAGGGAAGAAATCCCAGAACAGCACTCCCAGGGACTTGACCCAGTGGGGGAGTGGCGGTGGCAGAGATATCACACCATAGGAGAACGCCCAACCTGGCACCCCCCATGGTCTAAAGCAGCCTCAATTGACTCCCAGGGTCTGAGACTCTGCCATACAACCCAGTAAAGGAGTAGTGGGGACCGAGATACCACAGACTCGAGATCCAGAGCACCTTAAGTGAAGTCGTAGTGACCCAAGGGAAGAACCCAGAGAAGGCACAAACTTCCTAAATCATGGGAAAGAGGAATAACAATCGAGTAATGAATGCCCACAACCCCACAACATCAGAACCTGATAAAACAGAAATTCAGAGATTTCTAGAAGATCAAATCAGGAAAATAACTGTAGAAATAATAGAGGTGCTTCAAAAAGAATTCAGAGAGAGCCAAAGAGAGATAAAGGATGCAATTAATGAAGTAAAAGCCTCAATTCAAAGTACAAACAACCGATTAGAACACATGGAGAACAGAATCTCGCTCTTAGAAGATGAGCAATCCAAAAATGAACGCATAGTTTCTAATCTAGAAAAAAATATCCGACAGCAGGAATCTGACATTGAAGAAATATGGGCCCATTTTCAGAGAGCTAACCTAAGAATAATTGGAATAGAGGAGGGAAAAGAAGGTGAAACCAAAGGGATCAACAATTTCTTCAAGGAAGTAATAGCAGAAAATGTTCCAAACATAGAGCAAGAGGTCGATACACGGGTCCAGGAAACTTACAGAACTCCCTTTAGACAGGATCAGAGAAGATGATCCCCATGCCACATAATTGTAAAAATGACCAATGTGGAAGCCAAGCAGAGAATCTTAAAGGCAACAAAAACAAAGGACCAAGTGACATTCAGAGGCAAACAAATTAGAATCAGTCCAGACTTCCCAAACCAAGTCATAAGAGCCAGAAGGGCTTGGAGTAACATATTCCAAACTCTGAAAGAAAACAACTTCCAGCCAAAAATTTCCTACCCAGCAAAACTATCTATCAAATTAGATGGGGAAATAAGAAGCTTCCATGACAAACAGAAACTGAAGGAATTTATGTCTTCAAAACCAGCGCTAGAGAAAATACTCAAAGAGATTAACTACAAAGAAGAATTAGGTAACACACACCAGAACCAGAGAAACAAGATTTTCCATCCAACAGACAAATAAGATTGGTTATCTGTGGAAATTCATTATTTATTTTAGTCTTTTACCTATTTCTAAATTGTATTATTTGCTTTTATTGTTGCTAATTTTTAGGATTTCTAGTTGGAATATTAATATACCTTCATATATAGCATTTGGAAATATTTTATCCCATTCTATCAGTAACTTTTAACTCTGTTTACATTGTCTTTGGATATACAATATTTTTTTTTATTTTTTTAGGGAGTTTGTTTACCCTTCTGTTGCCTGTGCCATTAAAATCATATTCAAGAAATCACTGCCAATTTCAATGTTGTGAGGTTTAATGACCCAGATTTTCTTCTAAAATTTTATAGTATTAAAATTTATATTTAGGTCTTTTATCTATTTTGAGTTAATATTTGTATATGGTGTTAGGTAAGGGTCCAATTTTATTCTTTTCCATGTAATTATTATTTTTCAACAATATTTAGTTAAAAGATTAGTATTTCCTCTACCAAATGTTCGTGGAAACCTTGTCAAAAATAACTTGACAATATAGGGAAGAATTTAGCTCTAGGCTTTTATTTAACTCCAATGGTTTATATATCTGCCTTTAGAACAGTACTACACTGTTTCAATTATTGTAGCTTTATATGGTTTGAAATCAGAAAATATACATCTTCTAGCTTTGTTCTTTTTCGAGATTGTTTTCGGTATCTAGAGTCCATATTCCACATTAGGATAGATTTTTTTCTGAAAAATAAGTAAATAAATGTATGATAGTTTCACCTAAAAAAAGAAAAAAATTCTCTGGTAAGAAAGAAAGCAAAAAGAAATATTGAAATGTTATTTTTAAGTCATCAAAAGCTTGGTATCAGACAAATGAAACTGTTCTGTGAGATTATCATTGTTAATTTTGGATAAATTGCTATAATACTAGATGCCAACCACTAAGCCAAACATGGGAAGGAGGGATGGGGAGGGAACGGGGTGGGGATCTGGTAGGGGCTAACTGGGCGATGTGTGCATGTATGTCTACAAAAGTTTTTTTTTATCCCATTATGATGTATGAATACAGTGCACCAATAAAAAATAAATTAAAAAAAGTTCCAGGAATGAGAACATGAGGTGCTGTTTTTCAGCCTTTCACAGCAATGTTACATGAAAAGGCCTCAGGAACACTGAGCATGTATGCTCTATAAATAGAACTGTTGATTATAATGGAACAGGAAATGTTAATTTAGAAATTTGATGCTCTTTCAGGGATAGCCCAAGTACTTTGAAGTCTAAGACAGGAGGATTGCAGATATGAGGCCAGCCTTGGCAACTCTGCAGGACCATGGTTAAAAAAAATAGGGAGCCAGGAGTGGTAGCGCATGCTTGTTATTCCTGTGCTTGGGAGGCGGAGACAGGAGGATCACACAGGTTCAAAGCCAGCCTTGCTGGCTTAAGAGACCCTGTTTCCAAATAAGAAAGTATAAAATGGGTCTGGGGAGTGTAGCCCGGATGTATAAGGGTTTCCAGGAACCCCAGTACCACCAAAAAAAAAAAAAAAAAAAAAAAGAAAGAAAGAAAGAAAGAAAAATAGGAGTAGGGGCATAGCTCAGAGGTATAATGTCCCTGGGTTCAATCTCCAATATCCCCTTCTCCCCAGTGATGTTATTTGCTGGAAAAAGGATAGATCTAGAGGATATTATGCTAAGTGACACCAGCCAGTCTCAGAAAGTCAAAGGCTGTATGTTGTCTCTCAAATATAGAGGCTAGAGAGAAAAGAGGAAGCATAAGGGATTTGGGTAAGTGTGGAGAGAAACCAGTAGAGGGCTGACTGGAGAGGAAGGTTGGAAGGGGAATGAGGAGGACTGAGGAAGACTGCTCAGATAATGCTTTGGCAATATCTAAAGTTATTAACACCAGTTCCTAGAGCATGTGTAGGGAGAGAAGAGGGGCTAGCCAGTGAGATGTAGAGGCAAGTACACCAAGAGCTGTGATCTGTTATTGCAAGTACTAACAGAAACCTTAGAAAGGGGAGCAGAATAGAAGACTCAGAAACAAGTCCACACACTTAAAGCCATTTGATTTTTGACAAAGGGGCCAAAAGCATACACTGGGAAAAAGATAGCCTGTTTGACAAATGGTGTTGGCAAGACTGGTTAACCATATGCAGAAAAGTGAAAATAAATCCCACTTTTCTCACCCTGTATAAGAGTCAATTCAAGATGGATCAAAGACTTAGAAATTAGACCAGAGACCTTGAGGCTCCTTGAAGAGGGCATAGGTCCAACACTGCAACACATAGGCACAGAAAAAAACTTTCTCAACAAGACCTCAAAGGCACAAGAAACTAGAAGGTGAATCAATATGTGGGATTGCATGAAACTGAAGAGCTTCTGTTCAGCAAAGAAAACTGTCAAGAACCTCAGTTTGTAATCCTCAACTGAGAGCCAACAGAATGAGAGATTTTTGCCAACTACTCCTCTGATAGAGGACTAATATCTAGAAAACTCAAGAAACTCAGCACTAAGAAAACAAATAACCCAATAAAAAATGGAAGTGAATTAGATACTTCACAAAGGAAGAAATTTAAATGGCCAATAAATACATGAAAAAATGCTCAATAGCATTAGTAATCAGAGAGATGCGAATCAAAACTATCCTGTAATTTCACCTAACTCCAACAAGAATGGCAATTATTCAAAACACAAATAGCAACAAATTCTGGTGAGGATGCAGAGAAGTGGGAACTCTACTACACTGTTGGTGGGACTGCAAATTAGTGCAACCACTTTGGAAAACAGTATGGAGAATCCTCAGAAGAATGGCAACAGACCTACCATATGATTCCACATTACCACTCTGGGTATCTACCCAAAAGAAAGCAAACCAAACTACCAAAATAATGCATGTGTATTTATGTTCATGGCTGCACAATTCACCATTGCCAAACGATGGAACAAGATAAGATGTCCATCAACAGATGAATAGATTACACAACCATAGGATTTGTATACAATGGAATTTTTCTCAGCCATAAAGAAAAATACAGTTACATCATTTACAGGGAAATGGATGGAACTGGAGGACATTATGCTAAGTGAGATTAGTCAGTCACAAAAAATAAGAAATCAAATAATCAGCTGGGCGTGGTGGTGCACACTTGTAATCCCCGTGCTTGGGAGGCAGAGACAGGAGGATCAAGCACGTTTGAAGCCAGCTGCGTGCGCTGGCTTAGGAGACCCTGTTTCCAAATAAAAATGTAAAAATAGGTCTGGGAGTGTAGCCTGGAGGTAGAAGGGCTTCCAGGAACCCCAGTACCACAAAAAAAAAAAAAAAAAAAGAAAGAAAGAAAAGAAAGAAATCAATACTCTCCCTAATATGCAAAAGCTAGGGAGAAATGGGTCATAGGAGGAACTCTAGATTAACAAGGAGATTCTATAGATGAGCAAATAAAGTGACATGAGGAGATGGGAGGAAGGAAGAGGGAAATTCTCTAATGCACATGATGTACTTTAACAAACATATCAAAGTCAATCACTAAGTCAAGCATGAGAAGGAGGGATGGGTGGGGAATGGGCAGGAATTGGGTAGGAATTGGGTAAGGGCTAATTGGGTGATGTGTACATATATCTCCATCATCTTATATCCCATTAAGATATATGACTACAATGTACTAATAAAAAAAGAAAATTAGAAATGAAGAGTCTATATAGCTACTGTTATTTTGTAGGGAGGGAATAATCAAAGATTACTTTTATTTGGACAAAGTGCTCCTTTATTCTGCTTCCTTTGTAACTCTGTATGTGTCGTTTTTGCTGACTTTATATCACAATATATTGAAATTATCTGTTTACCTAGATATATGTTTTTTTAAAAATAATATAAAATACAGGCAAAAAATTTTTCAAAAACATGTCTATTAAAGCATTATTTAAAAGTAAACTGCCAGGCGTGGTGGCAAACACTTGTAATTCCAGAATTTGGGAAGCTAAGACAGGAGTATCGTGGTTTGCAGACAGCCTCAGCTACTTAGTGAGGCCCTTTGCAACTCAGTGAGACCCTGTTTCAAGTATAAAGAATAAAAAGTAGGGCTGGGGGTGTAGCTCAGAGGTAGAATGCCCCTGGGTTCCATCCCCAGTACCTCAAAACAAACAAACAAACAAGCCAGGTGCAGTGGTACTTGGGAGGCTGAAACAGGAGGATCACATGTTCAAGGATAACCTCAGCAATGTAGCAAGACTTTCAGCAATTTAGTGATATCCTGTTTCAAAACAAAAAAATAAAAAGGCCTGGGGCTATATCTCGGTAGTAGAATACCCCTAGGTTCCACCTTTAGTACCACAAAACAAACAAACAAACAAACTGAAAGTAACCTTAAAGTTCTGTATTAGATAGATGGTTATGTAAATTTCATTTTATCCATACAAGATAATGCACTATATTGGCCTTGTCCTCAGAGTATTTCACATACTATTGTCCAGAGGAGGGGGAGGCATCCTCTTTGTCCCTCTTAGGAGAATAAAAACCTTTTCTTGAAATCCCCTCCTGGTTTCTCCTTACATCTTATATCCCCTTACCCCGTTTTTGGTAGTGATAGGATTGAGCTTAGGGCCTTGTGCATGCTAGCAAGTGCTCTACTGGTTAGCCACACCCCCAGCTTGTATTCTAGGATTTTATGCCCAGGCATCGACAAGGGTGATGGAGTTTATGATTGAAGAGGATTCTGTTACAGTAAATGGCAACATAATGTTAAGATGGTTATATATATATATTTTTTTAATTTTATTTTATTGGTGCACTGTATTCATACATCATAGTGGGATACAAACTTTTGTAGACATATATGCACACATCGCCCAGTCAGACCCCACCCGATCCCCCCCCATTCCCTCCCCATCCCTCCTTCCCATGCTTGGCTTAGTGGTTGACATCTAGTATTATAGCAATTTATCCAAAATTAAAAATGTTAATCTCACATAACAGTTTCATTTGTCTGATACCAAGCTTTTGATAACTTAAAGATAACATTTCAATATTTCTTTTTGCTTTCTTTCTTACCAGAGCATATTTTTTTCTGTTTTTTTAGGTGAAACTATCATATTCATATATTTATTTTTCAGAAAAAAATCTATTCTAATATGGAATATGAATTCTAGATACCCAAAACGATCTTGAAAAAGAACAAAGCTAGCAGATATATATTTTCTGATTTCAAACCATATAAAGCTACAATAATTGAAACAGTGTAATACTGTTCTAAAGGCAGATATATAAACCATTGGAGTTAAATACAAGCCTAGAGCTAAATTCTTCCCTATATCGTCAAGTTATTTTTGACAAGGTTTCCACGAACATTTGGTGGTGGAAATAATAATCTTTTAACTAAATATTGTTGAAAAATAATAATTACATGGAAAAGAATAAAATTGGACCCTTACCTAATCCCACATACAAGTATTAACTCAAAATAGATAAAAGACCTAAATATAAATCTTAAGACTATAAACTTTTAGAAGAAAATCTGGGTCATAAAACCTCACAACATTGAAATTGGCAGTGATTTCTTGGTTATGATTTCAATGGCACAGGCAACAGAAGAGTATACAAACTCCCTAAAAAATAAAAAACATATTGTATATCCAAAGACAATGTAAACAGAGTTAACAGTTACTAATAGAATGGGATAAAATATTTCCAAATGCTATATCTGAAGGTATATTAATATTCCAACTAGAAATCCTAAAAATTAACAACAATAAAGGCAAACAATACAATTTAGAGATAGGTAAAGACTAACAAAAATAATGAATCTCCACAGATAACCAATCTTAGTTGTCTGTTGGATGGAAAATCTTGTTTCTCTGGTTCTGGTGAGTGTTACCTATTTCTTCTTTGTAGTTAATCTCTTTGAGTATTTTCTCTAGCGCTGGTTTTGAAGACATAAATTCCTTCAGTTTCTGTTTGTCATGGAAGCTTCTTATTTCTCCATCTAATTTGATAGAAAGTTTTGCTGGGTAGGAAATTTTTGGCTGGAAGTTGTTTTCTTTCAGAATTGGGAATATGTTACTCCAAGCCCTTCTGGCTCTCATGACTTGGTTTGGGAAGTCTGGAGTGATTCTAATTGGTTTGCCTCTGAATGTCAGTTGGCCCTTTGCTTTTGTTGCCTTTAAGATTCTCTGCTTGGCTTCCACATTGGTCATTTTGACAATTATATGGCGTGGGGATCCTCTTCTCCGATCCTGTCTAAAGGGAGTTCTATAAGTTTCTTGGATCTGTGTATCAACCTCTTGCTCTATATTTGGAAAATTTTCTGCTATTACTTCCTTGAAGAGATTGTTGATCCCTATGGTTTCACTTTCTTTTCCCTCCTCTATTCCAATTATTCTTAGGTTAGCTCTCTTAAGATGGGCCCATATTTCTTCCATGTCAGATTCCTGCTGTTGGATATTTTTTTCTAGATTAGAAACTATGCGTTCATTTTTGGATTGCTCATCTTCTAAGAGCGAGATTCTGTTCTCCATGTGTTCTAATCGGTTGTTTGTGCTTTGAATTGAGGCCTTTACTTCATTAATTGCATCCTTTATCTCTTTTTGGCTCTCTCTGAGTTCTTTTCGAAGCACCTCTATTATTTCTACAGTTATTTTCCTGATTTGATCTTCTAGAAATCTCTGATTTTCTGTTTTATCGGGTTCTGATGTTGTGGGGTTGTGGGCATTCATTACTCCAGTGTTATTCCTTTTTCCCATGATTTCGGAGGTTTGTGCCTTCTCTGGGTTCTTCCCTTAGGTCACTATGGCTTCACTTAAGGTGCTCTGGATCTCGAGTCTGTATTATCTCAGACCCTACTACTCCTTTACTGGGTTGTATCACAGAGTCTCCGACCCAGGGAGTCGATAGAGGCTGCTTTAAACTATGGGGGGTGCCAGGTTGCACGTTCTCCTATGGTGCGATATCTCTGCCACCACCACTCCCTCACTTGGTCAAGTCCCAGGAGGTACAGTACTGGGATTTCTCCTCTGTGGCCCGCAATTTGACTCACTGTTCTTGAGTACGCAGATGTATCTGTACTGGACTCGGTGAATTCACTGCTGCTGCTGCCGCCGGTGGCAATATGGCGCCTCTGCCACGCCCTCGGCCATGAGGCTGGCGTATTTTTTCTTCTCTGGTTTTGATTTCCACTCTGAATCCCTGCAGCGTGTGCTGAGCTCGGCCACTGGGAGCTTTAGACGCTCTCTGCGTGGAGAAATCCCGCCTGGCTGTTCCGCAGTGGCTCACCTCGGCTTGCTGTAGCCGTCCGTTGAGTTCGCCGCTGCCGCCGGCAGTATGGCGCTGCTGCCGCGTCCTCGGGCGCGTGTGTCTCCTCTGTGGCCCTGAGCTCTGTTCTCAGTCCGCTTTCTCTCTGGAGCCTGGTGGTTTTTTTTGTTTTTCTGGTGATGGTGTTTTCTGGCTATGAAAGGCGCTGGTTTTGTGATAATGGAGATTGGTTGTTAGCGGGGCTCTTAAGCCCCGCTTTTCTCGGTCGCCATCTTCCCAGAAGTCAAGATGGTTATATTTACATGGTGGGGTAAGATGAGCATTTTATTATCTCATTTTTACTTTCCCAGAATTTAGGAAATAGAAAATATTGCTTTTATCATCTGGGAAAATGGATATTGATTACAGAATCTTATTTGTATATTGCTGTCCCGGCCCATCTGAGGGCAAGGCCACAGACTGACTTTTCATCACGCCATCCTCATTGCTTAGTCCATGCCTCTTGTACAAGTTCTTAGTAGCTGTTGGACTGAATTAAGTATTTAATTAAATTAGAAGGAAACAAGCCATAAAGGTATATAGAATTTCATTACTTTTAGGTACAGTGCACATTATGAGCCATATTGTATGTAAGTGCTAATAAGAAACTAATGACAAAGCTGCACCTCCTGTTTTTAGTAGTTGCAAAACATTTAAAATACTTAGGAATAAATTTAACCCATAAAATGAAAGATCTGTGACAGAGAACTATAAAACATAGATGAAAGACATTGGAGAAGACACAAATAAATTAAAAAAATTCATGTTCGTGGATTGAAAGAATTAATATTATTAAAATGCTCCCACTGCCCAAAGTGATTTTCAGATTTGGCATGATCCCTATTGAAAGTGCAGTGTCACATTTTACAGAAATAGGAAGAGCGATCCTAAAATGTATATGAAACTTGAGAAAACCCTGAATAGCCGAGGTGGTCTTGAACACAAAGAACAAAGCTGGAGGCATCACATGCCACCTGACTTCAAGCTACATTACAAAGCTGTAGTAGTTAAAACAGCAAGGTACTGGGACAAAACGAGAACCTTAAGCCATGGAACAGAATTGAGAGCTCAGAGTAAGTCCATACAGGTATTGCCAGTTGTTGTTCAATAAAAGGTGCCAAGAACACACAACAGGGAAATGACAGTCTCTTCAGTAAAGAGTTTTGGGAACCCTGGAGAGCCACATGCAAAAGAATAAAACCGGACCATGATCGCATCCCATTAAGACAGTGAGCTCCAAATGAATGAAAGACTTAACTGTGAGACCTGAGAGTGTAGACATACTAGAAGAAAACGGCGGGGTGACACATGACACTTGTCTAGCAATGATTTATTCTAATTGACTCCAAAAGCGGCTCAAAGGGTAGGCGATGAGGAAGCTGCAGGGCTTTTTCAAGAATCTAAGAGCATCATTTACTGGATTTACTGGGGTCAAATACAGAATAGCTGAGGAGGGGGGGGAGAAAGAGAGAGATATTGAGATTGATTGGGGCAGGCAGGCAAATTACTAGAAAATATAAGGACCTCAAAAACTCAGCAAAACATTCACTGACCCGATTAAAACATGGTTAAAGTACTTGAGTAAGCATTTCTCAAAAGAAGACACACAAATGGCCAAAAAGAAAGAAGGGAAAGAAAGAAAGAAAGAAAGAAAGAGTGCCTAATATCACTAATTATCAGATAAATGCAAATTAAAGCCACAATGAGCTATCACTCCATACATGTCAGGATGGTTAGTATGGAAAAGATGAAAGATAAGAGTTACAGAAGGTGTGGAGAAAAGGGAATGAGCACTGTTGTTGAAAAGTAAATTAGTAGAGCCATTGCAGAAAACAATATGGAGATTCCTCAGAAAGCTAAAGGTAGCCGGGCATGCTTGTAATCCTAGTTCTTGGGAGGCTGAGATGGGAGGATCACAGGTTCACGGATAGCCTTAGCTACTTAGTGAGACCTTCCAGAACTTAGGCCCTGTTTCCAAATAAAGAATGAAAAAAATAGGGCTAGGAGTATAGCTTGAGGTAGAATGCCCCTGGCTTCCATCCCCAGTACCACAAAAAAGAAAAAAAAAGTTAAAGTCAACATATGATACAACAGTCTCAACTCTGGCTATGAGTATACCATCATTTTATATGTTGTAGTTATTTTTTTTCTAATTTTTTGGGGGTGGTTACTGGAGATTGGACCTAGGCGTTCTCTATCTTGGAGCTATACCCTCAGCCCTTTCTATTTTTTGTTTTGAAACAGGTCCCACTAAGCAGCTGAGGATGGCCATGAACCCTCTCTTCCTGTCTCAGGCTCTCCAGTGCTAGGATTATAGGTGTGCGTACCACCATGCCTGGCTCTACTAGCTTTAATTAAAGAGCAGTATAGAATCTGATGTATATGTTCAGGAGGAACAAACAGGAGAATGAATGAAGAATAAAGATGATATGGAATTGGAACCAGAGTTCTTCACAAAACATAAGCAAAAGGAATTTTCAGACTGATGGCTAAGGGAGATTCCAAAATGGCATCTGAGCTTTAAAGGAAAGAGTCGACCCAGTTGGAAAAGATGTCCTCAGGAAGGTGAAAATTCGAGAATATTCAGTGTGTGTGAAATATAATGAAAGGAGATTTGGAAAATCGGGGAATAATATGAGAATGAATTGATGATCAAAACATGGGAGGAAATGAAGAAAAAACCAACTTTTATTGTGGCCAGGCATAGCCTCAGTGGTAGAGCGCACACTTAGCATGTGCAAAACCCTGGATTCGGACACCACTATTAAGAAAAATAGACACAGCATTCTTGACTGCAGCAGCTTCCTGAAAAAGAGTATGTAGGAGGTGGAGACTCTGCAAGTCTTCTGCATTTACCTTTGACGTTTTGACTTGTTACATAATGCTAGAGCAGAAACAGTTTCCCTCAGGGGCATTCTACCTCTGAGCTACACCTCCAGCTCTGTTTTATTTTTTATTTTGAAACAAGGTCTCACTAAATTGTGGAGGGCCTCACAAAATTGCTGGCTATGAACCCGTAATCTTCATGTCTAAGTCTCCCAAGTACTGGGATTACAGGTATGGGCCACCACACCTGGCTAGAATTATTTATTTATTTATTTATTTATTTATTTATTTATTTATTTATGGTGGTACTGGGGTTCCTGGAAGCCCTTCTACTTCTGGGATATACTCCCGTGGGCTACACTCCCAGACCTATTTTTAAACTTTTTAATGTGGGAACAGAGTCTCTTAAGCCAGCGTGGCTGGCTCCAAACCAGCGCGATCCTCCTGTCTCCTCCTCCCAAGCGCGGGGATTACAAGCGTGCGCCACCACGCCCGGCTAGAATTTTTTAAATATAACTTTTATATTTACATTGTAATCATACACCATAATGAAGTTCAGGGTGACAGACCCATTTATGCACACAGCACTTGGTGAGGCCCCCACCCTCTGCTGACCACTCTTCTCTCTCCCCTTCCCCATCCACAAAGTTGCGATCAGCACTGATAATTTTGGGTCTGTCATAGTGTGAGTTGAAGTGTTTCCTTCAGCAGGCCTCCCTTCCCCTTAGCCTCCTGCATGGTTCCACTGGATCTGTTTCTTCTCCTTTATCTGAGTCCCTCTTGAATCCCAGTTTCTCCCTAGCTGCCACATATGAGAGAAAACATATGACCCTGGTTTTTAGTTCCATCTATTTTCCTGCAAATGACATAATTTTGTTCTTTATAGCAGAGTAGAATTCAATTGTGTATATATCCCATAATTTTATAATACATTCATCTGTTGATAAGACTGGTTCCATACTTTGGCTATTGTGAATTATGCTGTTATAAACAAGGAAATGCATGGATCAATATAATATTCTGGCTTCAATTCCTTTTTAAAGATATATAGGAATGATATAGCTGAATCATGTGGTGGTTCCAACCTTAGTCTTCTGAGGGACTTCCACAGCACTGATCTCCAACACAGCTGCACTAAGTTGCAATCCCACTAACAGTGTATAAGAGTTCAGGTTCAATTTTTTTTTTTTACTCTGAAAATAATTTTTTTTTTGGTGGTACTGGGGTTCCTGGAAGCCCTTCTACCTCCGGGCTACACTCCCAGACCTATTTTTGCATTTTTATTTGGAAACAGGGTCTCCTAAGCCAGCGCGCAGGGCTAGCTTCGAACTTGCGCGATCCTCCTGTCTCTGCCTCCCAAGCGCGGGGATTACAAGCGTGCGCCACCACGCCCGGCTACTCTGAAAATAATTTTATAAATAGTTTGGAGGTAGAAAAGCCCCTGGGTTCCATCCCCAGTACCACACAAAAACAAAAACAAGAACTGCAGGCGAATGAGTTAGTAAGGGCAGAGGCATGAGACGGACGCGGCAGAAGGGCAAAGAGGATGGCACCCACAGTGCCAATGGACACAGCCCGCATCGCCTCCCAGCTGTGGCGAGTACATGTCTTCAGGTTCTTTTGCAGCATGGGCCACAGGGGGAAAGTCACCATGATGAAAGCATGCAGGGCTCTGCGAACATTTGAGGCCTGGCAGACCAGAGCAAAGGTGGCTATGTTCAAGGACAGTGTGCCGGACACAATGGCGGCCTTGGCACGCTTGTCAAAGATGAAGTGGCCTAACAGCATGAGAACCGGTACGGCATAGGCAGTGCCAGTTCTAACAGACTCTGTTAGGGTCTTCAGCACTGGTAAACCGTATGCAAAAGTAATAAAGATGAGGCCGCGCTTCAGGTCAGCCCCCTGTCAGTCCACTCTCCTTCTAAGCCTGTCACCTCTATCAATGACATTAAACAACACACAACCAGCCAGTGATGCCGCCAGGCCAGTCCTGGGAAGCCTGTGAGGGTCCAGAAGACTTTCATCCATGTACCACCAGATAACCACAAAAACAGACTGCACAGCTGTGGTGTCACCACACGGGACTCAAACACCACCGCCCAGGACTGGTATTTCTGGGTAGAGATGTTTTTTCCCAAACTCTTCCAGGAACGGATGGTCCATGTAGTTTTCAGGAAAGGATTGTGGCTCACGTAAGGCTTTCTGCCACTTGGCCTCCTTGGCATTGGTTACAGGTTGGTCACACATTATCTTATCCTTTCCCTTAAATTCAGGCCAGTGCAATCCCCCTTGAAGAAGTCCACGTGGTTCTCATTCTTTATGACGTTTTGAAGTAAGACCTCTCTGTAAATTCTATGATACTCCCCTGACCTTACCTTGTTTTCAAAGGCAGCAATCCATGCTATCCCTGCAATAAATAAGCTTGTTGTCTCTGGCAGGACAACACAACAGAGTTCTTATTGCTTTGATAGAGACCACAGTAGGTTTCGCTTTGAGAGCCAGACACCCCAGAAACTGCCCTCCCTGTAGCAGGGACCTGGTCTGGGCTCCTGGATCACTGTCCAGGCTTGCCCCACCTGCCACCACTGCCCTCCCAGCTTCGGGTCAGCGCTGATGGCAGAAGCAGCCCCAGCACGCTACCACCTTCATGGAACCCACCTGCCATGAGGCCCCAGTTCAGAAGTTTTAAAGCATTTTCTTCTTATTCATAAATTTCTTGATGTATTTTATATTAGGTATACTATATTTAGTCTTTTGAGTGTGTATGAAGTACTAGGGATTGGCACAGGAGCAGTATACCACTGAGACACACCCCCAACCTTTCTTATCTTTTATTTTGAGACAGAATTTTGCTAATTTGCCCAGGCTGACCTTTAACTTGCTATCTTCCTTCCTTAGCCTCCCAAACTGTTGAGATTACCGGTGTGTAAAACTGCACTGGGCTATACTGTCTTTTTTATTTATTTTTTTGGTACTGGAGATTGAACCCACAATATTCTACCTCTGAGCTATACTCCCAGCCTTATATTTTATTTTTATTTTGAAACAGTGTCTCACTAAGTTGTGGAGGACCTCACTAAGTAGCTGAAACTTGCCAAGCACCTGTAATCATCCAATCAGCCTCCCACATAGTGGGATTACAGGCATGCACCACCAAGCCTGGCTTATATTGTCTTTTATTTTTTTGGTATTGAGGATTGAACCTAGGGGCACTGTACCTCCAAGTCATACCTGCAGCTGATTTTATATCTTATTTGGAAAGAAGGTTTCACTAGGTTGATGAGAGCCTCACTAAGTTGCCAAGGCTGGCTTTGAACCTGTGATCCTCCTGTCTTAGTCTCCCAAGTACTGGGAGGACAAGTGTGTGCCACCACGCCTGTTTTATATTATCTTTGATAATTTTTTTTAATATGGAAACTCATGTCTACTCTAATTGTTATTAATTTCTCTGTAATTTTTCTTAATTCTTTTATACAGATATTGGACATCCTAGGCTTACTCTTTAGTTTTTTTTTTTGTATGTGTGTGTTTGGCCTACTTTATAGGAATTTTTTGTTTTATTTTTATTATTTATTTTAAAGACAAGACCATTTATTTATTTATTAATTTTATTGGTACATTGTATTAATACATCATATTGGGGTAAAAAACTTGTGTGTATACACATGTATACATCACTGATTTAACCTCTACCCAATTTCCACCCCATTCCCTCCCTGTCCCTCCTTCCCTTGCTTGGCTTAGTGGTTGACTTCGATATGTTTAAGTACATTGTGTGCTTTAGAGATTTTCCTCTTCCCCCATCCTTTCTCCTCATTAAGTTGCCTTGTTTGCTCTTCTATAGAATTTCCCTTTTCATCTAGAGTTCCTCCTATGACCCGTTTCTCCCTAACTCTCACATATTAGGGAAAGCATCTGATTTCTTATTTTTTGTGACTGACTAATCTCACTTAGCATAATGTCCTCCAGTTCCATCCATTTCCCTGAAAATGATGTAATTGAGTTTTTTTTTGATGGCTGAGTAAAATTCCATTGTGTACATATCCCACAGTTTTGTAATCCACTCATCTGTTGATGGACATCTTGGCTGGTTCCATAGTTTGTCTATGGTGAATTGTGCAGCTATGAACATAGGTACACATGCATTAGTTTGGTAGTTTGGTTTCCTTTCTTTTGGGTAGATACCCAGAAGTGGTATTGCTGGATCAAATGGTAGATTTGTTCCCATTCTTCTGAGGATTCTCCATACTGTTTTCCAAAGTGGTTGCACTAATTTGCAATCCCACCAACAATGTCTTAGAGTTCCCACTTCTCCACATCCTCCCAGCATCTGTTGTTGTTTGTGTAAGACAAGATCATTTTTACTGGTTTTTTGTTCTGTCTCAGACTTCAGGATGACTTGGCATAGTGTATTCAATTATATCATAGCAACACATTTGGAAGTTTATACCCCCAAAGTTTTCTTTCTGGAGTAAAAAATTACATGGAATTTCATTCTCTGTTTTACATTTCTGCATTTTTAAAACTTTTTTTAAACTATGAAACAAACATTTCTAAAGTCTATTTTTTTGTGTGTGGTATTGGGGTTCCTGGAAGCCCTTCTGCCTCCGGTCTACACTCCCAGACCTGTTTTTAAAATATTTTTATTTGGAAACAGGGTCTCTTAAGCCAGAGCGGCTGGCTTCGAACCTGCGCGATCCTCCTGTCTCCGCCTCCCAAGCGCGGGGATTAAAAGCCTGCGCCACCATGCCCGGCAAATTTCTTTTTTTTTTTTTTTTAAGAAATAGAAAAATATTGTACATCCAAAGACAATGTAAACAGAATTAAAAGTTACTGATAGAATGGGTTAAAATATTTCCAAATGCTATATCTGAAGGTATATTAATATTCCAAATAGAAATTAGCAACAATAAAAGCAAACAATACAATTTAGAAATAGGTAAAAGACTAAAATAGATAATGAATCTCCAAAGATTTTATATGACCAATAAACACATGAATATCACTCATAATTATCATAATATAACTAATCATTAAGGAAATACAAATAAAAAGTATAGTGAAATACTACTTCACATTTGTTAGGATGGCTACTTAACATGAATTACCTTGCTCCAGCCCTTTACCTTGAGTTTGTTCCTACCTTTACTTGTAAAGTGTGTTTCTTGTAAGCAGAAGATAGATGGATTCTGGTTTTTAATCCATTTTGCCACTTTATGTCTTTTTATTGGGGAATTGAGGCCATTTACATTCAGTGTGATTATTGAGAGATAACGTTTAATTTCTAACATGTTAAGATTTTATTTCTGTTTGATATACTGTGTATTATTCTTTGCTTAGTTGTTTGCTGGATGGGAAATATTGTTTCTCTGGTTCTAGTATGTATTACCTATTTCTTATTTGTAGTTAACCTCTTTGAGTATTTTCTCTAGCGCTGGTTTTGAAGACATAAATTCCTTCAGTTTCTGTTCATCATGGAAGCTTCTTATTTCCCCATCTAATTTGATAGACAGTTTTGCTGGGTAGGAAATTTTTGGCTGGAAGTTGTTTTCTTTCAGAGTTTGGAATATGTTACTCCAAGCCCTTCTGGCTCTCATGACTTGGTTTGGGAAGTCTGGAGTGATTCTAATTCTTTTTTCTCTGAATGTCACTTGGCCTTTTGTTTTTGTTGCCTCTAAGATTTTCTGCTTGGCTTCCACATTGGTCATTTTGACAATTATGTCGTGTGGGGAACCTTTTCTCTGATCCTGTCTAAAGGGAGTTCTATATAAGTTTCCTGGACCTGTATATCAACCTCTTCTCTATGTTTGGAAAATTTTCTGCTATTATTTTTTTGAAGAGATTATTGTTCCCTTTGGTTTCACCTTCTTTTCCCTCCTCTATTCTGATTATTCTTGGGTTATCTCTCTTAAAATGAGCCTATATTTCTTCAATGTCAGATTCCTGTTGTCTTTTTTTTTTTCTAAGTTATATATTATGCATTCATTTTTGGAGTGATCATCTTCTAGGAGCAAGATTCTATTCTCCATGTGGTCTAATCGATTGTTTATAGTTTGAATTGATGCCTTTACTTTAATGATTGTTGGGGTCTGCTCAACTGCCTGACAGAACTTCCGATGAATCAGCTACATGTAGCATCGAGCGCAGGTCTGCACAACCTCCTGAACTTCCGATGAATTAATCTATAACATGTAGCGCAGAGTGGATATGGAGGGTGTAACTATTCTCCTTGCCCCCGCTAGCCCAATTTGGTAATGTTGAGCCTTATTGGCTCATATAATGCTTCCGTGCTCCTGAACCCCTCGTGCATTGCATAATGATTGGCTGCAAGTTATGTGCTTTGCACATGCAAGAGTGACCTTGAGCTTGATAGGATAGAATAGTTTCCTGTTGGAAATCCCCCCCCCCTTGTGGTTTTTTTTGCTTTAAATTGGGTTGCCTGAGAAAAAAATAAACGAGATCCTGCTTGACACGTCTCCCAGCTTGTGTGGTTCTGTTCGGGCCGTCAGCACCCACCTTCCTTCTCAGCCCCACTGCTGACGGGCTGGACCCGTCAGTCTGGTGTCCCATGTGAGGACTTCTTCTTTCTCGGCGAAACGCTGACAGGCCAATCGGTCCGCGGGTGAGTGTCCCCTCATAAATTATGGGGAAGTCCAGTTCTAAACCTGACCCTGCCCTAGAATCCCTTCGACTCTTTCTCAAGAGCCGAGGACTTAATCTCATTGATAACCAAGCCACCCAGGCCTGGGGGTACCTTTTAAAATCTGCCCCATGGCTCCCTGAAAGTAATCTTTTTGATTGGGATACCTGGGATGGAGTTGAGGGACTGGTTAGGCAAGCCCAGATAGAGCAAGGGGAAATCCCCCCACTGGGGGTTCTCCCCACCATCTCCACGCTTAAAAGTTGTTTTCGCTGGGCGTGGTGGCGCACGCTTGTAATCCCCGCGCTTGGGAGGCAGAAACAGGAGGATCGCGCAGGTTCGAAGCCAGCCCCGCGCGCTGGCTTAGGAGACCCTGTTTCCAAATAAAAATGTAAAAATAGGTCTGGGAGTGTAGCCCGGAGGTAAAAGGGCTTCCAGGAACCCCAGTACCACCAAAAAAAAAAAAAAAGTTGTTTTCCCCCACGACCCCCGAAGAAACTCGCTGACCATAGCCCCAGGCCAGCGAAAGAAGGGGCCATCGAACATACACCCCCCCTCCAGTCCCGAAGCCCCTAAGAAACCTTCTGATCCCTCCCTTGATCCCTTTGCGGATGCTAAGGGCTCCCTGCAGTCCCTTTCCCCGGCCAATTCTTTCTCCATATCCTCGGCTCCGCTGCCATATGTTGGCGAAGGGGAAGCTGGAGGAACTGTGGGTCTCATTCCTGTCAGTGTCAACCCGGGAGGAAACCGCCCTACAGCCTGGTACCCCTGGGAACCACAAGACCAGGTAAGGACAGCTGCTTTGACATTGCGGGAAAAATTAGATGAAGGACCTACTGAAGCCCCTATTGCTGGGATAACCAAAAAGCAAAAATACAAAAGTCAATTAATGAGACATCCTTAAGGCGATTTAATCCCATGCTGCCTTTAATTTTATGTGTTTTCATGGCTCAGATGGGAGAGCCCATTCATTGGATTCATCTTGCTATAGGAGGGGCGCCCCGGGTCTATGCAATAATTGACCAAATTGCTGATTACATAATTAAAGGAAGGGACATTGCAAATCGTCTATTTGAAATAGACCCTCATGAAATAATAATTCCATTCTGGCTGTCAGATTTCACTAGGCTACAAAGAAATAATGCAAGGATAGTGATTGCTCTAGAGGGGTTTCTTGGCAACCTGGATTTCCACTATGGTCCTTATAGGTGGATGAGCTCCTACATACGATTAGAATGGAGACCCCCTCAAAATATTTGTTTTAACTCCTAATCCAAGTTTCTATTCCATTTTCACTGATGGGGGTCGTGTGGGGGCCTCAGTAATTGTCTACCCCCCTTCATTAGTGGTGATGATCCTCAACCTGTACACACAATATCTCATCCAATAGAGGGTTCGCCCCAGTTTAAAGACCTTTTTGCTGTGACTTTGGCTTTACAAACAATACAAGAACCTATAAATTTATTTTCAGATAGCCTATATGTGGTCAACCTGTTGCCTCTTTTGATGGAAACTTACATTAAATTAGATGCCAATCCCACTACCCCCTAATGATACAAAAACAATGTTTACTTAAACAAAGGAGTAACCCAATCTTCATTCAACACCTCCGTGGCCATCAAAATTTACCTGGCCTCCTTTCTTACCAACCTGACTTACCAACCTGGAAGTCAGGTTGCTGATAAATTTGCTTCCTGTATCTTTACCCTAACAGAAGCCACTCATTTCCATCAACTTACTCATGCCAATTGGAGGGGCTTAAAACATAAATACACATAGGCATTGACAACTGATTTAAAAAAGATTGTGCATGCCTGTTGATCCTGCCAACCCTTCCTTCACCTACCCCCCCTACAAATCTCGGACAGCAACCCTCGAGGGTTGCGCCCCAACAATCTTTGGCAATTTGACGTAACTCATTATTCCCCCTTTGCTAAATTAAAATACATTTTTGTATCAGTCGATACCTACTCCCGAGCATGCTGGGCCCCAGCCCACGTGGGAGAAAAAAACCAAACATACTATTAGTTATATGCTACAATATTTTGCCACCCTCAGTTTGCCCGACCAGATAAAAACGGATAACAAATCACGTTTTATGGACAAGGCCTTTGCTGTTTTCCTCCAAACCTGGAATATCTCCCAAACTACGGGCATTCCGTATAATCCTAGAGGACAGACCATTATAGAAAGATTTAATCATACCTTAAAGGTTGAATTACAAAAACAAAGGGGCAACTCATTACTCCCATATGATCAGCTTAGAAAAGCATTACTTACTCTAAATATATTAAATTTTTCAAAATACAGCCCAGAACTTTCACCATTCCAGAAACATTGGTCATCCTCGATCACATATACATCTGTCTTGGTGAAATGGAAAGACCCACTCACGGGCATATGGAGAGGGCCAGACCCATTGATTATGGCTGGAAGGGGATTTAGATGTGTCTTCCCTCCGGATGAAAAAGACCCCTGTGGGTTCCAGCAAGGGACATTAAATATGTTCCGCTATGCACTAATAATTATGATTCCAGGGAAAAAGAGATCCCTGAGATTAGCTCTTTCTTCTTAATTGCAAAAAGAGATACAAAATGAAGATGAAAATCCTCATTGGTCTGATCCTATTAGCACAAATAAGGTATAGTATACAAGGATTTGGAGACCCAGGCAAGGCAAGAGAGATCCTTCATAAAAGGATGGGGCGGCCCTGTGATTGTGGAGGGGGTACCTTCCCAGTATTCCCCATAGATGGACAGGCTGTCCAGAGTAATCCATTTTACAAGTCGCCTGTAGACTCCCTTGCAGATGTAGTGTTACAAAACCGGAAAGGATTAGACTTGTTAATGGCTGAAAAGGGAGGCATATGCTTGTTTTTACAGGAAAAATGCTGTTTTTATGCCAATAAATAGGGCTTAGTCCAGGACAAGATAAAGCAACTCCAAGAAGACCTTAAAAAACCCCGGCAAGATCTACAAGACAACCCATTATGGACAAGCTTCAACGGGCTTTTGCCTTATGTTTTCCTTCTGTTCGGCACCCTTGTGTCTCTCCTGATTGTTTGTACCCTGGGCCCCTGAATCCTCAATAGATTAGTTCAGTTTGTAGGCAGTTGGAGAGAGTCCAATCAGTATGACTGGCATTCTGACTATGAACATCCCTCCTCTGCTCTCCATGTACCCAATTTCGGATAAGATCCTCAGAGGAGGACACCCAAGACAGGGGCTGGGGTGGCTTATGAGTGACTATCAAGCATGAGTACCCAATGACAGGTAAGATCCTCAAAAGAGGACAACCTGAGACAGGGACCATGCATTTTGCCCTCATATATAAAAAGGAAGGGGGAGATGTTGGGGTCTGCTCAACCGCCTGACAGAACTTCCAATGAATCAGCTACATGTAGCGTCGAGCCCAGGTCTGCACAACCTCCTGAACTTCCGATGAATGAATCTGCAACATGTAGCGCAGAGCGGATAAGGAGGGCGTAACTACTCTCCTTGCCCCCGCTAGCCCAATTTGGTAATGTTGAGCCTTATTGGCTCATGTAATGCTTCCGTGCTCATGAACCCCTCGTGCATTGGATAATGATTGGCTGCAAGTTATGTGCTTTGCACATGCAAGCATGACCTTTAACTTGATAGGATAGAATAGTTTCCTGTTGGAAATCCCCCTTGTGGTTTTCTGCTTTAAATTAGGTTGCCTGAGAAAAAATAAACGAGATCCTGCTTGACACATCTCCCGGCTCGTGTGGTTCTGTTTGGGCCGTTGGCACCCACCTTCCTGCTCAGCCCCAGCACTGATGGTCTGGACCCGTCAAATGATGCATCTTTTATTTCTTTTAGACTCTCTGTAAATTCTTTTTGAAAGTCCTGTATTATTTCTACAATTATATTCCTGATTTGATCTTCTGGAGATCTCTGAACTTCTGTGTCATCAGGTTCTGATATTATGGGGTCGTGGGCATTCATTGCTCTATTGTTGTTCCTCTTTCCCATGAATTCAGAAGTTTATGCCTTCTCTGGGTTCTTCCCCAGGTCACCACGACTTCTCTTAGGGTGCTCTGGATCTCGAGTTTGTCGTAATCACAGCTGCCACTACTCCTTTACTGGGTTGTATCATAAAGTCTCAGACCCAGGGAGTTAATTCAGGCTGCACGAGACCGTGGGGGTGCCGGGCTGGGCGTTTTCCCATGGGGAGCTGTGACTAGGGTGTGGTATCTTTGCCACCACTACTCCTTCACTGGGTTGGACTGCAAAATCTCAGACCCAGGGAGATTATCAAAGCTGCACAAGTCCCTGGGGGTGCAGTGCTGGGATTTCTCCAGTAGGGGGCCGCAATTTCACTTACAGTTATTGTGCGCGCTGATCTGGAGCTGTCGTGGACGTGGTGAACTCGCCACTGCTGCTGGCAATATGGCGCCACTGCCACGCTTTCAGCCATCAGGCTGGAGTATTTCTTTTCTGGTTTTGAGCTCTATTCTGAGTCCCTGGAAGGCGTGATGAGCTTGGCCACTGGGAGTTTAGACTTTCTTTGTGCTGAAAGAACTGCTGAATTACACCTGAATGATCCGTAGCTGTGCACTTCAGCTCCTTGTTTATGTTTCCTCTCTGGAGCCTGGTGCTGTGAGGGAAGATGGCGCCGGTGTGGCTTCACAATGTGGGCTGGTTTCTTTTCTGGTCTCTGGTTGTTCTTCTAGTCCTCTTTTTTCTCTGTCCCTTGTGTTTACATTTTTTATTTCTCTGCTGATAGTGTTTTCTGGCTATGAAAAGTGCTGATTTTGTGGCAATAGAGATCGAGTTTTAGCAGGACTTGTAAACGCTGCTTTTTTCTGTCGCCATATTCCTGGAGGTCAATTTTTGTTTTAATTTCTAATCATTTTTGGAGTTTTTATTTCTACCATCCCGTTTTCGAATCCTAAGAACCTTCCCTTTTTTATTTGTTATTTTTAAATGCCACCTTGTCTTGTATTATGGATGCAGCATGTTATCTGAGTTATAAATGATGGTATTTTTAAATCTTGATTGGTTTTTGGAGAAGAATGAATGCTAAATCAGCAAACTTATTGTTAATATAGCAAGTTGAATATTTCTCCTCTAATATTCAAAGTTCAAAGAAAATACAGCTTCCTTATTTTTCTTGTAATGGCTCTAATCTTTTGTACAAACATGCTACCAAATAGGGTGGTTTTGGTGGTCAGGATATGAGATAGCTTATACTTGTCTGTTAATGTTTCTCATATTAGGGAATTTGGTTTTTTCAGGTATATGCTTAGTCTTTCAGATAATCTTCCTTTTTATCTTTCTCTTGCTTGCTGCAAGATGCTGTTGTAGTGCTGAGTGTCCTTAGGTGATTTTATGCTACAGGTAAAGAGTGTCTTAGAATCCTGTACTGGTCATTGGTCTTAATAGGTATCAGCTTCTTTGTCTTGGTCCACTTGGTGCTACTCTAGAAGAATATGCAAGATTGCACAGTTTATAAAGAACAGAGATTTATTTCTTTTAATTCTGGAGGCTAGGAATTCTCATATCAAAAGGTAAGCATGTGCCCAGGGCCTTTTAACTGTATAATCCCATGATCCCATGGCAGAAAGGCAAAGATGGCAAAGAGGGCAAGAGAGTGCAGGAGAAGCTCTATTTACTTTTTTTTTTTTTTTTTTTTTTTGTAGAGGGGGTTGAACCCAGGGGCATTCTACTCTGTGTGTGTGTGTGTGTGTGTGTGTGTGTGTGTGTGTGTGTGTGTTACTGGTGATGGAACCCAGGGCCATTCTACCTCTGAGCTACACCCCCAGCCTTAATTTTTAGTCTTTGATTTTTGAAACAGGGTCTCACTGAGTTGTGAAGAGCCTCACTAAGTAGCTGAGGCTGTCTAGAAACTGTGATCCTCTGGTCTCCACCTCCTGAATGGCATTCTACTTCTCAGCTATACCCCCAGCCGTATTTTTTTATTCCTTAGTTTGAAACAGGGTCTCACTAAGTTGCAAAGGGCCTCACTAAGTAGCTGAGGCTGGTTGCGAACCTGCGATCCTCCTGTCTCAGCCTCCCAAATACTGGGATTGCAAGTGTGCACTACCACAGCTGCCCCTGTATTCACTTTATAACAAGCCCACTCTTACTGGAGTCAGCCAGCTCCTGTGATGAAGGCAGCCCATTCATGTGGCCTCACCTATGAAAAGCCCCACCTCTCAATGCTGCTGCATTGGGGATTAAGCATCCAACACATGAACAAGCCTTGTCTTGAACCTTTTTGACTGCTAAGATGGAGCCAGAGGTAGACGGGCTTCCAGGAACCCCAGTACCACACACACACAAAAAAAAAAAAAAAAAAAAAAAGAAAGAAAAGAAAAGAGCTGTGAAATAAAGCACCTTCTAAACATTAGGAGAAAATAGTGTAACACAACTTTCTCTCTCTCTCTCTCTCTCTCTCTCTCTCTCTCTCTCTCTCTCCTCTCTCTCTCTCTCTCTGTGGTGGTACTGGGGTTCCTGGAAGCCCTTCTGCCTCTGGGCTACACTCCCAGACCTATTTTATTTTATTTTATTTTATTTGAAACAGGGTGTTTTAAGCCAGAGCGGCTGGCTTTGAACCTGCGTGATCCTCCTGTCTCCACCTCCCAAGTGCGGGGATTACAAGTGTGCGCCACCACGCCCGGATTTACAGCTCTTTTCTTAGGTAGTGTTTTTTTTTTTTTTTTTTCATCCTCATGACCAGAGCCATAATGGCAGAGAGGGAAAAGGGAGAGAGATTTGTCATTAAAAGAAAATCTAAAAATGTTATTCCAATTGTTAACTAATCATTTTATCACATAGCAGGATAAATTTTGTCATCTCCTTTTAAAATGATTTTAGTACTTCTGATTTTTTCCATCTTTAGTACATATATTTTTCAACTCTGAATCAGTCTGTTATGATTTATGAAATGTAATCTCAGAATGAGATTTGAAATTAGCAAGCAGTTAGTAAAGAGCTATGTTTGTGCTCTTATGGCTTTTCCAGGGTTAGCTGGGATATGAAGATTCCATTAGAGCTGCTTTCATTTGGGAGCACTTGGATTAGATCCAGTTCCTGGAAAGATGGATTATGTGAATTTATGCATGTTAAGAACGTATCAAAATGTGTTATTAAGGAATCCCTTTTGGTAGTGTTCTAGCACTTTAGCACTAACTACTCCAAGTACCTTATATTATTAATTCTTTAATATTCCTTTCAGGTATCATAAAGTATTCTTTTTGGTGCATTTTGGGGCAATTTCACTTTGTATGGAAACTTATAAATTAAAATTATTCTTAATTTTCTTTCTCTGGAAACATACAGAGCATTACTTAGGTAAATAGTTTTTCTTGTCTTTCTAGCAGATGTGAGTGATAGTTGTGCTCTTCTGTGCATGAGGTTTTTAACCTAGACTTTTATACTTTATTTGAATATCTTATTTGTGGAACTAAAAAAGACATAACTAAAATATTGCATTATTTTGGCCAGGTGTGTTGGCACACGCTTATAATCACCGTATTTGGGAGGCTGAGACAGGAGGATCGCAAGTTTGCAGCTACTTAGTGAGGGCCTTGGCAACTTAGTGAGACCTTGTTTCAAAATAAA
Organism: Muscardinus avellanarius; assembly: GCF_963383645.1. NCBI lineage: Eukaryota > Metazoa > Chordata > Mammalia > Rodentia > Gliridae > Muscardinus > Muscardinus avellanarius. The sequence goes on from NC_137807.1 coordinate 18,746,235, forward strand.
CAATAAGAAAATAGGGCTGGGATGTATCTTGGAGGTAGAATGCCTTTGGGTTTAATCTTCCCCCACTGCATTATTTTAAACAATGGACATTTGTTGAGTACTTGCTGTATCACAGAAATTATTCTAGACCAAGAGTCAGCAACTTTTCTGTTCTGTAAAGGGCTCAGCAGTAAATATTTAGGCGTTCTGGGCCATATGGTCTGTGTCATAAGTACTCATCCTTGTAGCACTAAAGCAGCCACCAACAACATGTAAACAGACAAGTATGGCTGTGTTCCAATCAACATTATTTACAGAAACTGGCAGTGGGCAAGATTTGACTCATGGTTTGTAGTTTATGGACTTCTACTTTAGGCACTAGGTATCAGAGAGGATCAGGACATGCTAATCTCCCCCCCCCCCATATGGCATCTTGGCATTTGAAAAAATATTAGAAGCCGGGCATAGTGACGTGTCTTGTAATCCCCATGCTTGGGAGCTGAGACAGGAGGATCGCACAGGTTTGAAGCCAGCCTCAGCTACTTAGTGAGGCTCTCAGCAACTTAGTGAGACCCTGTTTCCAAAATAAAATATAAATAGGTCTGGGAGTGTAGCCTGGAGGTAGAAATTCCCTGGGTTCCACCTCCAGTACCACCAAAAAAATAAATAAATAAATAAATAAATAAAAATATTAGAAACAGAATGGCCATTCTAGTCTTCTCAGTTCTCTTCACTTGAAGCAGGTCCTGAGACCCAGGAAGGATGTTCTGACTTTCTCCTGAAGTAGGTCATAGGCCCTTATGCCAGGATACCCTCCCTATAACAGGAAGAGTGGGCATCCTCATCTCTGAGAGCAGAGGGACACAGGAAGGAATCTGAACAAACAGGCCTGGCTAAGTCTCCCCCAGCTTTTTTTTTTTTTTTTTTTTTTGTACTGGGGATTCTACCTCTGAGCTACATTCTCTAGCCCTATTTTATTTTTATTTAGAAACAAGTTGATTAGAGTCTTACTACTTGTTAAGGCTGTCTTTGAACCTGCGGCCTTCCTGTCTCAACCTCCCAAGAACTAGGATTGTAGATATGCACCACCATGCCCAGCTTCCCCCAGCTTTCTTATATTAGATCACACCCTTTTGTCCTATCATATTTCTCCAGGACTGTTCTCTCAAACCTAGCATAAAAACAGTCTACTGGATTAAGTCTTCATTTCCTTATGAGGGCTTCCATGTCATGTTACGGCTATATTAAATGCTTGTATATACTTTTCTGTTATTAATCCATCTTTTGTTACAGGGGCCTTAGTCATAAACCTAGGATGAGTGGGGAAAAGATCTTTTCCTTCCATGTAACATTCAGTAGTAAGAAAACAAACAAGTATCCTTACTTTAATGGACCTTACATTCCAGTGGCAACTGAAATAATGTATAAATTGAAGGAAGAGGTTCTAGGTTCTTCTATTGGAAGAAGAGTTGGTTAAGATAGGATCAGTGAAGAAATTACTGCCATCAGCTTTGTGTACACATGTGAGAACACCTGTGCCCATCTCAGTACCCTGTTTGGGGAACAGCGGAGGGGTTGGGGAGGGGATGGTGGAAAGCCCACCAAGTGCTGCCTGCATGTATATCATTATTAACTTGATTCACATTATGAGGTGAGGCTATAATGCACTAATAAAAGTAGTTAAAAAGCCGAGGGTGGTGGCGCACACTTGTGATCCCAGCATTCTGGAGGCGGAGACAGCCTTAGCTACTTAGCAAGGCCCTTTGCAACTCAATAACCCTGTTTCAAAAAATAAAAAGAATAAAAAATAGGACCAGGGGTGGAGCTTGGAGGTAGAATGCCCCTGGGTTCCATCCCCAGTACCACAAAAAAAAAAAAAAAATTAAAAAAAAGATATTAACATTAAAGCTGGGTGTGGTGGTGCATGCTTGTAATTCCAGTACTTGGGAGGCTGAGACAGGAGGGTGACAGGTTCAAAGCTAGCCTCCACAATGTAGCAAGACTCTCAGAAACCTAGGGAGACTGTCTTTCTAAATAAAGAAATAAAATCGGGCTGGGGGCATAGCTTGTAGGTAGAATGCCTCTATGTTCACTCCCTGTGAAAAGAAAAAGCTATCAACATTTGATTCTCTTAAATTATGTATGCATGGTAATATTTCTTTTTTCTTTCTTTTTCTCTTCTTCTTCTTCTTCTTCTTCTTCTTCTTCTTCTTCTTCTTCTTCTTCTTTTTTTTTTTTTTGTTTTGGTGGTGGTACTGGGGTTCCTGGAAGCCCTTCTACCTCCGGGCTACATTCCCAGACCTATTTTATATTTTTTTATTTGGAAACAGGTTCTCTTAAGCCAGCGCGGCTGGCTCCGAACCAGCGCAATCCTCCTGTCTCCGCCTCCCAAGTGCGGGGATGACAAGCGTGTGCCACCATGCCCAGCTGCATGTTAATATTTCAAAGGTAACAGCTAAGTAATAGAAATATGGAATCAGGAGAACAAAAACTAGTTCATTATAAAGTAGTATTTAGATGAGCAATAAGTTGAACATGTCCCATAGATATTCTACAAAATTTATATTCTAAACATAAATCCAGCCTGGCGTGGGGCGCACACTTCTAATCTCAGCACCTGGGAGGCTGAGAAGGGAGGATGTAGGTTCGCAGCCAGCCTCAGCTACTTAGCAAGGCCCTCTACAACTCAGTGAGACCCGGTTTCAAAATAAAGAATAAAAAATAGGGCAGGGGGTGTAGCTCAGTAGTAGAATGGCCCTGGGTTCCATCCCCAGTACCATAAAAAAAAAAACAACAAAAAAATACAAACAAAAATTCCCCAAAACATAAATCCAGCCGTGGATAGATGTTAATATTTGAAAAACCAGTAACCTTGACTTTTCCAGAATACTTTGAGTTTAAACAAGGAAATGAACAGTAAAGATTGTATTTGTTTCACAGCAAAAATGCTGCCAAGACTTAAATATGATAATCAGTAGTTAGAAGCCTAGATTGCATACATTATAAAATGCCAGATATTAAATATGGATATATAACTGTGGGGAATATTTCTAAAACCAAAATCTGCATATGAAAGATACTTATGAATATGTTTTAAACAGTAAATACAGGTGTACTTAATTTGTAAACATGCTTATGAAATGTATATTTACAGATTAAACACATTAATATATCAAAATTTTGGGAAGACTTACACTTGGCTGCAGTGCAAGTCCATTACACTCTCATTGACATTTTCCCATAAAATGGAATTTAAGAAACATGGGTACTTGTAGATGTCTCATTCTCTTTCTGTAATGTTCCACAGAGCAAAATGTGGTGAGAGATCACTTTCCCCCTTGGCTTTGCAGGGAGAGAGAGAGGTGCTCTCCTGGCAGAAGCAGGCACAGGAACGGGGCGTCATCAGCGGAGCAGCTCCCGGAGTGTGCCTGCACTGACACGCAGTTCCTGGCTATACGCTATTTAAATACCTATGCAGAACTCTTGTGGTTGATGAAATAAACTAGAAGTCGTCTTTAAAGAATTGTAGCTTTCATGAGGAATAATGAAGCCATAGTAATGAAGATAAGCCTTGCTGACATTTTATACTTTCAAAAGGAAATGAGATCTGAAGCTTGAGTTAAAATTCAAAGTGAATATGGTCACAATTCTGACATTATGGCTCTCTGTCCTCAAGAAATTCTCTAAAAGAATTTACTATGTACTTCTGCAAAATGTCAATAATATCATTTACATTTTTTCAGAGAAGTGGTAAGGATTAGTTCTTTAAAAATAGAAACATGTTATCTGCTAAAGTGTTAAATCTCATCAATAAAAAAAAAATCTTTTCGCTCTATAACCACAGAGCAAATGGTTCACATTGATCTTAAGTTTGTATTGATCCTGCCCCTCACTGCACTAAAATTTTTGAGAGTTAAATTACAGATCTTATTTGTCTGTGAGCAAGAGAAACTTAAAAAGCTTTGATTTGCTAAATTGAGAAGTATGGAAATTTGGGTATGAAATAATCATTTATAATCATGCTTTGTAAAACCAGTGATCGCTGATCTTCAGAGTGAAGAAAAGGACTGAAGACCATGACTCTTACAGTTATTTCTTTTCTTTTTTTTTTTTTTTTGAAGATTTAAAGAATTTTATTAGAAAGATAGAAATACAGAAAATAGGAACAGCTCCATACCAGACTGGCATGGAGGGGTGACTCGAATGAATACACCCTACAGTTATTTATTTTCAATTAACAAATTGAGCACATCTTTCTTTCTTGTTTTGGGAGGGGGTTTGGGGATGGAACTTAGGGACTTGCCCGTATTAGCAAGTGCTCTACCACCGAGCCACACCTCCACCTCATCTACCACTGAGCCACACCTCCACCTCATCTACCACTGAGCCACACCTCCACCTCATCTACCACTGAGCCACACCTCCACCTCGTCCTAGCCTTTCACTAAGTGTATTACCTGCAGTAAGCCTTGAATCACATAGTTCTTTTGAAAAGGGATCTGAACAATACAATTGCTATATATTTTTAAATTTAAATATATTATTGTTCAATTAATTTTAAAGTATTTGACTAGCCGTTATGTATTAACAGAGTAGGCACAAGAGGAGTACAAAAGAATTAAGATAGAGTTAACAAGGACAGAATCTAAATTCTTTGAGAACAGGACTGTTTATATTCCTATGTCTGGTACCTAGCACAGGGTCTGGCAGCAAAAGATACTTACTGAAGGTTATTTGAATGAATAGGTGAATAAGAAGGACCTGATAGTTACCTTCAAGAAACTCACATAAGCCTCAGTTACTTAGTGAGGCCCTCCACAACTTAGTGAGACCCTGTTCAAATAAAGAATAAAAAATAGGGTTAGGGGTATAGCTCAGAGGTAGAATGCCCCTGGGTTAAATCCCCAGTACTGCAAAAGAAAAACAAAAAAAGAAACTTACATAATTAGATGAGCATATAGAAGGCCAGACGGAAGAGTTGACAATCATGTGCTAAATAATGAGAATTTAGAGGTATTATAATTTGGAGGAAATGTTAAAATAAAATGTAAGCATGATATTTGGAGTATTGTAACCAGAAGGTGTAGTGGCAGGGTCAGGTGATGTTTCCTGAACAAAATGAGCTGTGAACAAGCCCTCCAGGATTGGTAGGATTTGGATATGACTCTGGGAGGTCTCATAGGTAAGGAGACCATCATGACTAATAGGAGGGTGAGAAAATATGTTCATGGGCCAGTGAGAAAAATGACCTCATTGGAAAATGTTAAACTATTATAAAGTTGGATTGGTAGGTGGTGTTTAGGCAAAGGAGTTTAGATTCCCAAATGGCAGTTTTGCCATTCGCCACCAAAGCTGGTTTGCTAAGTACTTCCAGCCGTAGCCATCTGCCAGAAGCCTGCCTGGCATGGTGCCTCCCTGCTGTTTGCTCAGATGGTTTGACAGATGCATAGGTGGTAAGAAATGGTGCCGTTGATGTCAGTAAAGCTGCCCTCGGTGAAAGTTAGCCAAGCAGCATGACTTTGAGCTTTATAGCTGATGATTTGTGGAGATATTAAATAAAAAATGTAGCTTTGAAGGGCATGGTCTCTGCTTGGCCAGCTTATTATTCAGAGGTTCCCTTGTGGTGTGACACTGCTCACCTCATCTCCTGCTTCCTCAACATGATGGCATCATGTTGACGTCAGAATCAATTGACCGCTCCTTTGCGCACGGTTCAAACATATCTTTAGAGGAGCGGACATGCTCTGCTTACCACCAGGGCTTTTCTCAGTCATTCCCTAGGTCCAGGGTTTAGTAGAGAGGTGGACGGAGAGAGCAGCAGCTCACTGAGTGCCCGGTGTACTCGGACCAACAGGAAGGAGCACACAGGCGAGGGGAGGCACGTGAGCTGAGAAGAAACAGTCGCACATTTTCTTCATATTACAGTTTTGCTCAGACCCTCATCTGGAGAGAACTGCGGTGGCTTAATATGATGGTGGCTGTTTGTAGTGTATTAGTCAGGGTTGACTTTAGTGGTTGGACAACTATATGCTATTGACTGGTAATGAGAAGAATCAGTCCTCATTCTGCCTACATTTTTATTTTTATTTATTTGTGGCACTGGGGATTGAACTCAGGGACATTCTGATTTCGAGTTACACTCCTACCCCTTTTTTACATTATTTTGGTTTTGAAACAGGGTCTCCCTAGGCTGCTCAGAGTTGCACTGCTTGCTAATGCTGCTCCTATCTTGGCCTCCCATGTACTGGGCTTATAAGCATGAGCCACCACACCGGGCTTCATTCTTCGTACCGTTGCTTGGTAATGATATATATGATTTTTGACCAAAAAAATTCCTTTTTATTATTGAGGACACCAGTTTAAAAGACCCCAATTAGCCGGGCATGGTGGTGCACGCTTGTAATCCCAGCATTCGGGAGGCGGAGACCAGAGGATCAAGGTTCACACACAGACAGGCCCCAGCTACTTAGGCCCTTTGCAACTCAGTGAGACCTTGTTTCAAAATAAAGAATAAAAAATAGGGCTGGGGATGTAGCTCCGACGTAGAATGCCCCCGGGTTTCATCCCCAGTACTGCAAAATATAAATAAACAAACAAACAAATAAATAAGTAAATAATAAGAGACCCTCAATTAGGTAAACTTTGAGTTCTCTTTTAGTCTTAAAAATTTTGAATCTCTGGAGAGTTGAGCAACAGAGCTAGGGATGGAATCTGTGGACACAGATAGCAAAGCCCCTGACAATCACAGTTTGGATACAAGCCTTGAACGAAGGACGTGCTCACTTTTCTAATAGAGTGAAACTAACAGCTGTTCAGTGTATATACTTGTCTCCTCAGGTCTAAGTCTGTGGCCTTCTGCTCCTTTCCTTAGTTCTTTGTTGGCTTTATTGTATTTATATTGTAATTCTATTAATGATACACTGTATTTAAAAATCATATGAATTTTTTTTTGGTGGTGGTACGGGTTGGGGGGTGGAACCCAGGGTCCTTCTACCTATGGGTGTTTTGCTTCTGAGTTACATCCCCAGCCCTTTTTTATTTTGAAAGATAGTCTCACTATGTTAAGCACTGTGCTCAGCTTCTCAAGTACTGAGATCAAGGGAATATGCCACCGCCCTTGGGTTGTCTGTGCTCCAATTTCTGTAGATTCTGTTGCTGGATCTTTAGACCTTTAGGTTAGTGATGTCTGCAGTGTGACTATACTTGGGATCTGGAATGTCTTCCAAGGCCCACATGCTAAAGGGTGCTGCTGGACTTGTGCTGTTGGCTGGTGGGGGGATCTTTAAGAGGTGGGGTCTTGGGAAGGTCTTCAGGTCACTGGGCCACACTCTTGAAGGAAGTGGTTGGATTCTGATCCCTCTTCTTGCCGCTTTGCTCCCTGGCCATGAGGCTCTGGTGTGCCCCCAGCCCCGACCCCACGATCTGTCAGAGGCACAAAGCAATAGGGCCACCAGTCGTGGCCTGAAACCTCTAAGACTGTGAGCCCAAATCACCTTTTCTCTGTAAGTTCATTACCTCAGGCATTTGATGTATCTAAAGAAAACAGACTAATGCAAATGTCCATTTCACAGTTAATCTACCCAGTGAATTTTTTATTTCAGATGTCATATTTTTATTTCTAGAGTTTCTTTTGACTGTTTTTATGTCTTTTCAATATATTCTTGTTTTCAAACAGTTGAACATAGTTGTAATAACCCTTAATTTCCTTGTGTGGTGGTTTTGTCATTTCTGGCTATCTTTTTATTGATTAGTTTTTTTCTGATTGTGTTTCACATTATCCTTTTTCTGGCACTAGAAACAGTGGATTATGGGTCTTGCTAATGTTTTCCCATTGTGTCTGGATTTTACTGTCTTCCTTTAGAAAGTGTTTGGCTATGTTCTGGCAGGCAGTTGTTGAGGACTCGTGAGGCTTTTTTAGTAACTTACACCTTGCACCTGTCTCAGCCTTGCCCTCTCAACGTGGACGCCTGGGTCCTCACGTCCGCCAGCGCTCTGGCTTGGTGTTGGCTATTCTTCTTCCTCTACATCCTGCAGTGTCTCCAAGGGGCAGAAAGCCAGGGTGGTTCTGGGGCCTGAGTCTCTTGTACCCTTTCTTTCAGCCATCATGGTTCTGTGCCGTTTATCGTCTAGTTTCTATAAACAGTTGATCCATGCTTGGCTCGGTTTTCTAGTTGTTGTAGCAGAGCATAAACATGGTCCCTGTTACTTCATCATGGCTGAAAGCTGCAGCCATTGCTGGTTTTAATGTAGTTCATAACCCTTTTGTGGGTGTGGTAAATAATACGTAAGTGAATTAAATGTAAGTTTTATAAAGATTCCTTCTAGGTAAAAATCTGAAAATATAGTCTGGTATTCTCTTGTTGCCTTTTTTTTTTTTTTTTGGTGGTACTGGGGTTCCTGGAAGCCCTTCTACCTCCGGGCTACACTCCCAGACCTATTTTTACATTTTTGTTTGGAAACAGGGTCTCCTAAGCCAGCGCACGCAGCTGGCTTCGAACCTGCGCAATCCTCCTGTCTCTGCCTCCCAAGTGCGGGGATTACAAGCGTGCGCCACCACGCCCGGCTCTTGTTGCCTTTTAACTAGCTCCCCTTGTCCTGTGGTAAGGGGCCAGGATTCTGTGTGGGGTGACGGGTGGATGTGGAATAGCCTTGCTTGGCCGCTGGCTTGTGTGTCTCCTTTAGACATATTCAGATGACTCAGACGCTCATTTCTTACTCTGTTAAGTGGAGAAGGCGTATTAAACTGACCTAAGACCTGAAGTTTTGTTTAGTTGTAAAATTCTGTGATTCTACATTATATTACATCCGTAAACATAACTGAAGGTTGAATAGCAAAGCTCTTGAAATAGCTAAGCATTGTTTAAAATTGAAGAATTTGTGTTCTGGCAGTTTGTTCCTAATTTGATCTAGTTAAATTATAAATCAAGGCTGGAAACATTATTAAAGTATTGGCTTTTATAGTACAAAGGGCGTCTATTGGAAAATACTGCATATTCTAGCAGTGTTTTATGCAAATAGATGGTAAAATCCTATTCTGATGTCTCTGGGTTTGCATAGAACTTCATTTAGAAACCACTTCCTGCAGGGAGAAGCACAACTGAATATATAGATATTAAATTCTTAATCCTTATTACAAATTCTCACCCAACTCCTTTAAAATATTAACTATTTTTGATTATGTAAAGCATGCACATAGTTCCAAATATGACAAGTACTAGAGGGAATTCAGTGAAATACAAGTTTATCTCCTCACCGCCTCACCCCAGGCTTCAGCAATAGAGTCTTCTTTCCAGAACTCCTTCCCAGAGGCCGCTTACAGTCTCTGTTTCTGTTTGTACCTCCTCAGATAGTCCATGTAAATAAAGATATACCTATAAATATTAACATTTTATGTGCAAGCTGGGAGCAGTGGTGCATGACTGTCTGAGATAAGAGGATTGCAGGTTCGAGGATAGCCTCAGCAGCTCAGGCCCTGTTTCAAACTAAAAAATAAAAAAGAAGGGGCAAGGGTGTAGCTTGGAGATAGAATACCTCTGAGTTTAGTCCCCAGTAAAACACACACACACACACACACACACACACACACACACACACACACCCATACAGATACAAATACACATATATGAAGTAGCATATTACGTGTGTTATTCTCTTTCATGTGTTTTCACTTTCTGTATCTTATTTTTTCTGTATCTGTTTAGAGCACCTACAATCTGCTACCTTCTTTTTTGATGTTGCACTGGAGATTGAATCCAGGGGATTTTACCACTGAGCTACACCCCAGACCTGTTTTCTTTTCTTTTCTTTTCTTCTTTTTTCTTTTGATACTGGGGGTGGAACCCAGGGGCATTCTACCTCCAAGCTATACCCCAGTCCAATTTTTTATGCTTCATTTTGAAATAGGGTCTCACTAAGTTGGAGGGCCTCACTGAGTAGCTGAGGCTGGCCACAAACCTGTGATTTTTCTGCCTCGCAAGCACTGCAATTATATGTGTGTGCCACCACACTCGATCTTATTTTTTTTATTGGAAATGGTCTTGCTAGTTTGCTGGGAACCTCACTAAGTTGCTGAAGCTGGCCTTAAACCTGCAGTCCTCTTGTCTCAGCTTCCCAAGAACTTGGATTACAGGTACACATACCACACCCTGATTATTAGTGCCTTGATATTGAACAAATTTATGAATCATATATATATATTTACATTTTTTGGTACTGGAAATTGAACCCAGGGGCATTCTACTCCTGAGCTACACCCTCAACTAAGTTGCTAAGCGCTTGCTAAATTGCTGAGGTTATTCTTGAACCTGTGATCCTCCTGTCTCAGCCTCCTGTGTGTGTGCCACCACACACAGCTATATAGCATACTTTAATAGTCTTCCATTAATGGATTGGTTTCAAGCTTTTGCTGCTACATTCAATTATATGTCATATGTTTCTTGTAATTTTTGTATTTATCTTGGCTTATTATTTGTCCTACTTTATGCTTTTTTTTTTTTTTGTCGTGGTACTGGGGATGGAACCCAGGGGCCTTCTACCTCCGGGCTACACTCCCAGACCTATTTTATATTTTTTATTTGGAAACAGGGTCTCTTAAGCCAGCTGAGGCTGGCTTCGAGCCTGTGTGATCCTCCTGTCTCAGCCTCCCAAGCACGGGGATGACAAGCGTGCGCCACCACGCCCAGCTTATGTTTTGTTTTTTGATAGTAGGGATTGAGTCCAGGGAGATTTTACCTTTGAGTTATATAACCAGCCCTTTTTATTTTTATTTTATTTTATTTTTTGGTGGTACTGAGGGTGGAACCCAGGGGCTTTTCTACCTCTGGGATACATTCCCAGACCTACTTTATACTTTATTTGGAAACAGGGTCTCACTAAGTTGCTGAGAGCCTCACTCAGTAGCTGAGGCTGCGTTGAACCTGTGCAATCCTCCTGTCTCAGCCTCCCAATCTCGGGGATTACAAGCGTGTGCCACCACGCCCTGCTCCCAAGCCCTTTTTATTTTGATACAGGGTGTCACTAAGTTGCTGAGACTGGCCACAAACCTGTGACCCTCCTTTCTCAGCCTCCCAAGTACTGGGATATTACAGGCATTGTGTTACTGGGTATTGCTTTTTTTTTTTTTTACGTTACATAAAATTCCAATTTTTATATATTTTATTATTTATTTTTGGTACTGGGAATTGGGCCAAGGGGTATTCTACTTCCAAGCTATTCTCTCAGTCCTTTTTATTTTTTTTTTAATTTATTTTGCAGTACTGGGGATTAAACCCAGGGTTATTTTACCTCTGAGCTACATCTCTAGCCCTATTTTTTATTCTTTATTTTTGAAACAGAGTCTCAGGGGTGAAGCTGGGTAGTGGGCACACAGGACCTCTTGTACTATTTCTGCAACTTTTCTTTTTTGTGGTACTGGGGATTGACTCAAGGGCATTCTACCTCCATGCTAAACCCTTAGCTCTATTGTGTGTGTGTGTGTGTGTGTGTGTGTGTGTGTGTGTGTATGGCAGTACTGAGGATGGAACTCAGGGGCATTCGACCTCCAAGCTACACTCCCTGCCCAATTTTTTTTATTCTTTATTTTGAAACAAGGTCTCACTAAGTTGCAGAGGGCCTTACTAAGTAGCTGAGACTGTCCGCCAACTTCAATCCTCTGGTATCAGTCTCCCGGTTTCAGCCTCCCGAATGCTGGGATTATAAGCATGTGTTATCATGCCTGGCTTCTCTTTTTATTTTTTTATTTTGAAGGCAAGTGTCACTAAGTTCCTGATGGTCTCACTAAGTTGTTGAGACTGGCCTTGAACCTGTGATCCTCCTGTCACAGCCTCCCAAGTTTTGGAATTACAGATGTGTGCTACCATGTTTGGTTCATTAATCTCATATTTTATAATTTTGGCACTTTCAACCATTCTTTGAAAGGCCTTCACTACAACAAGAATTGAAAAAATATGTTCATTTTTACATTTAAATGTTTCATCAATCTAAAATTTATTTTAGTGTGTGAGCAGTTATCTTATTTTTTCCAAGATGGCTGCCTGTTCATCTTCTCAGCACTGATACACAGTTTCATCTCTATCATATTCTAAGTTCTCATGTTATTTGAATTATCTTTGGACCATCTTTTTGTAATAATAATTACAAGCAAGGTTTGTAATAATAATTACAAACCTTGCTTGTAATTATTATTCAATATATGTTATAACTGTACTACATTAGATAATATAATAAGGTTATATATTGCTAAATGTATTTATAATATGTATGGTTAAAATATCTAACCATATTTTAGTATCTGAGTTGAATAGTTCTCATTACTTCATTTTGCTCCCTCCTTCCCTCCTTCCCTTTCTTTTGTTTTCTCTTTTTTTCCTTCAGTACTGGGGATCAAATCTAGGGCAAGAAAGGAAAGTGCTCTACCATTGAGTTCACATCCCTAGCCCTTTTTAAGTTAAATTAAATCAACAGAATTGGTGGTTCTGGGAATTGAAACCAGGGGTTCTACCTCTGAGATGTACCCCTAGTCCTACTTTTTTATTTTTTAAAATAGTATCTTACATCACAGTGAGGCATGGTGGTGCAAGTTTGTAATCCCAGCATTTGGGAGGCTGAGACAGCAGGATCTGGGTTCTTGGCCAGCTTCAGCTATTTAGTGAGGCCTTTTGCAACTCAGTGATACCTTGTTTCAAAATAAAGAATAAAAAAAGGAGGGCTGAGGGTATAGTCTTGGAGGTAGAATGCCCCTGGGTTCCCTCCCCAGTACTGCCAAAAAAAAAAAAAAAAAAAAAAAAGGATCTTACTAAATTATGGCATGCTGGCCCCGAACCTGCAGTCCTGCTGTCTCCTAAATGCCGGGATTACAGGTGTATACTACCACATCAGCTTTGTTTTTCTTTTTTCTTTTTGGTACTGGGTATTGAACCTAGGGGACATTCTGTCTCCAAGTTACTCAGCCCTACTATTTATTTATTTATTTATTTATTTTTATTTTAATATTTTTATTGGTGCACTGTATTCATACATCATCATGGGAGATTACAAGCGTGTGCCACCACGCCTGGTGTACTACCATGTTTTTTTGTTTGTTTGTTTGTTTTTGGTGGTACTGGTCTTCCTGGAAGCCCTTCTACCTCTGGGCTACACTCCTAGACCTATTTTATATTTTTGAAACAGGGTCTCTTACGCCAGCGCGGCTGGCTTCGAACCTGCGCGATCCTCCTGTCTCCGCCTCCCAAGCGCAGGGATGACAAGCGTGCGCCACCACGCCCGGCTACTACCATGTTTTAAAAAGGGAATTCTAGGGATTACTATATGCATCTTGGTTCTACTGAGAAGTAATACAGAATTTCTTCAAGTAAAAGATATGAACCTTATAACAGTGTAGTTCTATTTACCACCCCCTCTTCCTTTATAATATTGTTATATATATATTCCTCCATACATTAAACATTTGACAATATAATATTGAAATTTTTGCTTTGATCAGTCATATGTCTTTTGCAGAATTAAGAGAAGAAAAAGATATGTTTTTTATATATTCACAAATTTACCATTTCTTGTGCTTTTCCATTCTTTCCCTTAGATCTGGTGTGTGTGTGTGTGTGTGTGTGTGTGTGTGTGTGTGTGTGTGTGTTACTGGGAATTTTGTTATTGGATTCTATCTCTAAGCTACACCCCAGCCCTATTTTGTTGTTGTTGTTATTTTTATTATTTTGAAACAGGGTCTCACTAAGAGGGTCTTGCTGAGTTTCTGAGGCTTGCAGTGAACCTGCAATTCTCTTGTCTTAGCTTCCCAAGTATTGGGAATACAAGCATATATCATCATGCTTGCTAGATTTGAATTTTTATCTGGTATCTATCTCTTCAGCTTGATAAATTTTCTGTTTTTTTTCTGAAAATATATTTTGTCTAAGCTTTTGAAGAATTATTTTCATGGGATATATAATTCTGGGTGGACAATTTTTCCTTTCAACATTTAATCATATTTCATTGTCCTCTGACCTCGTTATTTTTTATATGAATTAGTATTCCCTGTTTGAAGTTTTAGGTTCTAATTCTTTCTCAGTTGGTGTCCTAAATTTCATATGAGAAACTTGATGAGACTAGGAATTCAACTTAATGTTTTAATTCAACATCCCACACAATTAAACTTTGTGTTCAATTATCAGTAAGATCTGCCCCTATATTTATAAGAAACAAAAGGTTCCTTTAGGGTTATAACGGAAGCCTCTGGATCTTCCATCATCATTTGAGCTGAGAGTCAGTGGACCTGGAATTGTTGTTTCTGTGTCTGTCAGCACTGAAATGCACTCAGATGAGTTCCTCCCAAACCACAATTTTTATCCTGGTTGCTGTTGTCCAACTGTGAAGCGCATCCACACGTAAGCCCCAAGGCACTTGCTTCAGTTTGTATTTCATCGTACACAACCACAGGTGGTACTGTGATTAGTTCTGCTGGCACTGCATGCCATGTTTCTTAGCATTCTCTTTCTCATTGGGAAGGAGCTTTTACTTCCCTCAAGCCCAAGGACCCAAACAGACCCATCCCAGAATTTCTTTATGGGTCTGTTTTATGGGACCATATCCTGAAACAATTCTTTATCAGTCTGGGTCTAATCAGGAGATAGTCACTTAAATGAGAGATGTTTAATATAAAGAATGATTAAGATATTATATAAGTTCATCTATAAAACTTGAAAGAACTCTCTAGGGTATCCTCAAGATTACAGAAAGTACCCAAGAAAGGACAAACTTGAAAGGGTGCCCTTCTTCAAGGTTGGAGACGTTGCTGCAGAAGTCTCACTTGCAGCTCACTGATGGCAGAGACATTTCTCATCTGCCTGGCTGAGCAGTGGTTGCAGTTGCCTGGTAACATGAAGCAACTCTGAGGCAGAAGCAACTTCAGATGATGGCTGTCATGTGGGAGTGCAGAGGAGCCAGGGCACCAGTGTCTGCAGAAGGCCTGGAGTACACGGTCCTTGTACATGTTTTGTGTACAATGTCTGTGGCATTGGGGTTGCAGGAGACAAACCTCTAGGAGGAGCAAGCAGAGTACGTTGGGCACTACGGTGGGCAGGAGGCCTTGGAGTATTTTCTTTCTTTGTTGAGCGGGTCCTAGGAAGGTGATCACCAGGCTGAGGTACTGTATGTTCTCAGCACTTTGTTGAGGCACAGTACCACAAGGTGCCCTGATTCCCTGTTCAGTGCCAGGAAAAACCAGAAGAGCTGCTTCTTCCTGCAGTGGTCCTCCAGTGCCCCTGCTGAGGAAGCTCCACAGCAGGTTCACCTTAAAGAAGAATCCATCTCCTATTGCCGAGCAGGCGCTAGAGGGTGAAGCCGGAGGATACTCTGAACTCTGCAGGTCTGAAGGCTGTGGCTTTCCACTGGGCTTCTAGCTTTCCTGTACCACACGCACCGGGACTATCGCAGAAAATAGTCATACACTACAGTTCCAGAGTCGATTCCTTTCCATATGGCTGCCTTTGGTTGTTCTTTGTCTTCCATTAATTATTGTTATACTTTGTTCAGAGTTCTAAACGTTTATATCTGGGAGGATCTTTATATGCTTCTCTGCCATGATTAGAAATGAACCTGCATTTTATTATGGGAAGAGAAATTCAGAGTTGTGGAAGATTGTTAGATTAATTATATCTAACATATATTGAACATTAACTATAAATCAAATGAGATGTTTTATTTTATTTCAACTTCAATACTAGGTATTTTCTATCCTTAGCAGTGTTGTAGAAGAGAATATCAAAGCCTGGAGAGGCCTTATTTTACTGTGGCCCTATGGCTGAGCCAGTGTCTGAGTGTGCGTGTAGCCCACCCCACAGCCATGTGTTCTTCTTTACAGATTTGAGACTAAAAACAACTTTGCATAAGCAGAAAAAGAGGAGCTTTGAAATTAATAATCTGGTTTGTTCATTGGAATTCTAGTCCCTTAAGTGCAGAGATGGCATGCATTCTCATTTTGGGGATGAGAACATAACAGATTTCAGAGTACAGAGAACATAGTAGGTTTCAGTAGGTGTCTGATAAATTGGGTTAGTTGAATCTAAAAAGACCTACACGTATTTATAAGTACTGCATTCTGTAATTATTAAAAGTGTTTTCAGGTTTTTTATTTTTTTTAATCTCTTGTGGGTTTGGGGATGGAACCCAAGGACATTTGACCTCCAAATTACACCCCCTGCCCTATTTTTAATTATTTATTTTGAAACAGGGCCTAAGTTGCTGAAGCTGTCCGCGAACTGCGATCCACCGGTTTCAGCCTCCTGAATGCTGGGATTACAAGCATGTGCCACCATGCCTGGCTGTTTTAGATTTTTTAATGCATCGATTAATTCTTCTTAAATTTGTGTTTTATTAGTTTCAGACTTACTTTCATGGTCCCACGAGGTTAATTGATATTCAGGCTACAGGAATGAATTCCTTATTACATTTGTGGCACCTGCACACACTCTGTTTTGTAGTACTTATGTTGGAAACCTCATGAAGTATAGATAATTATGCTATTTAAACACACTTATTGGCTGGGCGTGGTGGCGCACGCTTGTAATCCCCGCGCTTGGGAGGCAGAGACAGGAGGATCGCGCAGGTTCGAAGCTAGCCCCGCGCGCTGGCTTAGGAGACCCTGTTTCCAAATAAAAAAATGCAAAAATAGGTCTGGGAGTGTAGCCTGGAGGTAGAAGGGCTTCCAGGAACCCCAGTACCACCAAAAAAATAAAATAAAATAAAATAAAATAAACACACTTATTTATGAAAGAAAAATGCAGTTTTGTTGTCTTAAATTTAAACATTTTTTCATTTCTCTACAATGATCCTAATTTTAATTATCACATTTAAAAAGATATAAATGTGTTTCTGCCTGAAAATTTTGTACTTGAGAATAACAAAAACAAAACTTGGAGCCGGGCATGGTGGTGCCTGCTTGTAAGCCCAACATTTGGGAGGCTGAGACAGGAGGATCTGGGTTCGAGGACAGCCTCAGCTACTTAGTAAGGCACTTTGCAACTGAGTGAAGAAACCCTGTTTCAAAATAAAGAATAAAAAATAGGGCCAGGCATGTAGCTCAGAGGTAGAATGCCTCTGGGTTCCATCCCCAGTACCACACACACACACACACACACACACACACACACACACCCCAAAAAAAACCAAACACTTAGGATTAAAAGAATTTTGAGATAACAGCATATTTTAGTTAAGATCCTTTTAAGATACACTAAATGTAAAGAAAAATCACAAGTAATTTAACTATCCTAGCAATAAGCCCATTGAGCCTTTTCCCCATATCATATATTTCAAACACTTTTTATGGCTATAGAAATTATTGAAAAATATTATTTGGAATAATAAAGCACTATTTAATTACATGGTAATATCATAACTTTATTATTATTTATCTAACTATTTTTCCATTTGAGGACATGAGGGTTACTTCCAGTTTTCAACATTAAAATAATACTTTGGATCTTTGCCTATGATTATTTCATGTAATAAATTTCCAGAATTAGAATTATGTGGTGAAAGTGGGTTATAATTTTTGTGGTCAATTAATGTAATTCAAAATTTCTCTCCAAAAGTACACATTTTAATTTATATTTTCATCAGCAATATATGAGAGTGCTTATCTCGCCATGTTTTCTGATGCTGAAATTTATAATTTAAAAACTTTATATTTTTAGAAAACTGGGAATAGATCCACCATTTGATCCAGCTATACCACTCCTGGGTATCTTTCCAAAGGGGTTGAAATCAGAGAACTACGTTAACATATGCATACCCATGTTCATAGCAGCACAGTTTGTAATAGCCAAACTATGGAACCAACCTAGATCTCCATCAACAGATGAGTGGATTGCAAAATTACGGGAAATACACGCAATGGAATTCTATTCAGTTATAAAGAAAAATAAAATAATAGCATTTGCAAGAAGATGGAAGGAACTAGAGAACATTATGTTAAGTGAGATTAGTCAAGCACAGAAAGAGGAGGGACACATGTTTTCTCTAATATGTTCAAGCTAGGGAGTAGTGGTAATACCAGAGGGACTCCAGAGGATGGAGGAGAAATCTTAGCAAAGCTTGGACGGAAGGATAGGAGAGGGAGAAAGCTGAGGTTGTTCAATGGAGGAGCTACATACGAATATGTGTAATAGCATAAATACAACATGGTTAACCTGGACACTCTCTATTGGGGGGGAGGAAAAGGGAGGGAGAAGGGCATGAAGCACAATGTAAATGTACACCACTCTCAATATGTTCCACTTATAAAAAAATTTTGTAAAAAAGAACATGGTATGTTGATATATATTATGAAATATCACAATAAATAAATTAGTCCATCCATTATCATCTGAAAAAAACTTTATATTTTTATGTGGTGAAGAACAGTTTTTTATTTCTTTAATTTATAGTGACTTTTGACAAATACTGATTGGATACTATTAATTTTTTTTTGTGGTACTGGGGATGGAACTCAGGGGCATTTGACCTCTGAACTATATTCCCAGCCCTATTTTTATTTTTATTTTTATTTTTTTGAAACAGGGTCTCACTGTTGGGGTGAGTCCTCAGCTCAGGAACTCAGGGTCTGCAGGGTCCTTGGCTAATGTAACGGAAAAGAATTTCAGCACGCGCCAGTTAGAGACATAGACGTTTATTTGGGGCAAAGGGGAGGAAATACACATTCAAGAGAGAATACGGGCCCCTCAAGATGAGGAAGGCATTTTGGGGAGTTCAGGGTTCTCTTCTGATAGGGGACTTTCATGAGGGGTGGGCTAGAGAAGGTATGTGAGGATGAGCTCAGTTCGGTAGTCCCAAGGCGGTTTATGGTGGGCAGGTGGTCTGGCAGCCTTAGGGTGGATGAGCTCAGTCCAGTAGTCCCGAGGCGCTTCCTGATGGTCTGTGGTCTGGTCAGCCTTAGGGTGGATGATCTTGGGTTGATTGGGGTCCTCATTAGTTGATTGATGGATAAGCTGGAATATCCTAAATTATAGGTTTTCTCGGAAATATTGTTAACTCTAGGATCTACAGGTTTCCCAGGAATTTGTGGGAGAGTCAGGCCTGGGAAAGAGAACTGGTTTGTGGACTAGAGGCTGAAGCATTTCAGCTCCAGGATCTTATATTAGAATTATATTTTTAATTTTCCTTCCTGTCTGTCTCCTTTCTACCTACTTATTTCTTCTATCCTACATCATTTTCCCCACTGAGACTTCGATCCCTTAATCTTAAGGGGTGCAGAAGGTCGAAGGTCTGACTTCTACAGCTGCTTCAAGCTTATAAGGGTCGTTGTCCCTGCCTAGCCAGGGATCGAACGTCTCTTCCTGACTGATCTAAAGGAGACATAGGAAGGCCGGGGCCTGCTGGTTGTAGAACCATTGATTTCTCTCTGATATCCTGGAAGAGAAGGCTAGCGCATGCGAGATATTAGCCCACAACAACAACAGTAAATCAAACGACAGAGAAGTATTCCTATGCAAAGTATACTGGCCAAGGAAATGAGGACTTTTTTCCACCAAGATGTTCCAGAAAACCAGGAGATTAGCAGGTCATTGAAACTTGGGTCAGAATTAGACATATTGTTGATTTGAGAACTGAGGTCTTGTAATGCAGAAGATATATTTTTAGAATTATCAGGAATATAAACACAGCATTCTGTTTTAATAATTGCACAGGTTCCCCCCAGCCCATGTTGCAGTTAATATATCAAGAGCCTTCTGATTTTGTGAGATGGCCTTCCTCATCTTGAGGTGGCCCGCATTCTCTCTTGAATGTGTATTTCCTTCCCCTTTTCCCAAATTAACAACCCCTGTCCATGTCTATAACTGGCACGCGTTGAAATTCTTTTCTGTCATGTTAGCCAAGGACCCTGCAGACCCTGAGTTCCTGAGCTGAGGACTCACCCCAATATCACCAAGTTGCAGAAGGCCTCTCTAAGTAGCTGAGGCTGGCTGCAAACCTGTGAGTCCCCTATCTCAGCCTCCCAAGTACTGGGATTACAAGTATGTGCTACCATGCCCAGTGGATACCATTAAATTTTTAGGATAAATTACCTATTTATGTTCATTTGTTACCTTCCCAAAATGACTTAAAATTTAAACATTGCATTAAAATGATTTTTAATAGAGATGAAAATTTATAAAATTGTGAATTATTCAGAATTTGCCTTTTCATACCTCCTCTCCTCCAGGTTTTTCTACTAAGTACTACTTTGCCTTCACATGTTTGAAGGATGCAAATGAAAAGAGGAAGAAAGAAAAGGGGGAAAATGTGAAAAAAGTCAATACAAAGCTCTTAGTACTATGCTTGGCATGTATTAAGCACTTTAAAATGTTATTGTTGCCACTGCTTTATTGTTATTATCATGAAGTCTGTTGAGTTTCTTTAGAATGCTGCTTTTTTAGATCTGCACTATTTGGCTAGGGGATGCGGCTTAGTAGCTTATCTAGGACGTGTGAGATCTGGGTTCCACCATCAACACTGCCAACAAACAAACATTTTTTTAGCTATTTGGTTCTGCAGTTAGGCAGATCTAGCTTCAGCTCACTGCTTTACTACTTAGAGATATAACTACAAGCAAATTATATCTCTCTGAGCCTCAGTTTCCCCTCTAGCATGGGAATAATTAATGTTTATTTCAGGTTTCTAGTGAGGATTAATAAAAATTGAATATAGTGTTTAGTTCAGTGTTAGCACATCATAAAGTTATTAGTGCTTGTGTTTTAAGGAATATTATTGATTTAATGGTTCAAATTTCATCAACTACGTGTTTTCTCACTAAAAGGATCTTTCTAAAACGCATCAAAGAAGTAAACTGATTGGAGGGGGGTTTAGACAGTGTGGCAGGGGTGGAGGAGAGTCATCCTGGCAGTTGACAGTTCTTCCTTTGCATGATAGGAAGGAGGAAGTTTTGTACTTTTGGAAAGGAATAATTCAGATGAACAGACAGATTTCATATAAAAGCTTAGCTATTCATATGCTAGAACCTCTCACCTTCATGACTGTGGCTGTTGTGGTGCATTTTTTTTTTTTTTGATGGTACTAGGGTTCCTGGAAGCCCTTCTACTTCTGGGCTACACTCCCAGACCTATTTTTTTAAAATATATTTTTATTTGGAAACAGGGTCTCTTAAGCCAGCGAGGCTGGCTTCGAACCTGCGTGATCCTCCTGTCTCCGCCTCCCAAGCGCGGGGATTACAAGCGTGCGCCACCACGCCCAGCTTGTGGTGCATTTTGAATGGTGAAAACATGATAAAAATGATTGCACAGATTAATAGGCTGGGACAAAGCATTATTAAATGATGGTCTCATTAGCTTTTTCTTTTTCTAAAGGGAATCCTCCAGGGAGGTAACTTGCTGATGAAGCCAAAAAGGCTGATTCATCTTAATCTATGTTCTGATAAAATAGGCTGTAATTAGCCCCCATAGTTCTCTGCTTCATAATGGTACAGATCTGAAAGTGTTTATTGATAGGTATTTCTAAAAATCATTGGGAGACTGCCATATAAATAATATTTGGCTAATTAATATTACTTCCCTTGACACTCAACAGACTTCAGGTTTTGGTAAATTATAAAGAACTGAAACAAATTAAAAAAAGGAAGACAAAATCATTAACTAATTTCTTGTTGGATGATTGTTAACATTGTGTTTTGTGTAATTTGTGTTTTGTAGCTTTAAGCTATGGCAACCAGTTCAATTCTTTGTTGATTTTGTTTGCCTTAAAAACGTACAAAATTTATTTTCTTTAATGGTACTGGGGATTGAACTCAGAGGCGTTCTACCTCTGAGCTACATGCTCAGCCCTATTTTGCTATTTATTTATTTATTTATTTATTTATTATAGTACTGGGGGTGGAACCCAGGGCCTTTTCTATCTCTGGGATATACTCCCAGACCTATTTTATATTGTATTTGGAAACAGGGTCTCACTAAATTTCTGAGAGCCTCACTAAGTAGCTGAGGCTGGCTTCGAACCTGTGCGATCCTCCTGTCTCAGCCTCCCAAGCGCGGGGATTACAAGTGTACGTCACCATGCCCTGCATTACTTTTTATTTTGAAACAGGATCTTGCTACATTATCGAGCGCTGGCCTCAAACTGTGATCCTTATGTTTCGGCCTCCCAAGTGCTGGGATTATAGGTGTGTGGTCTAAAAACCTGCACTTTTATTATGTCTTGTTCCTTAAGTTTCCAATTTGCAATATTTGTCATCCTACCTTTTAAATGATCTACTCTTATACTAAGAAGATAATAGAAAAATGAAAATTGTCTTTTTTCTTGCTTTACCTATATTGTTACTAACTAAATAAAGATAAATTGTTTAAATGCTTCTAGTTTTTCCTTCTTCCTGTTCCTTTTTCTTTTCTATTTTGTGTGTGAAAATATCCCTTTAGATAAAGTTTGTTACTTCTTCTTGTTAAGTTTGGCTCGAGCTGGTTGCTGTGATTAGGAGCATCCTTTTCCAAACTTAGCAATTCATGTGAACTGTGCATATTACTTCCCCATGATATATTGGTATTTGTTTTAGTAATTAATGATTCAGGATGACTTTTTAGAAAGCAAAAGTGATACCGCAGGAGATGCACTCTGTTTTTTCTGTGGTTTGGATTTCTTCTCATCACTGCGTCTTTGCCAAGAGACTCATAGGTCTGTTTGAGAAGTACTGCCTTAGGGTATTGTTTTTGCCTTTTGGAGAAAAACCAACTTAGGTAGAGGGCCAGCAGGAAGTTTACAGATACAGAGAGAGGATTTTTTGTAAAGCTGGGTAAGATGGAATGAAGAGGGAATCTGTCTCTTAGATCACACTGACTGCTTGCCCTTTTTCTTGCTTCCTTTGAAGAGAATACAGTCACTTCAGGCTTGACACTGAAAAAAAATTACTTAAGCTTTCTGAAGATCTCTGTCCTCATTTATATAATTGTACTAGTGATGTGAGCTGTCTCATTGGGCTTTTTTTTAAATTTGGTACTGAGAATCAAACCCAGGGCCTTGCACATACAATAGCTTGTCACTGAGTTATACCTTGAGCCCCTTTAAGTTTTATTTTGTTGATATGGGTCTTGCTGAGTTGCCGAGGCTGCCTGGAACTTGCGATCCCCCTGCTTTCGACTCATGAGTAACTGGGGTCCTAGGTGTATCATCGCACCAGGCTCTCACTGGGCTATTTTGAGGCTACATGAAACAACGTTTGGAAAGGGCCAAACATGCAGCAGGCTCTCGGGTGGTTTTCCCTTTGTCCCCACTTCACTTGACTTTCCTTGGAGAACCCAGGAGCGCGGAACTAGAGCAGTGGTTGGTGGCCACCTCAGTCTAGCCTTACCTCATGATGAAGGCAGCTGATTCAGGCAGGTGAAGGTTTTCTTTTAACTCAGAAGGCATCTTTTTACTGAAAAATTCCTGTTGACAGTACTAGTAAACACTTAGATGAGCTGGCTTTCAGTAGCATGAAGTAGAAAGGGGGCAGGCACCGTATTCACAGTGGGAAGGCCCAGAGGTGTCCTAACTGCCTCCCCTTTGGGTTTTAGGGTTGCCAAGCCTAGGTTTCAGAGAGAAAAGGTCTGTATAACTCCTGTCACGATGCTTTACTGAGTTAATTAACTAAGTGTTGAAGTGTGTGGCCTCACTATGTTGCTGAGACTGGTCTTGATTTCCTGCGCTCTGTAATCTTCCTGCCTCAGCATCCTCAGTGGGACCACAGGTATATGCCGCCATGCCAGCTTCATTTATTTCTTTACTGATTTAGTAATACCTGAACTGCTTGAGAGCAGAGACCTTGGTGCCTCTTTAATTGCACTTTCCAATTTTTCATCCTCTCTGCTGTTTTTGACATTCTTTTAGGCACTGGTGATGAAGCAGTGAAAAGAAAAAACAAGGAGATATAACCTATGATTACAGAGTTTAATTTTGTATACTAGTTAGAGAGTTGACAGTAAGTAATAGAGAGTGTGATAAATGGTACAAGCAAATACATACAGAATTAGAAGGTAACAGGAAAGGCCTAATTTAGATTGGATAGTTAGGGAAGGCATTTCTGCGATAACTTTGAACACAGACCTGGACCCTAAGAAGCACCTTGCTTTGTGAGGAACCTGGCAGCACAGTGCTTTGAGGTAAGAGAATCCTCTGTGTTGTCTGTACTGATAGAGGGCTCCAGCTTGCAGTGTGGTACTTGAAGGGCAGGGTGGTAGAGATGAGACTGGACAGGTAAGCTGGGCTGGACCGAGGAAGCCTTCACTGTAGCTCCGTAGGAAGCCATTTGATGGTTAAGCAGGGGAGTGGCATGACTGGCTTTGCTCTTGTTTGGTGTATGTGGTGCTAGGTTTTGAACCCAGGTGCAGTCTACCTATGAGATACACCTCAGCCTTATTTTATTTTTTATTTTGAAAAGAGTCTCATTCAGTTGCAGCTTCACAGAGAGCCTCACTAAGTTGGCGAGGCTGGCCTTGAATCTGTGATCCTCCTGCCTCGGCCTATCAAATACTGGTATCACAGGTGTGTGCCACCATGCCCACCCTTCGATATTATTTGCATTTTAAAAAGTCACTCTGGAAGCTGAGAAACAATTGTGGGGGCCATCAGTGGGAACAAGGAGATATGAGTCTACTTTAGTGTCTAAGTGAAATATGGTGGTACCTTGGACTTGTAGTAGCTGTGAAGGTGGAAAGAAGCAGAGGCATAGAATATAAAATTTGAAGATAGCATTGACAGAGCCTGCCAACAAAATGTGGTATAAAAAAAGAGAAAAGGCAACAATAAATTCTATTTCTGTTAGGGAAGAATAGACCAAGGAGGGAGAGGAAGTACAGAGTTCTGTTTGGACATGTTCATTTTTAGTTACTTCCAATAGACTCAAGGGAAGGTAATAAATCGGCAGTTTGCTGCTGATGGTGTTTAGTGAGGGTAAGAGAAGAGGCCTGGTGCTGACCCAGGGGTGGCAGCATTAGAGACTGGGCAAAGAGCAGCGTGGGGGGCGAAGTCACCAGTACAGTAGGAGAGACCCCGAAGCCTGTCATGTCGTTGGAGCTGAGAAAGATGTATTCCTGTAAGGTGACAGTTGTCTGCATCAAAGTCAAGGCTGAGTAAGCTGATTTCAGCGATGCAGCCATTGTGCTTGGTAACATGGCAGTATCGTTGGCTTTGCAGACCCCAGACACATAGGGGTGAAAGAGTGAGGGCCAGTGGGTTTGAGAAAATTCTCTGAAATTATTTCTTTGAAGAGATTACGAATGCCCTTGGTCTGTAATTCTGTCCCTTCGTCAATGCCTTTTATCTGTAGGTTAGAACGCTTCATATTGTCCCATAGGTGCTAGATGCTTAGGTTTTGTTGCTGTACTGACTTCTGTATGCTGTTGACTGTGTTTTCAGTTTTGAATGAACTGTCTTCTAACAGTGATATTCTACTTTCCATTTCATCTAATCTTCCGGAATTTCTTTCTATTGCTGTCTTCATTTCATTTACTGACTCATTTCATTCCCGACCTCTTTCTGATTCTTTCTTAGTGTTTCAATTTCCTCTTTCATTTCCTGTATACTTGTTTTAAAGCCTTTCATCATATTGTAGATCAAGATTCTGAACTCCCCTTCTTGCATTTCTTGTAGGTCAGTATTCGTGATTTCTGTTGTCTCTTCATTGTTCCTGGTTCTCGTATTTTCAGCGTTCTCAGTCCTGTTTTTCTGATTTCTACCCATTGTTTGTGAGTATTATGTTTAGTCCAATATTAGTATTAGGAATTTAGAGGTATGGGCAGGTCAGCAGTGCTTTTCCAGTGTTGAGGGTTGGGTGATGGGGGAGGAGCTGGGGTGATGGGTATAGGAGTTGGATTAGGTAGAGAATATGTTTAGGTTGAGAAAGACTTTAAGTATGATAAGGTAATATCTTGCTGAGAATGAGAGAGAGTTAATTAGTAGGACTCTTGTAGTTAGTAGAGTAAGTATGGAGATATTAAATACTTTGAGTATTAAACAAGGAGGCATATTACAGGAAAAAGTTTTTGGGGAAAAGAGTAGATAGGTTAGTGTGGGGAAGTTTGTAAGAGGGGTGGGGGAAGGAGCAAACAAACATATATAATATATTAACACAAGATACCAAGAATAACTATTATGTAATCAAAGAAAAAACCAACCAAAAGAGGAAAAGAAAAAAGAAAAGAAAGAGGGAGAAAGAGGGAAAAAGGATAAGAATAAAATAAAATGAACTAGCAACTGTGTGAAACCAGAAAACAAAGCAAACTATCAAATATATATATATATATATATATATATATATATATATATATATTACAAGTAAAGTAAAAGAAGGGTGGGGAAAAAACAAAACAGCAACAACAATAACAAAACAAAAGCAATATAAAAACAAAACAAATCAAAACATCAACAGCAAAAGAAAAAACAGTCCTACTTATTTACAAATATGGGGTCAGGTCCATATAATATTTGAATGTCTGATTGTTGTGGTAGCTTTCAGAATATAATCCAATGTCTCTTAATTTTCTCTGTACTCTGTTTTCATCTTCTTAAGTCACTCTCTGGGTGTTTGGACACCTTTCTTTCCTTTGACAGCTTTGGGTTTAGGTGTCAGGATGTCTGGTGTCACTGTTAATAAATTCTGTACAATTCCCAGGTTCTGTGTATTTCCAATCTGTAGTCAGCGCCTCTGCTCTCACCACCCTAGACTCAGGCCTGTGCTTCCCTATAGTACAGGTGGAGGATGTCCAAAGTAGACTTGGAACCTTCCCCTGAGGCCCTGTGCAGGTATTGCGTCTCGATGAATTTTCCTGTGTCTCTGGAAATTCTAACTGGGCTAGCCCGTGTGCTCCCAAGATGCACCCTGGGCAAAGTGTTGATGGTCCCTGGGCACACACACTTACTGCCAGAGCACTGCCAGTTCCCAGGGTGCAGGCTGGGTGCACTGCTATTACTGGACCTCGGTGTGAGTGGGCGCAGACACCTAGTGCCTGGTCCTGGGCTGGGCCAGGGTGCACAGGGCTGTGCTCTAGACTAGAACTGAGTCTCCAGCTGCAGGGCGGGTGCAGACACCCAGTGGTGGGCCAGGGGTGCAGGGTGGGCGCACATGGGTCCAGGGGCACAGGCGCAGAGCAGGGTCTAGCACTGGTCTCTGGCTCCAGCAGGGCACACGACAGTAGGACTAGGGTCCAGGGTGTGCTGCAGTCATACACGCTGGTGCCGGCCCCGGTGTGTGGGCTGGGGGCCCGAAGATATCTCATGGGCGCACAGAGCTTTGGCCGCCCGGGAAGCAGGCAGGGCCCGTGAGGTAAGTACCCGGGCTCTGGCAGGGCACGGTGTCTAGGCGCACAAGGTAGTGTTGAGTTTAGGGGTGGGGGTGGTACAGGCACAGGCAACTAGTGGGGGTCCTGGGGCGCAGACAGGGCGCACGAGAACAGTGCTAGGTTCTGGGGCGGGGGACAGATGCCCAGGGCCAGTGCCGGACCTGGGGTGCACGGTAAGACCCACAACTTTTCTGGACGCACTCAGATACCTGGCTTCCTTGATCCAGGTGTCTGCAGGACTCACTGTGCCGCTGTGGTCCCGTCTTTGGTGGGCACTCAGGAGTCTGGCGTGGGCACCGCTCGCTGCTTAAGATGAGGCTCTGTGACCGTTTCCAGTCTCTTGGGTTATTTTGCCACGGTGGTATCAATCAGGACTAGGGAATGCAGTTTGGGCCGGCAGCCCGTGCTGGCGCCGGAGGGCGGCCCGGTTGTGTCTGGAGCAGGTCTGATGCCTGAACTTCCCTCCTCCTCCTCCTCCTCCTCCTCCTCCTCCTCCTCCTCCTCCTCCTCCTCCTCTTCCTCCTCCTCCTCTTCCTCTTCCTCTTCTTCCAGTGGATCTCAAGTTCAGTGTTTCTGGATTCCTTCCTCCTAGGTACCTGGATCTGTTTTGGTTCCTGGGATATATTTATTTTGTTGGTTAAGACACTGCCTTCTAAGTAGTTGAACTTTATTTATTTCAGCTACTGAGAAGTGCTGTGTCCCTCAGTCGCCATTTTGAATCTCTCCTCCAGTGGGTTTGAGAAAGTGAGAAGTTCAGCTGTGGTGGGGGTGGGGAGCATTTTTGGAGGAAAACAACTGGGAAGGAGAGCATAGTAATGGGTAGATTTAGTATTTCACATTTCTAAATATTGTACCTGATTATCTCAAGTCTGTGAAAAGGAAGCAGTGAAGGTTACATTTTCTTTTCTTTTTTTTCTTTTTTTGGTGGTACTGGGATTCCTGGAAGCCCTTCTACCTCCGGGCAACACTCCCAGACCTATTTTATATTTTTATTTAGAAACAGGGTCTCCTAAGCCAGGGCGAGTGGCTGACTTCAAACCTCCCAAGCGCGGGGATTACAAGCGTGCGCCACCACGCCCAGACTGAAGGTTACATTTTCTAAAGCTAAACTTTAAGTTAATAGGACTTGGCTTTTTATTTTTACTCTTATTGTTAGAATATGAAAAACAATACCTTCTGCCAAAATCTTTTCTGGAGATAATGGACGTCCTGTCTTGTTCTTGATTTTAGGGGGAATTCTCACAGTTTTTCCCCATTTAATATGATTTTGGCTGTGGGCCTATTGTAGATTGCCTTTATGATGTTGAGGTATGCTCCTTCTATTCTGATTCTCTGCAGTGCTTTTACCATAAATGGTTGTTGGATTTTGTCAAATGCTTTTTTTTTTTTTAGCATCTATTGAAATAATTATGTGATTTTTGTCTTTGGTTTGTTTATGTGATGAATTACATGGATTGATTTTTGTATGTTTTTTTATAGCAACTTTTTTTTTATTGGTGCACTGTATTCATACATCATAATGGTATAAAAACTTGTGTAGACATACATGCACACATGGCCTAGTTAGCCCCTACTCTATCCCCACCCCATCCCCTCATCATCCCTCCTTCCCATGCTTGGCTTAGTGGTTGACATCTAATATTATAGCAATTTATCCAGAATTAACAATGATAATCTCACATAACAGATTCATTTGTCTGATATCAAACTTTTGATCACTTAGAGATAACATTTCAGTATTTCTTTTTGCTTTCTTAACAGAGGATATTTATTTTTCTTTTTTCTTTTTTAAGGTAAAACTATCATACATTTTTTTTCAGAAAAAATCTATCCTAACGTGAAATATGAACTCTAAATACCCAAAACAATCTCAAAAAAGAACAAAGCTAGAAGATGTACATTTTCTGATTTCAAACCTTATAGAGCTACAATAATTGAAACAGTGTAGTACTGATATAAAGTCAGATATATAAACCAGTGGAGTAAAATAAAAAGCCTAGAAGTAAATTCTTCCATATATGGTCAAGTTACTTTAGACAAAGTTCCCAAGAACATTTGGTGAAGAAAATAATAATATTTTCACTAAATGTTGTTGAAAAAGAATAATTACATGAAAAAGAATAAAATTGGACCCTTACCTAACACCATATACAAATATTAACTCAAAATAGATAAAAGACCTAAATGTAAATCTTAAGACTATAAACTTTTAAAAGAAAACCTGGGTCATAACACTTCACAACATTGAAATTGGCAGTGATTTCTTGGATATGATTTCAAAGGCACAGGCAACAAAAGAATAAACAAACTTCCTACAAAACAAAAAAAATTGTACATCCAAAGACAATGTAAACAGAGTTAAAAGTTACTGATAGAATGGGATAAAATATTTCCATTTGCTATATCTGAAGGCATATTAATATAACAAATAGAAACCCTAAAAGTTAGCAACAATAAAAGCAAACTACAATTTAGAAATACAATTTAGAAATAGGTAAAAGACTGAAATAACTAATGAATCTCCAAAGATTTTAACCTATAAACACATGAATATATTCTTCTTTGCTTAGTTGTCTGCTGGATGGAAAGTCTTGTTTCTCTGGTTCTGGTGTGTGTTACCTAATTCTTCTTTGTAGTTAATCTCTTTGAGTATTTTCTCTAGCGCTGGTTTTGAAGACATAAATTCCTTCAGTTTCTGTTTGTCATGGAAGCTTCTTATTTCCCCATCTAATTTGATAGATAGTTTTGCTGGGTAGGAAATTTTTGGCTGGAAGTTGTTTTCTTTCAGAGTTTGGAATATGTTACTCCAAGCCCTTCTGGCTTTCATGACTTGGTTTGGGAATCTGGAGTGATTCTAATTTGTTTGCCTCTTAATGTCATGTGGCCTTTTGTTTTTGTTGCCTTTAAGATTCTCTGCTTGGCTTCCACATTGGTCATTTTTACAATTATGTGGCGTGGGGATCCTCTTCTCTGATCCTGTCTAAAGGGAGTTCTGTAAGTTTCCTGGACCCGTGTATCGACCTCTTGCTCTATGTTTGGAAAATTTTCTGCTATTACTTCCTTGAAGAAATTGTTGATCCCTTTGGTTTCACCTTCTTTTCCCTCCTCTATTCCAATTATTCTTAGGTTAGCTCTCTTAAAATGGGCCCATATTTTTTCAATGTCAGATTCCTGCTGTCGGATATTTTTTTCTAGATTAGAAACTATGCATTCATTTTTTGAATGATCATCTTCTAAGAGCGAGATTCTATTCTCCATGTGGTCTAATTGGTTGTTTGTACTTTGAATTGAGGCCTTTACTTCATTAATTGCATCCTTTATCTCTTTTTGGCTCTCTCTGAATTCTTTTTGAAACACCTCTATTATTTCTACAGTTATTTTCCTGATTTGATCTTCTAGAAATCTCTGAAATTCTGTTTTATCAGGTTCTAATGTTGTGGGGTTGTGGGCATTCATTATTCGATTGTTATTCCTCTTTCCCATGATTTAGGAAGTTTGTGCCTTCTCTGGATTCTTCCCTTGGGTCACTACGACTTCATTTAAGGTGTTCTGGATCGAGTCTGTGGTATCTCAGTCCCTACTACTCCTTTACTGGGTTGTATTGCAGAGTCTCAGACCCTGGGAGTCAATCGAGGCTGCTTTAGACCATGGGGGGTGCCAGGTTGGGTGTTCTCCTATGGTGTGATATCTTTGCCACCGCCACTCCCCCACTGGGTCAAGTCCCTGGGAGTACAGTACTGGGATTTCTCCTTTAGGGGCCACAATTTGACTCACTGTTGTTGAGTGTGCAGATGGAGCTGTAGTGGACTCGATGAATTCGCTGCTGCTGCCGCCGGTGGCAATATGGTGCCACTGCCATGCCCTCAGCCATGAGGCCTGCGTATTTCTTTTCTGTTTTTGCACTCCGCTCTGAGTCCCTGCAGGGTGTGCTGAGCCCAGCCTCTGGGAGCTTTAGATGCTCCTTGCGCCGAGAAATCTGCCGAATTCCTCCTAGCTGATCCACAGCGGCTCTCCTAGGCTCACTGTCCACTGCTCCTGTCTGGAGCCTGGTGGGCTGTTGAGTGCGTTGGTCGGTGCCGTCTGGTGAGCTCGCAGCTGCCGCCGGCAGTAAGGCACTGCTGCCGCATCCTCGGGCGTGAGGCTGGCTTATCTCCTCTCTGGTTCTGAGCTCTATTATGAGTTCCCCTCCTCTCTGGAGCCTGGTGCTGCAAGGGAAAATGGCGCCCACCACTTCGTGCCATGGCTCCTGCTGCAGCACTGCGGTCTGGTTTCTTTCTGGTGTCTTGTTTTTCCAGCCCTCTTTTTCTCTGTCCCTTGTAATTACATTTTTTTGTTTCTCTGCTGATGGTGTTTTCTGGCTATGAAAGGTGCTGATTTTGTGGTAATAGAGATTGGTTGTTAACGGGGCTCGTGAGCCCCACTTTTCTCCGTCGCCATCTTCCCGGAAGTCCCTGTGTTTTTTCATTGTTGTCTGACAAATAACTGTTTCTTGGCATACATTGTAAATTTTGGTAGAAAGGCAAATTTGTGTCTAAAACCTGTGTCTACTGATGATGTTATCTTCTAGAGAGGTTCACTGTTTCCTCTGTAGGGGCTTGCTGATTTAAACCCATCAGGGGTGGCGCTAAGGGCACCAATCCTTAGAGAGCTTGTAGAGCTCTTGACTGAGAGCCCTGATGGTTCTGAGGGAGCTCTGCAGTCTGCTTCTCACAGACTCTGCCTGGCCTCCTATTCTGGACAATTGATGAATGTCTTCAGGAAAGATGATGTGTGTCAAGCTTAGTTCTCTACCTCACTCTCCTTCCTGGGAACTTGGCCCCTCAAAGTTCTCCTTTTGCCTTAGTATCCCACAGAGACATTCCAGGACTGATTGTTTTATGTTTTCAGAATCAGTTCATGCCCTGCGGGTGGGGAAGGAGGGAGGATTGCATGCACAGCAAGCCTCTTGACCTTCACCCTGAATTAGCAGTGGCTTCAGAGAAAGATGGGCAGCAGGATGTCTGTTCACACCTGTGTTGCTTTCTCCTCTCTAGAACTTCAGCCTCTCTAAACTTTGTTACTTAATCATAATTCTCTGATGGCCTTTAAATGGATTTTTTTTTTTTTTTTTGGTGGTACTGGGTATAGAACCCTTCTACCTCTGGGCTACACTCCAGGACCTATTTTATACTTTTTTTATTTGGAAACAGAGTCTCTTAAGCCAGTGAGGCTGGCTTCTAACCTGCGCAATCCTCCTGTCTCCGCCTCCTAAGTGCAGGGATTACAAGTGTCCACCACCATGCCCGGCTAAATGGATTATTTTTAAAAACATTATTTGGTACTAGGGATGTTGTAGCTCAGTGGTTAGGCATTTATCTTATATGCTGCAGGCCTTTGGTTCACTCCTCATTAGAGTGAAAAAAAAAAAACCCAACAAGCCCTCCAAATCCATATATAAAATTTGAATTTTAGGGAGATAATCTTGCTGAGAGATTTGATCTGCTAAAAACTACTTTATTCTACCTGTAATCAGTAGTTTGACATAACATCCAATCAGGAATTTATTAGTTTTTATAACTTATTTATACATTTGACTTCCAATCATTTGCTAGAAAAAGGGAAAGTTTGGATGTAAATTACTACAAACCTTGGAGATTTATAAGATGTATATATGAGACACTAGTTTGAAAGTTTTTTTTTTTTTGAGGGTCTGGGGGTGGAACCCAGGGGCATTCGACCTCCGAGCTACAGCCCCTGCCCTATTTTTTAGTCTTTATTTTGAAACAGGGTCTCACTGAGTTGCGGAGGGCCTCACTAAGTAGCTGAGGCTGTTTGCTCAGCCTCCCAAATGCTGGGATTACAAGCATGTGTGCGCCACCACGCAGGCTCTTGAAAGGTTTTTATGTAAATATGAAACACTTTCACAGATTTAATTCACTTGGTCATTTCAACTGTGCAAGGATAAACATTAGCATCTTCAATTTTCTAATTAAAGTTAAGTTTAGAAAGCTATGACTTGCTTCTCTCTTTTAGTTGCTGCTCTCAGAGAGAGTTAGGCTTCCAATGGAGGTTGTGTGATGTCAAATCTATATTATTTTTTCTCTGCCCCATTTGGAACTAGAGCAAGTGGTTCTTGTGTAAATCAACTTGTCTTATTGCCTAATAGATTACTATGAAGTGTCAGAACTGTAAAGTAGCATAGCACCTACAGTTATACTCAAGGACCTTCTCTTTTCTTTTCTTTAGAAGACCATAAAGCTCACAAGTAGTTTTGTATTTTTACTTTAACTGTCAACACTTGAAAGTGATAAATTTTACTTCTGTCTTCTGATTTTCTTTATCCTGGAGTTTAGTAAAGTGACCAAAGCAAGTCGGGCATCGTGGTGCACACTTGTAATCCCAGTACTGGGGAGGCTGAAACAGGAGGATTGCAGGTTCGTGGCCAGCTCAGCTACTTAGTGAGGTCCTACGCAAGGTAGTAAATAAAGAATAAATAAAGAGGGCTGGGGGTATAGCTCAAAGGTAGACTGCTTCTGAGTTTAATCCCCAGTACTGCAAAGAAGAAGAAAAAAAAAAAGACCAAAGCAAAACTGAAATGCCAGAAGCAAAGTAAAAACCTATGAGAGCTGTTTTCTTCCCTAATGAGCCATGCTACTGTCAGGGTTCCTGGATCTGATTGTCAAAAATTTCTAGTCATCTTTTTGTTAGTTTCCTCTTTGAGCATCATCAGTGATTGGCTTCTTGTTACATCTCCCTTTTCTCTCTCTCTTTGACTCTTTTTGATGTGACATTGCTCAGAAAACTGGATAACCAAGGGTGTTCAAATTGTCTTAAAAAATAAGAATACAGCCGGGCATGGTGGCACATGCTTGTAATCTCCATGCTTGGGAGGCTGAGACAGGAGGATTGCGCAGGTTCGTAGCCAGCCTCAGCTACTTAGTGAGGTTCTCAGCAACTTAGTGAGACCCTGCTTCCAAATAAAGTATAAAATAGGCCTAGGAGTGTATCCCAGAGGTAGAACAGCCCCTTGGGTTCCAACCCCCCACAGTAACACACACACACACACACACACACACACACACACAAGAATACAGTCTTAGGACTTTAGTATGTAGGACTTTTCTTTATCTTTTAGACAATACAGTTGATGTCCAAAGAAATGACTTGCCCAGGGAACATGGCTTATTGGCCAATATAATTGGAATAATAAGAATCAAATCTCCTCTTTTATGTACTATATAATGATCTTCAATATTTTTCATATTTTTTATTTTTTAGATCCTGAATGAGAACGTAAGAGACTCTAATGAATAAAGCATATCATTGAATATTTAGAGACTTTCTTCCTTCCTAATTGATATATGAATTCTGCTAGACATATTACTTCAATATAAATTTGGTTTATTTGTGTATATGTGTTACTTTTATATACTGTTTCTAAAAAACTCAACTGGGCCATCTGTGATCTTAGAACAGTTAATATAAATAAACCAGGTAACTTTTAAGTTTACTGGAACCCTTAAAGCTGAAAAACTAAAGCATTCTTTGTGACTCTGAGATGTTCATGCTGAAACCAGAAAAAGCTCATGATAGCAAGATTTTATGATTTCTCCTTAAAATTGCTGAACTTAACTTATCTAGTATTTATAATAGATACGTCATTAATACTTAATAAACACTTGAAAAACCTGTCTATAAACTTAAGAGAAAAATTGCTTGATAGTCACTTTGAATTAATTCATATTTAATAAATTATGCACTATTGAAGTAATGTTGGAGAAGAGTTGAAAGTGTTTTCACCCTACAGTCCTAATTAGAAGAGTCAGAATATTGCTCTAATAAATGTTTAGCAAGTGTTTTTAAGGAATTTAAATGACTTCATGGAGTTTTTTTTTTTCAGTCAGAATGAATTGTAGGACTTTAGGTAGACTTGAGCACTGGGAACAGGAAATCTGAAGTCTGGTGGCGGGGGTGTTCTGTAGCTATGAGCATACCAGAACCTCTTTTACTGTGAAGATAGCCTTGCCGTTGGTTTGTATGTTGGACCTAACTGGAAGTGCACGGGCCTGCTTCTCTCTCCATAGGATCTGCCCAGAGTTCCCTTATCTGGATTCATTTTGGGGGGTCTGGTGAAGATTTTCCTTTTCTCTTTAGATTTCTAATTATGTTGGGTTTATCAAGTCTTTAATGATGTTCTGCTTTGCTGATAGTTGGGCAGAAGCTGATTAAAATAAATTTTTGTCCACTTCTGTTTTTTACACTTGATTGGTTTTGTACTTAGTGTTTGTCAGTTTTTATCTCTGAGAAAACAATTTAAGTCCTTCTCTAAGGTGACGGTTGTCCTCAAACACTGGACAACAAAGAGAATGACAGAATTCTACAAGTGGAATATATTAGAAAGTCTAATGAATAATGGTAGTTGGGGAGTGGTTTGCTAAATATTATAATAAATATGTAATATATGAACAGTTATTATATATCTTTGATCTTAATAGATTTATCCTTTACTCTTGGCTCTCAAAGAATGCTAGAAGACTTCTGCTTTTATCCTGTTTGCTTTTATTGATAGAAACTATAGTATCAGTCCTATCTCCTCCACTAAAAGCAGTGGTCCCTGTTTATCTGAGATTTCATTTTCCCAGTTTCAGTAACTCTCAATCAACTGTGCTCCTAAAATATTAACTGGAAAATTCCAGAAATAAGCAATTTGTACATTTTTTTGTGTGTGTGATACTGGGGGTGGAACGCAGGGGCTTTCTACGTCCAGGCTATACTCCTAGACCTATTTTATATTTTATTTGGAAACAGGGTCTCACGAAGTTGCTGAGAGCCTCACTAAGTAGCCAAGGCTGGCTTGGAACCTGTGCGATCCTCCTGTCTCAGCCTCCCAAGCGCGGGGATTACAAGTGTGCGCCACCACACCTGGCTCAATTTGTACATTTTAAGTGGCAAGGTGTTCAGAGTAGCATGATGAAGTTTTGTGCTGTCCTGCCCCTAACTGGGGAAGTGAGTCATCCGTTTGTCCAATGTTTACACTACAAGCCACCTGCCTGGTAGTCACGCAGCAGCCATCTTTTCGGGTTAATGGTAGTGTTATTTTGGTGCTTGTGTTCAAGCAACCACCACTTAACAATGTCCTCAAAGTGCAAGAGTAGGAATGGTAGTAATTCCATCACAATAGATTGTTATAATTGTTTTGGTCATTAATTGTTATTGTTAATCTCTTACTCTGCCTAAATTTTAAGTTCAACTTGATCAGAAGTATGTACGTACAGAAAGCAAATCTAGCACAGTTCTGCATCAATAATGTTGGGGGTACATTCTGAGAAATGCACCTTAGGTGATTTTTATCATTGTGAGATCATTCTAGAGTATGCCTACACAAACCTCATCACTTGAAGTAGCCTCTGATAGAGAAATGGTAAGCCAGGCATGGTGGCAGACGCCTGTCATCCCAGTACTTGGGGGGCTAAGACAAAAGGATTGCAGGTTCAAAGACATCCTCAGCAACATAGACTCTCAGCAACCTAGCGAGACCTGTTTCAAAATAAAAAAGGGCTGGGATTATAGCTAAGAGGTAGAATATCCTTGGGTTCAATTCCTAGTACCACACGTGTGAATGCACACACACACACACACACACACACACACACACACATACACAAAGAGCTTGATGAGTCTGCTGCCAGGTAACATTTCAAAGGAGTAGGAGCGTATTCTAAAATAATAGGCTTTCCATAAATAATATGTATAGTAAATACATAAAGCAGTAGCACAGTTGTTTACCATCAAGTGTTATGTATTCCACGTTTATGTGACTGGCAGCACGTAGGCTTGTTTATACCAACGTCGTCACCATAGACACGTGAATACGAGGTGATGGGATTGCTCAGCCTCTGTCATTGAAAGGGGCCACTGTCACAGATGTGGCCTGCCATTTACTGAGTGTTGTGTGATACAGGGGGTTTTGTACTAATCATCTTCTGGGGAGGGGGTCTTCAAATGTATCCTTTGTGGGTAAGGGGACCACTGCAGTCCTTAGAGAAACTGAGCATTATACTTTACTGTAAGTCTTCCAATTTGATGCAGAGTCAGAAACACTTGGATTGGAAACTAACTGCAACCTTGGGTGTGATAGTCATTGTCTGCAAGTCCAGATTCCTCAAGTATAAAATGAGTTTAGTGAGAATTATTTACTCGTTTCAAGGTAGTAAGTTGGATTATAAGTTAAATGTGTGTGTGTGTGTGTGTGTGTGTGTGTGTGCGCGCGCGCGCACACACGCGCTAGGTGTAGTGGCACAAGCCTGTAATCCCAGTACTTGGGAGGCTGAGACAGGGCATCAGTATCCTCAGCAAGTAGGAAGAGTCTCATCATCCTAGTGAGACCCTGTTTCAAAATAAAAATGAAGTAGGGCTGTGAGTGTGGCTCCTTGAGTTAAAAAAATTTTTTTTTTTTTTTTTTGTGGTACTGGGAATTGAACCTAGGGGTGTTCTACCTCCAAGCAATACCTCTCAGCCTATTTTATTTTATTTTATTTTTTATTTTATTTTTTTGGTGGTACTGGGCTTCCTGGAAACCCTTCTCTGGGCTACATTCCCAGACCTATTTTTTACATTTTTATTTGGAAACGGTCTCTTAAACAAGCGAGGGGCTTTGAACCTGCGCAATCCTCCTGTCTCCGCCTCCCAAGCGCGGGGATTACAAGCCTGCGCCACCACGGCCAGCTTTATTTTTTATTTTGAAACAGAGTCTTGCTAAATTGCTGAGGACAGCTTTAAACCTGTGATCTTCCTGTCTCAGCCTCCTAAATATTGGGATTACAGGTGTGTGACATCATCTCTGGCTTACTTAATCAATTTTTAATTGATAAATGAAAATTTTATATGTTTAGGGTATACAACACAGTGTTTTTTATTTATTTATTTTTTTGTGTGGTACTGGGAATGGAACTCAGAGGCTTCTACCTCTAAGCTACACCCCCAGCCCTATTTTTTATTCTTTTTTTTTGAAACAGGGTCTCACTGAGTTGCAAAGGGCCTCACTAAGTAGCTGAGGCTGGCTGCGAACCTTGGTCCTCCTGTTTCAGCCTCCCGAATGCTGGGATTACAAGCGTGTGCTACCACGCCTGACACAACATACTGTTTTTGATGTGTGCTTACATTGTGGAATGGTAAAATCAAGCGTATTAACATATCTATTCACATAGTTATCTTTTTATGGTAATGAGTATTATTGAAAACCATTATATTATTCATAAGCAGGGAACCTATTTTGCAGTTGAATCATTGATTTTTCAGAACCACTCTTGTCTCTTATATTTCTAGATAGATTTTGTTTTTGTAATGCTTAAGTAATTCTTAAGAAGCATCACAATGACTAGTAAAGAAGCTCATGCTGCAGAAAATCCATGCCATTACTCTATCAGTTTACAGCTCACATTGGAATATGAACAAGAAATCATTCCTTTTTCCAGATCACCTGAATTCATTGAAATTTGCTTGTAAATGCAAATATGTTACTATCTAATAAACAGTCGTAATAAGCCTGGTATGTAATGCCTGACTTGTCTCAAAATTTGCTAAATTTCAGGTGTCGCTGCATATGGCATGAATGGTGGCTAGCCAGCATTCCAGCCTCATATGGGAAATGCCAAATGAAGAGGTGTGGAGGCTTTTCCAAGAGAGAGCTCTGCTCTGCTGCAATGCCCAGAGATTAGGCTTTTACTTAGAAGCCTCCACAGCTTTTGCTACAGAGCGCTGTTTGCTGACCCGCCTCAGTAAACAGCAGGCTGCAGAGCAAGACCTTCCTGAAACCTTGTAGCAATAGCGCTTAGTTTTCCTATACTTAAGCATGTGCTTTATATTCTAGACTAGTGGACAAAATGATTTGATAAAAGTAATGTTGCTTTTTCCTCCAATTTTTCACTGATTTAAAACATAATTGAGAACGACCTCACCAGGTATGGTGGTGGCAGCGCACACTTGTAATTCCCGCTGTTGGGAGGCGGAGACAGGAGGATCACGCTGGTTTGAAGCCAGCCGCGCTGGCTTAAGAGACCCTGTTTCCAAATAAAAATATAAAATAAGTCTGGGAGTGTAGCCTGGAGGTAGAAGGGTTTCCAGGGATCCCAGTACCACCACCACCACCACCAACAACAACAACAAAAAAAAAAAAAAAAAAAAAAAAAGAGAGAGAGAGAAAGAGAGAGAGAGAAAGAAAAAAGAAAAAAAAGAAAGACCTTTAATACCTCTAGAAATAATCATCGAGATTTTTAACCATCTTGAAGACCATTATATAGTCATTTCAAAGTCCTTTAAGTAGGATGTTTAGCTTTAAATTAGAAAAATCAGAACATTATTAAAA
Organism: Muscardinus avellanarius; assembly: GCF_963383645.1. NCBI lineage: Eukaryota > Metazoa > Chordata > Mammalia > Rodentia > Gliridae > Muscardinus > Muscardinus avellanarius. The sequence goes on from NC_137807.1 coordinate 18,785,844, forward strand.
GCTTTTCTTTGATAGAAAATCTGCTTTGATTTTTATTTCACAGTCATTAATGAAAATATCAGTTAGATGAATTATGATTTACAACTCACATAGTAATTTTCATCTATCTTCATAATAAAAACCCACGCTCTAATCTCGTCTGTAAAAGCACAGTAAACAGCACCTGCCGGAGCACGGCGGGAGCTGCGAGAGCCATCAGCGCTATTCACTTCACCGTGCAAAGCAGCTGCGAAAGAGTTAATGGGAGCCGCGTACATTACAGGATCGCAGAGGCTTCCATTTGCTGGGGCAGGGCGGGCAGGTGTGTATGGGGCGGAGCATTAATAATCTCCAGGACCGACCTGTTGCTGCGGAGCCCCCTCGGCCCCACAGGGACTGTGAAAGTGTGCTTTGGTGGTCTGTAGGAGAGGTTGAGCTTGGCTCAGGCAGTGGTGAATGATGTCATGGAATGCACACCATATGTACTGAGAGTCAGTGGATGCTCTTCTCAGTGCCGTGCACAGGCATGTGTAAGTGTTGGAACGGAAAAAATCACTTGTGAAAATATAGAGAAGTAAAAGAAGAAGGTACTGTCCTGAGCCTGATCAGACCACCAGTAGCTGCCAAGGACCAATACTCCCTGTAAGGGTCTCTCTTCCTCATTCTCCCGCTTCTGGCCTTTTGCTGGCTTCTAGGAGCAGTCCACTCAGAAGGCCTTATTCCGCATGTTCTTGCTGTTGATATGATAGGAACGCCAGATGAAAGTTCCATTTCCTCCATTAAAGTGACGCGGGGAGGGTAGTTTAGTGTGCGTGGTTGCAGCAGGTGGAAATGATTAACTGATTTAGCTAACTCACCCAAGTGTTCTCTTTGCCCCAGTAGAGAAGGGTTATATCAGAGATTCATACTGCTAATCAATGTTCCATTCATTACTGTATCAGAAAGAGTATAATTGTTGTTTTAATTATTCTCATTACTATTATTTAAGACATTATGCTCTAATGTTACAGTAATGGATACATCAAATAAAGAAAGAAATTGATTTCTACTAGGAATTTGTGGTCTATAAGATAGAATAAAATAATAATACATGGAAATACAAAAATGTGAAGTACCCAATTATTTTACTTTTAAATTTATACTGCAAGTCAGTGTTCTTAGTAAATATCCAATGTCATTTTACTTAAGCTAGAATAGATACCATCTTAAAATCTTAAGCTATTTTGTATTTTATGCAAAGACTACCTGATACAATTTTATGATTTAAAAATAGTATTTATGGAAGAAAACCAATATTTGTCCATTATAGGATACTAGACTGTATAGTAAATATAAATGAAAAATATTTTATTAAGACAGGACTCTGTTAACATTTTCCCATTTATTCTGTGTATGTATGCATACATACATATGTGAGTACATATACATGTATGCATAGATATAAGTTTACAGATGGCTCCTGACTTCTGATGGCTCAACTTAGGATTTTTCAACTTTACGATGGTGAAGTAGTATCACTCAGCAGGAATCTCACTTGGAGTCTGGGCTTTGCCTGGGCTGGCGGCATGTTGTACAGTAGTCCTGTGGTGTTACATCTCCTGTCAGCCACGCGCTGGCAGTAAACACCAGCACTAGAAAGGGTGCTGTGGCCAGTGTCCTGGAGTACAAGGAGTCAATAAATTATATGATAGATTCAACATACTTTTATCAAACAGATTTTGTGTTAGGTAATTTCACCCAACTATAGCTTAATGTGTTTAGAGTATGTTTAAGGTAAGATAAGCTAAGATATGATATTTGGTAGTAGAGATGTGTTTACTGCATTTTCAGATTATGATGGGCATACCAGGCCATGACCCTATTGTGATTTGAGAAGCATCTGTATATTTTTATCTTTAAAAAATTTGGAAGACCTCTGAAATTAACATTTTCTAGGATAATTTTACTTAATATCATATATTGAGATTTTCTCTTACCATTAACAGAAAGTTGGCTTTATTTATTTATTTATTTTTTTAAGTAAATGCTAGTCAAATGTGGTGGCATATACTTGTAATCTTAGCACTTGGGAGGCTGGGACAGAATTGCAGGTTTACAACCAGCCTCAGCTAATTAGTGAGGTTCTCTGCAACTTAGTGAGACCTTATTTCTTTTCTTTTCTTTTTTTTTTTTTTTGGTGGTACTGGAGGTGCAACCCAGAGACTTTCTGCCTCTGGGCTATACTCCCAGACCTATTTTATATTTTATTTGGAAACAGGGTCTCACTTAAGTTGCTGAGAGCCTCACTTAAGTAGCTGAGGCTGGCTTCGAACCTGTGCGATCCTCCTGTCTCAGCCTCCCAAGCGCAGGGAATACAAGCGTGTGCCACCACGCCCGGCATTCTAGACTCTATTTCTTTTCTTTTCTTTTCTTTTCTTTTCTTTTCTTTTCTTTTCTTTTCTTTTCTTTTCTGTGGTACTGGGGTTCCTGGAAACCCTTCTACCTCTGGGCTACACTCCCAGACCTATTTTTATATATATTTTTTTATTTGGAAACAGGGTCTCTTAAGCCAGTGAGGCTGGCTTTGAACCTACATGATCCTCCTGTCTCTGCCTCCCAAGCACAGGGATTACAAGTGTGCACTACCACACCACACCCGGCATGAGACCCTATTTCTAAATAAAAATTTAAAAAAATTTGGCTGGGCATGTAGCTCATAGGTAGACTGTCTCTGGGTTCAATATCCAGTAACACACACACACACACACACACACACACACACACACACACACACACACGCTGAGCTAGGTATGGTGGTATATGACTGTAATCCAGGTACAGTATTCACTGTATTGCATATAGGTCCTGAGATGGATGTTGATGGAAAAATTTCTAGGTGAAATTATTAAGAAAAAACTTTATAAAGCTTTAAGATTTTAAAATTTTTCATCTTAAAATGTTTATTATGATTGGGCATGGTGGCACACACTTCTAATCCTAGTACTTTGGAGGCTTTGACAGGAGGATCGCAAGTTCCAGAACAGCCTCAAAATTTGCTGAGGCTCTCAGCAACCTAGTGAGACCCTGTTTCCAAATACAAAATAAAATTTGTCTGGGGTATAGCTCAGAGGTAGAATGCCTCTAGGTTCAGTTCCCAGTACAACAAAAAAAAGTGTTTATTGTGAAAAATGTCAAATATAAACAAAAGTCAAGAATTCTGTAATGAGCCATATCAAGTTGTTTTTAATATCAGCTTATATAATCTTCTTTCAACTCTAAGTGCCCCTACTACCTCCCATGGAATTTTTTCTGCAGTGAGTAACAAACCTTATCTCAAGGAAGCATTTTTTTTTATAAGGAGTTTTTCCTTCAGAGTTGGGAATGGACAGTCCTAGAAATTGACTTTTGGGTTGTATGTGTCAGGCATCAGAAATATGTCAGGGAGGGGAAAGACTGTAAAATCCATGTAGCAAGCATTTGCCAAGTGCCCCTCACATTGAGGTGCAGTGCTGGGTGCTGAGGGAACAGATTGAAGAGAGGCGGCCGTGCACTGATAGAGCTGTCTTGGGAGGCAGATAAGTAAACCCCACATAATTATACTACATTTAATTTTTATACCCATGTATATGTGAGTACATATATATATACATACATATATGTGTATATGCAAGCATAGGTGTATCTGAATGCATATACACACACGGACATACACACGGGCGTATTATGGGAAAGCCCAGAAAAACTATGTAATCCAGAGTATAAAATTCCGTGTGATTAATAATCCTGGTGTATGTATCTGGCTTTCATTTGTTTACCTATGGCTTTATTCTTCCTCCTTTTCTGTGTGTGTGTGTGTGTGTGTGTGTGTGTGTGTGTGTGTGTGTGTGTTACTGGGGATTGAACCCAGAGGCATTTCTACCTCAAGCTATACCACCAGACTGATTTTATTTCTTACTTGGAAACAAGGTCTCACTAGGTTGCTGCGAGCCTCACTAAATTGTTGAGGCTGGTCTTGAACTTGAGATCCTCCTGTCTCAGCCTCTTAGGTATTGAGATTATGGGCGTGTGCCACCATGCCTTTTTGTGTCTGTATGTGTGGTACTGGGGATTGAACACAGGAACATTCTACCTCCAAGCCACACCCTGCAGCTCTCTTTTTTTGCTTTTTTTTTTTTTTTTTTGGTGATACTGGGGATGGAACCCTTCTACCTCCAAGCTACACTCCCAGACCTGTTACCTATTTTATTTGGAAACAGGGTCTCTTAAGGAGAGAGGCTGTGTGATCCTCTTGTCTCTGCCTCCCAAGCATGGGGATTACGGGGATTACAAGTGTGCGCCACCACGCCCGGCTTATTTTGCATTTTGAAATAAGGTCTGCCTAAGGTGCAGAGTGTCTCACTAAATTGCAGAGGTTGGCCCCTAACCTCTGATCCTCTTGTCTCAGCCTCCCAAGTATTGGGATTACAGGCTTGTGTCACCAAGCCTGGCTTTACATATTGTTTTTAAAAAATCTTCTCCTTATGAAGACAAGTTACCAGAAACTGATACCTGAGGGAAGCAAATAAATGACTTGGTGCGTGTATGTGTACATATGTGTGTATATGAATATATAAATATAAATTTATATATAAAATATATATTTATTTATTTATGGTTCTACAGATTGAATTCAGGGGCATTCCACCTCTGAGCTATACCTACCCCCAGTCTGATTTTCTTATTCTTTATTTTGAAACAAGTTTCAAAGGACCTTAGTTTCGCCAAGTTGCAAAGGGCCTCACTAAGTAGCTGAGGCTGGCCACGAACTCAGATCCTCCTGTCTCAGCCTCCCAAGTATGGGAATTACAACTGTGCGTCACCACACCTGGTATATATTTATTATGTAGATGAAAAAGTAAAGAGTTTTCCCCTCTTTAACATACTGATGATTAGATTACTGCAGAACACCAGAAAAGAAGGGTGTTGTCTTATCGCCAGGTGTGTACTAGAGATCAAAGTCTGTAAATGTCACAAATACAAGTTACTGATTTGCGTGAGTCTTATCGACGGGGCACAGTTGTGAGTGAGTTGGAGAAGCTCACCTCTCACTACTGATCCGCGCTTGAACTGGTGCGCTCGCTCAGGAGGCTGGCGTGGCCATGCTGCTTGCTGAGGCCTGAGTCTCAGCACACCCATTGGGCTTCCTGTGAGGTGGACCATTATGAACCGGCAGGCGTCATAGCGCCTGGACTCTGTCAGGCTGCTGCTGCCCGGAGCTAATGACCGTGCATTAAGTTCTGTCAGATGGTTCCATTATTATGAGCATCTTGATAATCTGTAACACTTGTTTAATGATCTTAGCTAATGCTATTAAGATGTGGCTAAAGATAAGAGTAAGTGTAAAATATCCTTACTGAGAATAATATTAGATTGCTATTTTTATGAAAACTTTAGGGTTTAGGATTCAGCATAAGTCCCAACTTATGGAGGCAGTATTTTTATTATTCTCATTCCATAGATAAGGAAAGTGAAGTCTAATGATATTAAGTGACCTTTTCAAACTTACCTGTAAGTTGCATAGCGAGTTTTCACACTCACTTATCCAACAAATATTCATTCTGAGTCTGCTTACAAAGGCACAGGGCAAACGACGTGAAAACCGTGTCACTTACACCCTGTGGGAAAGCTAGGTATTAAAGTAATCAGTCACAGGATTAATTATTTAACTGCAGTAGTGAAAAGTGGTGTCACGGAGTCCAACGCGGGCGAGAGCTGCTCAGACGCAGCCTGCAAGTTCCCTGAGGAAATATTTCCTGAGTTGGGAAGAAGGCGGAAGAGGAGGGGGAGTGTGCCAGGTCCGGGGCACGGCAGGGCGGCAGTCTGAAGGGGGGAAGGGACAGAAATTAGGAAGCAGGCAAGTGTGTTTGGATCTCAGAGAGTGAGTAAACGTCTGGCGGGGTAGTCAGGGGCCAGTCCAAATCACATGCTGTTTAGTAGAAAGCCTCCCATTCACGGGAGACCGTGAGGCAGGGTGAAAACCCTCCAACCTGAGTCAGAAAGCTCTGCAGAGCTGACGGGGAGCGCGCAGCAGCCAGCCAGAGCCAGCCGCTGGCATCTGTGGGAAGTGTGCTATCACATGATTAATTATGAATATAAGATAAAGAGCCCAAACCAGGACATGCTTCTCTTATCCTCGGTTTGCAGGAGAACTCCTGTCCTTCAGTGTTGTGAAAATAGGTATCTGTGTTATCCAGGATTTCTTCAGTGACACCCTTCTAGTCAGAATCCTGTGGAAAGCTCTTCAGAAGGACCTTCGAATGCTCTTTCATTTGCCTTTATAGTTTCCTCAGGAAGGAGCCTGCACGATCCCCACTGTATTGCTAGCCAGTAAGTGATATCTTGTGATACCGAAATCAGTGGGTAAACATTTTCCAAGCTGCGCCCTCTCAGGTGCAGGGATAGTGGGGATTAAGCCACCTTAGATATAGGTGCTTCCTTGTAGAAACAGCTGTGATCTCTTAGCTGATTGTTATCAGATGGATTTTCAAGGCTTTAGTTATAAACCATCACCAACATAGTAACTCTGTTCTATTTTATTTGGAAAATATGTATGAAAATGCTGTATTAACCACGTTAAGTCTTAAAAAATAGAGATATGGTGAAAAAACAAGCTTTTATAGATACCAGAGAATGCTTTTAGTACCAGTCAGCTTTTCAACTTAAAACATCAGACACACTATAAAACTTCAAACTTAATGCCATTTGAAAAATTTATGGCACCAAAAAAGAACAGATATGAACATTGAGTAGGCAAGTCATGATTTGGGTACTAGGGACTGAACCCGGGGCGTTCTGCCGCTGGGCCACGCCTAGCCCTTTTTACTTATTAAAATTTATTTTGAAACAGAGTCTCAATAAGTTGCTGAGGGTCCCCATAAGTTGCTGAGGCCAGCCTCAAGTCTGTGATCCTTCTGTCTCAGCATCTCAAGGACAAGATTTCAGACATGTGCCACCATACCCAGCAACGTTACGTAGATTGTTAAAAAAGCATAAAGACTCCATCAGTGAAAAGATCCCTAATTGATTTGCATTATTATGAAAATGTAAAGTTTTGAAACTTACGTGGAAAAGAACTACTCTGATAAAATGCTAATGCTTTTAAAACGAAAAGCAAGTGGGATTTCTCCAAACTTAAATGAAAATTGTTCTTATAGGTCTTGTTAAGAAAAAAGATAAAAATAAGTATTGAATTTGTTAACCTGGTGTGTACTAGTTACGAAATATATACATGTGTTTTGAGGCATGTCCTGATCTTGTCTTTATTTTGTGCCCCTCATTACATCAGATATTGCCTCCTGCAATTAAAAATAAAACCCACCTTTTCCTTTCCATCCTCACTACCATCCACATAGCTCTGATTCACACTAACTTTAAAAGCTCCTTTTCACTTATATTGCACACATGGAAAAGCACACAAATCATGGGTATACAAAAGGAAACCCATATAACCACTGCTCATATTGGGCAACTGGAGTATTAGCAACATCGTAGAAGCACCTCCGGGCTCCCCAGTCGTGGCTCCTCAGTCTTCTCCAGGAAACCACTGTCCTGATGTCCAACTTCATAGGGGTTGACCTACCTTTCTCTCTCTCTCTCTCTCTCTCTCTCTCTCTCTCTCTCTCTCTCTCTCTCTCTCTCTCTCTCTCTCTCTCTCTCTCTCTCCTCCCTCCCTCTCTCTCTTCTTTCTTCTTCTTCTTCTTCTTCTTCTTCTTCTTCTTCTTCTTCTTCTTCTTCTTCTTCTTCTTTTTGGTGGTATTGGGGTTCCTGGAAACCCTTCTACCTCCAGGCTACACTCCCAGACCTATTTTTATATATTTTTTAAATTTGGAAACAGGGTCTCTTAAGCCAGCATGGCTGGCTTCGAACCTGCGCGATCCTCCTGTCTCCTCCTCCCAAGTGAGGGGATTACAAGCATGCGCCACCACGCCCGGCCAGGTTTGACCTTTCTATTAATGGAATCTCAACAATAAGCATTTTTTGTGGCGCCCATGTATTATGGCTTCCTCAGCTTTGTGGGATGTTTGTGAGGTCAGTTTATGTTGTGTGTAAGAGTAGTGTGTTCACTTTTATTGTTGTGTATGGGGTAATTTGCTTTTCTGTCCTGTCATGGACAGGTATTTGGGTGGTTTCCAGGTTTTGTTATCATGAATAATGGCGCTGTGATTATCTTGTAATACCAAGCGGTTGTACCAGTTTGAACTCCCCACAGCTTGTATAAGAACCCCAGGGTCTTCACACCCTGGCGGACCCTGGGTGTTTTGTCTGTCTAGCATTAGCCATTCAGGTGGCTCTGTAGTGTCTTATGTCTTTCATCTGCTTCCCCTATACAAAGTTGAGCACCTTTTGTTTATTCGATACTTTGACAAGTATCTTGTTGGCTTTTTATGGATTTCCCTTTTGTCTTTTGCTTACTGATTTTAGGGAAAGTTCTTTATGTAATCTGCACACAAACTCTGTCAAGACATGCATGGTATGTACTTCCCTCCACTTTATGGTTTGCCTCTGCAGTCATCTAATGGTAGTTTTTTTTTTTTTTTTTTTTTTTTTTTTTTTGGTACTGGGGTTCCTGGAAGCCCTTCTACCACCGGGCTACACTTCCAGACCTATTTTTACATTTTTATTTGGAAACAGGGTCTCCTGAGCCAGTGTGGGCTGCTGGATTCGAACCTGCGCGATCCTCCTGTCTCTGCCTCTCAAGCGCGGGGATTACAACGGTGCGCCACCACGCCCGGCTCTAATGGTGTTTTGAATACTTTTAAATTCTGTTTATCCTTCTCATTTCATTTGTTGTTTTTTAACTCCTTTTTAGAAAGATTATTGATATTTTGGTATTTTTCTTTTCACATATATGCATTTATTTATTTTTTATTATTATTTTTATTTTTGGTGGTACTGGGGTTCTTGGAAGCCCTTCTATATCCGGGCTACACTCCAAGACCTATTTTTTTTTTTTTGAAACAGGGTCTCTTAAGTTAGCGGGGCAGGCTTCGAACCTGCGCGATCCTCCTGTCTCTGCCTCCCAAGAGTGGGGATTACAAGTGTGCACCACCACGCCCAGCGTCATATATGCATTTAAAGCAGCACATTTTCTTCTGAGTCTAGTAATTCAAGTACTCACACATATTTTTAAATATATTTTATTGGCACATTATAATTGTACATCATAGTGAGATTCCGAGTGATAACCACTTAATTTTTGACAAAGGTGCCAGAAACATATGCTGGAGAAAAGACAGCTTTTTCAACAAATGGTGTTTGAGAAGCTGGTTATACATTTGTAGAAAAATGACTCAAGATGTCTTCTGATTTCCCTTCTTATTTCTTCTTTGATCCATTTACATTTTCTTTAGTCAGTTTGGGCATCTATAATAAAATTCCGAAATATGATAAAAATACTAAACTGGTGGTCTACAACAACAGAAACGATCTCTCTGAGTTCTAAAAGTGGGAGCGTCCAAGATGAAGCCGCCTGGCAGATTTGGTTTCTAGTGAGAGCCCCTTTCCTGGTTCATAGTTCGTAGGCCGATATCTTTCTGCTGCATTCTCACAGGGCAGGAAGGGCAAGGGGTTTCTTTGGGACTTCTCTCAGAAGGGCACTGATGTTACTTGGGAAGGCAACACTCGCATGACCTAGTCGCTTTCTTGTTGCAGTACTGGGGATGGAACGCCAGGGTCATTCTACCTCCGAGCTACACACCCAGCCCTATTTTTTAGTCTTTTGATTTTTTAAAACAGGGTCTCACTGAGTTGTGAAGGGCCTTGCTAAGTAGCTGAGGCTGTCCTTGAACCAAGGTCCTCTGGTCTCCGCCTCCAAATGCTGGGATTATGAGCCTGCGCCACCATGCCTGGCAACCTAGTCACTTTCTGAAGGCCCCCACCTCCTAATACTATCTCTTAGGGGTTAGGATTTCAATATATACGTTTTAGAGACGTATATGACTGGCTTGCTATAGCCATTCTTGTGGATGTATAATGGTATCTGTGGTATCCAAATCCCATTTCTCTGATGAATAATGATGACACATCTCTTTTCTGTGCTTACCAGAACTAAGTGTATTTACTTTTGTAATGTATTGTCCAAATATTTTGCCCAGTTTTTAATTAACTTGTTTTTTTCTTATATAGTTGTAAGTATTCTACAAAAATATTTTCTGGATACAAGTCCTTCGTCAGGCATTGATATTAACAATGCTTTCTCTTAGTCTGTAATTTGTCTTTTGATTTTTCTTAATGGCCTCTTTTAAATAAAAGTTTCCAATTTCAGTGAATTCTCTCAAATTTTTCTTTTATGGTTCATGCTTTCTGAGTTATGTCTAGGAAATTTTTTTATCTATTTAACGATTGTGGATATTTTGTTTTATAGTTTTAGCTTTTATGTCTGGTGTATGGTTAACTCTGAGTTAATTTTTATGTATGGGGTATATGAAGAATTGAGACTCAGTTTTATATATGTTGTTAAAGTATCACTGGTTGAAAAAACTACTTTTTTTTTTTAACCAGTGAATTAACTTGGAAATTTAATTTTAAAAAATGAGTTGACTACATATACCTGAGTCCATTTCTGGATTCTTTATTCTGTTCCATTGATTTATACATGTATTAGTATAACAACAGCACACTGTTTTGATTACTGTCTCTATAGTAAGTCTTAAAGACAAGTATTATGGGTCCTCCAACTTTGTTCTTTTACAAAACTGTTTTGAATATTCTAGGTCCTTTGAATTTCCTTGTAACTTATAGAATCAATTTGTCATATTCTATAGAAAGCTGGAATTTTGAAGGAGGTTACATTGAATTTATAGATAAATTTGGAGAGGACTGACAGCTTAGTGATACTAAATTTTTCAATCCATGAATATGATATATATTTCACTTATTTAGGTCTTTAATTTTTTTATCAGTGTGATTTTCCATACCCACCATATTCTAACTCTGTTAAAACTTTTAGTCCCATTTTTTTCTACTTCTAGCCTCTAGCCTCTGACTTCGTTTTCTACATACACAGAACTAACCAGTGTCCTTACACACCATGCCACTTCTTGCTTGTGGACTTAAGATTTGCTTTGTCTTTGATACCTTATGTCTTCATATGATTGATAACAGGCCTCAGAGTCAGATACACTGGGTTTTAATTAATCTTTGTTTCAAAATAAAGAATAAAAAATAGGGCTGGAAGTGTAGCTTGGAGGTAGAATGCCCCTGGGTTCCATCCCCAGTACCGCAAAAACAACAAAACCCTAGAGATTTTAACAGAGGGTCTGTCTCACTGTAGATTCTCAGTAAATGTTAACTTTATGTTGATTGTATTTCCAACATCTGCTAGATTTTGAATTCCTTGTGAACAGTGGTTCTTATTATCTTGTACACTGAGTGCTCGCTACAGTATTTCGGTATGTAAGTAGGTGCTTTCTAAATGCTCATTTATGGTTTTTCACAAAAGCTTAGATATAGGCACCAAGAAAGATTTTTTAAAATGTCAAATTTCACGGCATTAAGAAATATCTCTGTGGACTCTAAAATTTTATCAAATAAGCTTGTCCTGTTTAGCCAATTTGCATGCGAATTAATAGCAAACATAGTGGAGTAGTTTATGTTTTTAAATTCTAATCAAAGAATGCAGTGTCTCAAGTGATCTGTTTCCATTTTTTCCTCTTGTCTTATTTTATAAAATTGTTAACTAAATCTTTACTTGATTCTTTATATAGCTTTGTAAAACTCAAGTTATCAGGAACCATGTAGAAAATTGTTATTGCTAATAAATAGAAATTGTTTTTGCTAATGAAAATTAAGGGATTGCTGTGCTAAGAAATTGTCTATTATAAATGTTGAGGTTTCTGCATATTGTAGACTTTAATGTAATTAGCTATGTTCTAGTATGATTATATGTTATTCAAAAAGAAAACTAATCTGAATACTAAGGCTAAATTGGACCTATATTACACTACTTCTACTCTTACTGTTGTATAATAATTTTTTCTTTGTAATGATGGATCCTTGCAAAAGTAAAATACTTTTACAAAAGCATTACATGTATCCAACATGTAATTCTTCCTGTTTCAAGGAATTCTTAATCTCCTGTTTTAAGAGAAAGCTAAGGCCAGGCGTGGTGGCGCACGCTTGTAATCCCCGCACTTGGGAGGCGGAGACAGGAGGATCACGCAGGTTCGATGCCAGCCATGCTGGCTTAAGAGACCCTGTTTCCAAATAAAAATATAAAATAATAGGTCTGGGAGTAGCTCGGAGGTAGAAGGGTTTCCAGGAACCCCAGCACCACCACCACACACACACACACACACAAAAGATAAATCTAGATAAAGCCATATGGACAAAATGGTGAAAGCAAATGAACTTTAACAAATTTGACCACAGAATTGTAGCAGCAGGTGTTAGTGCGGCAGCTAGCAGATACACGCTGCAGCTGTCAGACTGTCATGGTTGTCTTTAGCTAAGGTACTGACACTTCCTTCTTGGAGACTTCTAGCACTTTTGCAGGCTCTCCCAAGGACTTAACATGAGCATAGTCAGTGAACAAATATAGATATATTGTGGTACTGGGGATAGATCCCAGGGGCATTCTACCTCTGAGCCACACCCCAGCCCCATTTTTTATTCTTTATTTTGAAAGAGGGTCTCACTGAGTTGCAAAGGGCCTCACCAAGTAGCTGAGGCTGCCTGCAAACCATGATCCTCCTGTCTCAGCCTCTCAAATGCTGCTATTACAAACGTGTACCACCACGCCTGGCTAGTGAACAAATATTTATTCAATACTTACTATTTGTATTGTTTTGGGAGGAAGTTAGAAATACATATAATATATTTAATATATGTTATTATATACATATAACACATAACAAATAATAATATATAAAATACATAATATATACCATATATTTCTGTGGTATATATTATATTGTCTAGGGTACATATAATATATTATATATGATATACTATAATATATTATATATAGTATATGATATACTATACTATATTATATATAGTATATATATTTCTATATATACCATATACACACACATATATACCTCTAAATGATAGTTTTGTTTTTTGGGTTTTTTTTGGTGGTACTGGGGTTTCTGGAAACCTTTCTACCTCCGGGCTATGCTCCCAGACCTATTTTTATATTTTTATTTGGAGACAGGGTCTCTTAAGCCAGTGCGGCTGGCTTCAAACCTGCGTGATCCTCCTGTCTCCACCTCCCAAGCGTGGGGATTACAAGTGTGTGCCACCACGCCCGGCCAAATGATAGTTTTGGACCTACTGGGATGGCTGTAATAATAATAATAATAATAATAATAATAATAATAATAATAATAATAGCAGACAGTAAAGCCGGGCGAAGTGGTGCACCCTTGTAATCCCAGCATATGGGAGGCTCGTGGTTTGCAGACAGCCTCAGCTTGCAACTCAGCGAGACCCTGTTTCAAAAATAAAAAAGGCTAAAAACTAGGGCTGAGGGTGTATCTCAGAGGTACAATGCCCCTGAGTTCCATCCCTGGTACTGAGAAAAAAAAAAAAAAAAGCAGGCAATAACAAGTACTGGAAAGTATATGGAGAAACCAGAGCCCTCAAGTGCTGCTGGCAGAATTGTGAAATGGTATTGTTGTGCTAGGAACATATCTGGCACTTCCTCAAAACAGAGCATTATAATATGACCCTGTAATTCCACTCCTAGGGATCTACCTGGAGGAATAAAAAATGTACTTCCACGCAAAAACAAGAATGTTCACAACAGCACCCCCCCCCCTGTACTGGGGATTGAACCCAGGGACATTCTACCTCTGAGCTACGTTCCCAACCCTATTTTTGTTCTTTGTTTTGAAAGAGGGTCTCTCTGAGTTGCGAAGGGCGCCACTAAGTAACTGAAGCTGGCTGGGAACCTGAGCTCCTCCTGTCTCAGCCTCTCAAGTACTGCGATTACAAGCATGCGCCACCACACATGGCAGGGTTTGAGATTTTATAAGTTAAATTTTTCCTTGTTACCTGTATAAGAACACAGGGAAAAAGAAAACTCCCAAGTAAAATTGCATCTACTGCATTAATGTCTTCTTAGACAAGAAGTTCCCAGCTAGGATTCTAGCGGTGACTTTCTGTGGGGTTGACCTGTATTGACTTTATCTACTGCTCTCTGTTTTACTAAAGGCAGACAGGCTCCTATTGCTAAGAGAAGTGCCATAGTTTTCTTGCTCCCACTATCACTCCTCCCAGTTTTTGTTTTTATTTTTTGAAACTGAAGGCTCAGGTCAGTATTTTCTTTCATCCTATAAAATGGAATGTTATCCTTCTTTCATAAAAAATCTTTCATAAAGCCGGGCGTGGTGGCGCACGCTTGTAATCCCTGCGCTTGGGAGGCGGAGACAGTAAGATCACACAGGTTGGAAGCCAGCCGCACTGGCTTAAGAGACCCTGTTTCCAAATAAAAAATATAAAATAGGTCTGGCAGTGTAGCCCTAAGGTTGAAGGGCTTCCAGGAACCCCAGTACCACTAAAAAAAAAAAAAATCTTTCATAAAAATCTTTGGATATTTGTTTCTTCACGGTCTCTGGCCTTGCCCATGTTCCTTGGCCCCCAAGCTCTTCTTCTCCTTTGCTAGGTCATTGTTCTAACCTCAACATTCTGTTAAAATTCTTAAATCTAGTTTATTAATCTGCCTTATTATAAAAAGTAGTCATCCTTAGCCCTTTGCCCCACTTCTTCCCAGAAGCAACCATTTTTCAACTTTTATAGTAATTCTTTTTGAATTATAATGTTATTGATTTTCCAGTTTTAGCAATTATCTCTTGACTCTGAGTTATGGACTATGAAGATCTAACTCTTGTTAATACCCTTTGTCTGTAACACCTGCACACCTATTTCTCATCCCCTGGCCTCTCACTGTAGTTACCTCGTGATCTGGGTTAGATACCTGCTTCTCAGTCCTATCAGTGCATTAGAGCACCAGAAACTTAACCGAACAAATACAGATACCGGGGGCTTCCCTCACGGGTTGTCCTCTAAGTGTTTCAACGAGGGTCTTGAACATCAGTGTTTTTAAAAAATGTTTCTGCCTCGCCCCTCTCATACTGGGGATTGAACCCAAGGCATTGTACCTCTGAGGTATACCCCCAGCTTTTTATATTTTTTATTTTGAAAAAATGGTGTCACTGAGTTGCTGAGGCCTGGGTACCGGGCTTACAGATGTGCTCCACCACACCCAGCCAGTTTTCCTTTGCTTCTAATGTACGGTCAGGTTTGAGAACCACTGAGTTATATCAGCTTTTACTTATTATGACTGTATAAACGCTTTTCATGACTGAACTGTGAAGTATGCCATTACTTTTCCTTTCTTACATATATTTTTCCTGTAGTGTAAATAAATACTTGTATTTGTTCAGCTATGTGCCTTTTTCTATAAATTCAATAAATGTGCATTGAATTTCTATTCTGTGGTAGGGATATAGCTGTGAACGAACACATTAAAATTCTCCTTGTTCTCCTAAAGTCTATATTCTAGGAGGTCAGTTGTACTAAATAAATAAAATAAAATGTATAAAATACTAGGCGCAGAGAATAATAATGCAAGGAAAGAAGATGGGAATATTAGAGATTGGGTGGGATTACAGTTTTGAACAGGGTCATCAGAGAGGGCTTCTGGAGATGACATTTGAGTTATAGCTTAAAGGTCGTAACAGTGACCCATGCGGATTCCTGGGGCCAGGGGCTTCTGACAACGGGATCATCCAGTGCAAGGCTCGGTGGGTGAGTGGGGATCTGCCTCACATTCTCAGAGCAGCTAGAGACCTGCTGGAGCAGGCGCAGGGAGCCAGCACTAGGTTGGTAAGGCAAGGGAGGCCATCGTGTGATGTAGGCTTTCGTTGGAGCTACATGAAAAGCCAGCATGGTCTTTGGAGCAGAGGAGGAATGCGATCCTACTTAAAAAAATTTGTTTTTAGTTGGTACTGGGGTTCCTGGAAACCCTTCTACCTCTGGGCTACACTCCCAGACCTATTTTTTATATTTTTATTTGGAAACAGGGTCTCTTAAGCCAGTGAGGCTGGCTTTGAACCAGTGCAATCCTCCTGTCTCCGCCTCCCAAGTGCGGGGATTAAAAGTGTGCGTCACCACGCCCGGAATCCTACTTAAAAATTTTAAAAGAATGCTTCCAGTTCTACATGGAAAATAGATTATTGAATGCATGGACGGAGGCACGGAGGCCTCTCATAGGCTAAGGCAAAACCTACCCAGGATGGTGATCACCTGGACAAGGGTGTAGCTAGCACTGTGTTGGTAAGAAGTGGTCAGATTCTAATATATATATATATATATATATATATATATATATATATATATATAATATTTGCAGTATATATTTGCAGTATTGGGGATGGAACCTAGGGGCATTCTACCTCCAAGAGACACCTCCAGCCCTATTTTTTATTCTTTATTTTATTTTATTCTTGTCATACGGGGTATGGAACCCAGGAGCATTCTACCTCTGAGCTACAACCCCATCCCTATATTTTATTCTTTATTTTGAAACAGGGTCTCACTGAGTTGAAAAGGGCCTCACTAAGTAGCTGAGGCTGTTTGTAAACCATAATCCTCCTGTCTCAGCCTCCCGAATGCTGGGATTACCAGTGTGCACCACTACACCTGGCTTTCTACAAATATTTTTAAGGTAGAAGTAACAAGATGTGTGTGTGTGTGTGTGTGTGTGTGTGTGTGTGTGTGTGTGTGTGTTCTGGGGACAAACCTGTGATCTTTCTGTCTCAGGCTCCCCAGTTCCCATAAGGATATGTGCCACCATACCTGGCTGCAATAAGATATTTTAATGAACTGGATATAGTAGATGATTTCTGCTTAGAACCAAGGCAGTTAAGAAGAAAAAGACATAAATGACTAAAAACAAACAAACAAATGATAACCTATTTTAAAATTGAACTTTAGGTTACGAAGCATGCATTTTTAAATGTTTTCATAGTAAGATTTTGGAAGAATATATTCTCAACATCCTTAATATAGTTGTATTATAGGACACAAACAAAGCTTTTGTATTTCGACCTTGTATAAGTAATGATTTGTGTGTGTGTATGTGTGTGTGTGTGTGTGTGTGTGTGTGTGTGTGATATTGGAGACTGAACCCAGGGACATTCTACCTCTGAACTATGCCCTCAGTCCTTTTTTATTTTAGCTTTTTTCTTTTTTATCTTTTGGTGGTACTGGGGTTCCTGGAAGCCCTTCTACCTCTGGACTACACTCCCACGGGCTACACTCCCAGACCTACTTTTTAACTTTATGTGGAAACAGGGTCTCTTAAGCCAGCGAGGCTGGCTCCGAACTAGCGCGATCCTCCCATCTCTGCCTCCCAAGCGTGAGGATTACAAGCGTGTGCCACCATGCCCGGCCATTATTTTAGCTTTTTAAACAGGGTCTTGCTAGGTTTTTGAGGCTATCCTCAAACTATGATCCTCCTCTTTCCCAAGTACTGGGGTTACTGATGTGCACCATCATGGCTGGCTTGTAATGTTATTGTAATGTTGAGAGTCAACATAGCTTCTCTTGGGAAAGGCATTAGGCTTGGAAATCTGAATCTTTGGGGGAGGGTTGGTGGGTTTTTTATTGCTTCTTCCTTATGTGACTCGTTTCTTTACATGGTTTGGTGATACATGTTTTTAGAAATTCTGAGTATGAGTACATATTTAGTTGAACTTTCTCTGTGAGAATCCTAATGTCCTAAGTTGGGGGTTACTTATTTGGTGGAGACTTTGTTCTGATTTCTTTCAGAAGCTGGGGGTTCTATAAACCGACACTCTTTGGAACCATTAAAGTCTTATCTTTATTTGAGGATGAGTATTTCTCACTCAGTTCACCTAAGTTGAGTTCCTTTGTGTGCCTGCTCTATTTCAGCTCATGTTCCTTTTAACTTCCTTACTCACAAGCCCAGAAATACATTAAAGTTAGAGCATTTTTATAGCATATCCCAGATTCAGTTGTATTTTGTACCCTTTTTTTTCTTTTTTGCGGGTCTGGGGATGAACCTCCGAGCTACACCCCCTGCCCTGTTTTATTTTTCTTTTATTCTTTATTTTGAAACAGGGTCTCACTGAGTTGCAAAGGGCCTCACTAAGTAGCTGAGGCTGTCTGCAAACTGCGATCCTCCTGTCTCATCCTCCCAAATGCTGGGATTACAAGCGTGTGCCACCATGCCCAGCCACTTTTGCTTTTAGAAAAGTCATTCCCAAGAATATCAAGAGATAGCATGTATACTTAAAATATGAATTCATAATATACTATGTTGCATTGACAATAATGATGTGTTACATTCACATAATGCAGATTTACCAAGAGTTTTCACATGTTTTACTAAGTTTAATCTACACAGCAACAAGTATAAAAATTATTAAAAACAAAGGTAGGTATATTTGTTATTAATACTTCTCATTTTCAAGAATGAGGAATTGGCTAAATCACAATAAGGAAGAAAGCGCCGGGCATGGTGGGCATGCTTGTAATCCCGGTGCTTGGGGGGTGGAGACAGGAGGATCGCACAGGTTCAAAGCCAGCCTCAGCTACTAAGAGAGGCTCTCAGCAACTTAGTGAGACCTGTTTCAAAATAAAAAGTAAAAAGCAGGCTGGGCGTGGTGGCGCACGCTTGTGATCCCTGCACATGGGGAGTGGAGACAGGATCACGCAGATTCGAAGCCAGCTGTGCTGGCTTAAGAGACCCTGTTTCCAAATTTAAAAAAAGTATAAAATAGGTCTGGGAGTGTAGCCCAGAGGTAGAAGGGCTTCCAGGAACCCCAGTACCACCACAAAAAATAAATAAATAAATAAAATATACATATGTATATGCATGTATGCAGAGAGAAGTCTAGGCTAATATATGTGTGTATGTGTATACTTATATATCAAAATCTGTGTGTGTGTGTGTGTGTGTGTGTGTGTGTGTGTGTGTGTTACTAGGGATAGAACCCAGGAGCATTGCACCTCTGAGCTACACTCCCAGCCCATTTTTTAAGTCTTTTTATTTTTATTTTTTGAAACAGGATCTCACTGAGTTGCGAAGGGCCCGTTAAGTAGCTGAGGCTGTCCAAAAACTGCCATCCTCTGGTCTCTGCCTCCTGAATGCTGAGATAACAAGCATGTACCACCATGCCCGGCTATATATCAAGATCTTAACCACTATTATCTCTGAGTAGGAAGATTTCAAATAATTTTCAAAATTTTATTCTTTATGTTTTTTGTAATATCCAATTTTAAAAGCAGATAATTTGTTACTTCATAATTATAAAAATGTTAAAGCTATTTTTATTTTGGGAAAATAGACTCATGTGCTATTAAAAACTAGACTTTGATTAAAACATTTATCTTTTAGTAGGGATGAGGGGGATAAAAGTTTATGTCCGAATAAAAAAATCCACCATGAATCTTTGCATGTTTTTCCTCTGTGGTAAAAATACTTGAGGGCCACAGCCATTCAATTTCCCAACTAAATGTCAAGTGAGAGCCATTTAGCTTTAGAGGGCTCCTATGATACTCAATTTTTAAATCACTTAACAGTAAATCTAAACCATTTGAATCAATTTGCTTGGCTTGTATACTTCTTTAGAGGAGATAATATTTATTGAGGAAAGAGCCAGGCACTTTACATGTGTGATGTTTAATGTTACAATGATCCTTAATGTCACAGCTGCTCTGTGGTGCTGGAATATCCTTCATTTGTACATTTGTGAAAGTCGTGATATAAGAGATAAATAAGTGGGCCCAAGTTATTTCACTAGGAAGTGGAGGAAGAGTCAGGATTGAAACCCAGTCCTGAAGGAGTGAACTGGTGGCCCTGTCCGCAGTGCGCGTGCGCATGAGTGAAGGTCCGCAGTGCGCGTGCGCATGAGTGAAGGTCCGCAGTGCGCACGCGCGTGGGTGAAGCCCTGGTCTCCCTGCTGTTTATCCTGCGTGCTTTCGCTCCATGCTTAGGCTCTGGTTGTCGCTTGGTTACCTTCCCACAGGAAGATAATGGAACATGCACATAAAAAGTTAATGAGTTGTGATTGCTGTAAGATTTGAGGAGTCCTCTCCCCTCCTTTTTGGCAGTCTGCAAATGGTTAAATTTGATGAAATACTAATGAAGAAGTACAGAGTTATTTGTTTGACTTTGCCACTTGGGACACTTTGCAAATGAGACAATTCATCTCCGTGTGCAGCTCGTCTCATTTCTTAAAGAAAATTAATTAATGCGGCCTGTCTTCCGCCCAGGTCTCTGAGGATAGCCCCCTCTTCTTACCTTCACTTCTCCTGCTCCACTTTTCTTCCTTGGAAAGATCTGTTTTTTAAGCCTTCCTTGTCTCTTCCAACCTAATAAGTAAAAGCAGCTTTCCTCAGCATGGATGTGTATTTGATTTTAGTACACTTTAGACAAGACAAAGACATTTGCACAATATCCCGTAGCAAGAAAACTCCATACAAGAATTTCATAGGCGCCAAAGCTCTTTTAAAGCGATTCAATCAATTTTCTTTTATCGTTGTCTTTACTCCTCTTTGTCTCCTTTTTAACGAGATGGGTTAGTATTGTGGGTATCTAACCACAACAGCTCATTACTTAAACTTGTCAACGCAAAAATTTTGCTCCTAATACCTTTACATTTTTATAACAATACCTATAATTCTGGAGCCATATTTTAGTGGATTTTTGAAGAACAGGGAGTTGTTTTCTATAATTTTAACGATTACAACTAGAAATGCAATTTCTTTTCAGGAAATGGCTTGAGCAGTTTGTTACTATCTCTCTGAATATATTTCTCTCTATTTTTCACAGTGTGTACTTCTCATTCAAAGGTGGGATGAATAGAGGCTCATTTTCTTTCTCTTTTGATTTTCATCTGAGAAAGTGGGATTTCAGAAAATCTAGCTTTTAAATCACTCTTAACATTTTACCACCCCACAGACCCAGCAAGGAATCAGTTTGAGAAGAATAAGATGGTTATCAATCATCTCCCACACCAACGTTGTATAAAAAATTTTAATCATGCTGGCAAGAACGTGGAGAAGTGGCATGAATCTCCTTAAAATCAACTCAATGAGAAGAGATCCGGGAGAGGATGGAAATTAAGTTAGTCAGGAACTATGCAGGTTCCTCATGTGAAGATGGCAGTTTGTACATTTATATTAAAATTAAATAAAGCCAACTAAAATCATTGTTATACACAATAGATATAGAATATTGACTTCCATGTAACTAAAAAGGAAATGGTTTGTTTTGGTTGCAGTATGAATTACTGACATAACAAAGAAAGGATTTTATTTTCCCTCAGATTTTTCAGTCTTTTTAATTTTCTCATCAGACTGGGTTTTAGATTTACTGAGATTGTTTCATTCACTCACAACCTTTAAAGAAGTGTTGACTCTATGTAGATTACAGATTATTCTAGGATTTGCCCCTGTGACAGCTGATACCTGGCAGTTGAAGGGATGGTAACCTTTAAAATGAAATAACCCTGTCAAAATATCGAGGCAGAAAACTGACAAGATAGTATAAATATACTGGACTTTGAGGGCCATTCTATGGGGAGCAGTTTACAGATATTTTTATTAGGGAGATTTACAGATGCTTTGCTATTCAGTATCCTCAGTGTCATGCCGGGGAGACAGGGCAGACGTGTAACTCATGTCTGAGGCTTCTGGAGATAACCCAGAAGAGTCTTCAGACCCCACAGAGCAGGCGTGAGGCCGGCTGGCTATTGTTTGCACACCTTGCTTGCTCAGTTCTTTTATACTTCCATGCATGGGATTATTTCAGGGTAAATCCATGCAGTTTGGCCGTCTAGGTTCTTTGGGATGAGCATGATGGAGTTTCCTTGCTGACACTGTTGTCTTTGACCTGGGAGCATGGGAAGGGAAGGATTATATAGGCGGCTTTTAGGCCATGGGTAAAGTTGAGGTGGTTCATCTCTGAGGCTTCCAGGGAAGGCTAGGGGTTTCAGATATTAAGAGTGACCAGGCATGGGGCACCCTTTTATCCAAATATGTTTGACTCTTGAAGGATTACAGTCATGAGGCTTTTACTGAAGTTTTGGGAATGAGAGGGTAATGGGGGGTGAGTGCAGTAGAGCTTTCAAAGAGCAAGGATGAAACTCGTTTCTCAGTCTTTATAAAGTGCAGTTGTGTATTATTCCCCTCAGTACCACAGGGGATTGGGCCCAGGACCCCCTTTGAATGTACAGATTGCGATGCTCAAGTGCCTGATAAAAACTGGCATAGTATTTGCATATAACCTACATAGCATTCCTTATACTTTTTTTGTTTGTGGTACTGGATTGAACTCAGGGGCATTTTACCTCCAAGCTACACTCCAAGCTCTATTTTTTATTCCTTATTTTGAAAAAGGGTTTTACTACATTGCGGAGGGCCTAAGTAGCTAAGGCTGTCCGCAAACCTGAGATTCTCCTGTCTCAGCTTCCCAAGTACCGGGATTGCAAGTATGCACCACTATACCTGGCTTCCCATGTACTTTAAATCATTTACAAATTACTTATAATACGTAATATAAATATAGTATAAATTATTGTTATGCTGTGTTGTTTCTAAGAAAAAAAGTCTACACATGTTCAGTACAGATGCATATTTTCAGTCCATAGTGGGTTGAATTCTTAATGCAGAACACACAAAAGGATGATCATATTATGAAAAATATAATCCTTTATCCACTCAACAATTCTGCTCTAAAGTAGTTTGTCTCCTCCACACCGCAGTGAGGAGGTTAGGCAGGAGATACAATATGGAAGTCAGAGACGTATAGATGATGGTACCAAATAAAATCATCTGGGGAGAGGATATCAGCAGAGAATATGTTAGTCCTAGTGTATTTCTGCAATGGAGGTTTTTTTTTTTTTTTTTTTTTTTTTTTTAGTACCAGGGATAGAACCCAGGGGCATTCTGCCTCTCAGCTATACCCCCAGCCCTATTTCTCCCTTCTTTCCTTCCTTCCGTCTTCTTTCTCTTTCTTTCTTGTGGTACTGGGGTTCCTGGAAACCCTTCTACCTCTGGATACAGTCCCAGACCTATTTTATATTTTTATTTGGAAACAAGTTCTCTTAAACCAGCGCGGCTGGCTTTGAACCTATGCGGTCCTCCACCTCCCAGTCATGGGGATTACAAGACACCATGCTGGGCTTTATTCTTTCTTTTTGAAACAGAGTCTCACTAAGTTGCCGAGAGCCTCACTAAGTAGCTGAGGCTGTCTGCGAAACGCAATCCTCCAATCTCTGCTTCCCAAATGCTGGGATTACAGCCGTGCACCACCACGCCCGACAAGTATTTTTTCTAAAATATATGTTGTCAGTGAAATGAAGAAGAGTTAATTAAGTAGCTGGTAACATAGTTTCAAATTTACTTTAAAGAAATAACAGAGGCAACTTTTATATGAAGAAACAAATGAAAGTTGATTTCATTTTAGCCAAGAACTGAGGATATTCTTTTTATATTGTGGGTTTCTTTATATAAATAAAACATTAGGAACTTAATTCATGAAGCTGGGCGTGGTGGCACACGCTAGTAATCTCAGCATTCCGGAGGCTGAGACTGGAGGATCGCAGTTCGCAGACAGCCTCAGCTACTTAGTGAGGCCATCTGCAACTTAGTGAGACCCTGTTTCAAAATAAAGAATAAAAAATAGGGCAGACGGTGTAGCTCAGAGGTCAAATGCCCCTGGGTTCCATCTCCAGACCTGCAAAAAAAAAAAAAAAAAAAAAAAAAAAAAAAGAACAGAACAGAACTTAAGTGAAGAATGATATTTTTAATCATATTGTCAAGATCTTTACCACGTCAGTGAACTTTGAACCAATCAGGTCTGTCTGGGGTTAGAATCGTGTGTGTGTGTGTGTGTGTGTGTGTGTGTGTGTGTGTGAGTTTCTGGGAATCGAACCTGGGGTGTTATACCTCTGAGCTACCCCCAGCCTTTGTTATTTTTTGAAACATGAGCTAAGTTGCCATGTGCTGGCTGCTGACCTGTGATCCTTCTGCCTCAGCCCCACAGGTGTGCGCCTCTGCTGCTGGCTTAGAATCCCGCTCTTACTCCATATACCTGTGTAAACTTGAGGGATCCCTGATGCTTTAATTTTCTAAGAAATTTATCTCGTATAACACGTATATCTCACATGTATTCTCATATATCTGTCATACATATGCCATGTTTGTAATATATATTTTGCCTAATGTGCCAAACACGCACTAGTCACTCAGAAGCCAGCTCGATGGTCTCTGTGCTGAGCTTATCACTCTTCTGTGCACCACTGTCCTTTCTGACAACTGAGATCCAGGAAGGGCGAGTGGTGTGCCCAGGACAGGAGAGCAGGAGCAGGACGCAGCTCCTCACCCTTAGCCAGGTGTGTATGTCCCACATTAAGGTTTAACACTTTATCTAGCTATTCTTTTGGGAAATGGATGGTTTGAGATTATACAGTCCTGACATTCCATGATGTTTTATTTGATGATTACCTCTATCTATAATCATATTAGAAATATGGTTTGTTGCAGCAGGGCATACTGGTGATCAGCAAAATTCACCAGATGGGTTTTACTTTAAATAAGAAGCAAGAATATTTATATAAAGTTACCAATCTGAATTAACATCCAGAAAAAACTCACAAAGAACATTATTCAAACCAAAAAGATAGTGCTTTTGAAAAATGTCATATACGAAATGTGTCAGCTGGGTGTGGTGGCACACGCTTGTAATCCCAACTACTTGGGGAGGCTGAGGCAGGAAGAGTTTAAGTTGGTTTCCAGGCTGGGCAATTTAGCCAGACTCTGTCTCAAAATAAAAAATAAAAAGGGCTAGAGATGTTGCTGAGTGGCAAAGTACCTCTGGGTTGAGTCTGTTCAACTCCTAGCACTGCAAGAGGGAAACAGAGGAAAGAATGTTCCATTTAAAAATGTCTTATTGGTTATTGAGGCACCTAAAGTATTTAATGTCTCATTTCATGCTATTCCTATATCAAGGAGGTCTTTCCTAACTACCCATATAGAGTGGTACCCTCCCACCACTCTCCCTCGTACTCTGCTTAATATTTTCATAGTGCTTACTACCATCAGACATAATATACATACATATGTGTGTACATAAGATTTGTTTATCTCTCTATAAATATAGGGTATAATTAATAATTTGCTTATTATTTTTTATTAAGATGTAAACGTCATGAGAACAGGGACTTTTAAAAATGTAGTACTGGGGATTGAGCCCAGTCCTCCTGTTTTATTCTATTAATTTTTAAAATAGTAATTTATTAATTATTATTTTATTATTTTATTAATTTGAAAAAAGGTCTCACTAAGTGGCTGGCCACCTCACTAAGCCGCTGAGCCTGCCTTCAAACCTGTGATCCTCCTGTCTCAGCCTCCTAAGTATTGAGATTACAGGTATGCAAGACCACACCTGGCTTGAAGAGGAACTTTATCTGGTACATGGTTGGTGTGCAGAAATGCTTGCTTGACTTTGGAAAGCAGTCTCTTCCTCAAAAAATTAAATATAGAATTGTCATGTGCCCCCCACAAATTCACTCCTAGATATAGATACCAAGAAGAATTGAAAACAGGTATTAAAGTGCACAGCCACACACATTCATAATTACAATATTTACAATAGCTAATACGAAGGAACAGCCCAGATGTCCATCAGTGAATGAATGTATAGGCAAATTGTAATAAATGCATATAATAAAATATTACTCAAACCAGCTATAGTAATCTTAGTACTTGGGAGGCTGAGACAGCAGGATTGTAGGTTCAAGGATCGCCTCAGCAACTTAGTGAGACCCTGTGCCCAGATGCAAAATAAAATAAGGCTGGGCCGGGCGTGGTGGCGCACGCTTGTAATCCCCACACTTGGGAGGCGGAGACAGGAGGATCTCGCAGGTTCGAAGCCAGCCGGGCTGGCTTAAGAGACCCTGTTTCCAAATAAAAATATAAAACAGGTCTAGGAGTGTAGCCCGGAGGTAGAAGGGCTTCCAGGAATCCCAGTACCACCAAAAGTAAAAACAAAAACAAAATCCAAAATAAAATAAGGCTGGAGTGTAGCTTGGAGGTACAATGCTCCTGGGTTCAATCCCTAGCAACACACACACACACACACACACACACACACACACACACACACACACTTTTAGTTAGAAAAAGCAGTGAAGTTATGATAAGTGCTGCAACATGGATGAGCCTCAAAACAACATTATGCTAAGTGAAAGAAGCCAGACACAAAGGTCACATTCCATCCCACTGCTATTAATTGTCCAAACTGGAAAAGCCCATGGAGACAGAATGATGCTTCCTGGGAGCTGATGGAGGGGGGGACCGGGAGGAGGCTAATGGGTATGATATATTACTATGAAATGATGGAGGTGTTTCAGAACTAGATAGAGGTGGTGGTTGTATAACATCGTGAATCACTAACCACCATTGATTTGTCTACTTTTTGCCAGGTGTGGTGGCGCACGCTTGTCATCCCAGCATTCGGGAGGCTGAGACAGGAGGATCGCAGTTTGCAGACAGCCTCAGCTACTTAGTGAGGCCCTCTGCAACTCAGTGAGACCCTGTTTCAAAATAAAGAAGAAAAAACAGGGCAGGGGTAGAGCTCAGAGATTGAATGCCCCTGGGTTCCATCCCCAGGACTGCAAAAAAAAAAAAAAAAAAAAAGGTTAATTTTATATTCTATGAATTTTGCCTCAATAAATTATTTTTTAAATTCTCAATGAATGAATGAATGTGGTCATTTTGTTTTGCATGCCTGCCATGAGTAGGTTATTGTGTATAAAACTGCTAATTATAGCTGAGCTATCTGAGAAAATGGAAGAATGGGAACAAGCAGTGATTAGACTAATGCAGATGGGAGAGGAGAATGCTTGATGGACGGGGAGCCCGCTTAGAGATGGAGCCTGAGTCGGATGTGCGTGGAGGGGACAGAAGGAGACAGGAGGCACACCTCCTTGAGGCGCCCTTCTCAGGTTCAGAAATGCTAATGCCTTGGCTCTTCCTTCCCAGGGGACCACCTGCCGCTGTGACAGGGCTCATTTTACCGACTCCTCCTTACTTTCTCCTCGCGGTGGATTCCACATCAGAGCTGAAAATCTCTCTTGCTTGGGGGTGCAGTGGAAGCATTGCAGTCCCAGCCAACCTTTAATTGGTTAGAAGAATCACTGTTGATTGACGTGGTCTTTCTTCCTAGTGAAATGAAGAAAATAACAATACCAGGAAATTAATCCAAATTCCATCTCAACATTAGAATCTGTTTCATCCAGTAGCGTGCCCTTCTTCAAAGTGGTCACATGTCCTGTTCCCACCTATCCACTTCATCTTCTTCTCTAGCTTTCCTGGGTTCCATACAGTGACATGCAGACTTACTGCATTCTGCTAATCAGAATGTAGTGACATTTGGATGATTATAAATGATAATGAACTGTCCAGTTTTGATGTTTTCTCCGACTAAGATATATATATACACACACATATATATCCTTTTATATGTGTTCTACGGAGTCCACAAAGTGATTGTTTTTTTTTTTTAAATTTAATTTTTTTTGCAGTACTGAGAATTAAACTGAGGGGCATTCTACCTCTCAGCTACACCCCTACATCCCTAGTTTTTATTCTTTATTTTGAAACAGGGTCTCACTGAGTTGCAGAGGCCCTCACTAAGTAGCTGAGGCTGGCTCCGAACTTGCGACCCTCCTGCCTCAGCCTCCCCAGCACTGGGGTTCCAAGTGTGCGCCACCACGCCCGGCAGAACTTTAAAGTCTTACCTCTTCTAAGTTTATATTCCATGTGTGGAACTACTAGCAATAGCTTTTCCATCCTAGATATCTCAGAAAACAAGCAAACATCTAAGCAGGAAGCGTGGCATGGTCCACGGATGTAGGCTGTAACTGCTTTTCTGTGGAAATTAATAATGCACAACTGAAACTTGTGTGGTTTGTCACCTGTCATATTAATGACTGGAATAAAAGTTAAAAAGGAAACATCTCAGCCGG
This sequence comes from Muscardinus avellanarius, assembly GCF_963383645.1. Lineage (NCBI taxonomy): Eukaryota > Metazoa > Chordata > Mammalia > Rodentia > Gliridae > Muscardinus > Muscardinus avellanarius. Next base: position 18,813,848 of record NC_137807.1, read on the forward strand.
GCGTGGTGGCGCACGCTTGTAATCCCCGCGCTTGGGAGGCAGAGACAGGAGGATCGCGCAGGTTCGAAGCCAGCCGCGCGCGCTGGCTTAGGAGACCCTGTTTCCAAATAAAAATGTAAAACTAGGTCTGGGAGTGTAGCCCGGAGGTAGAAGGGCTTCCAGGAACCCCAGTACCACACACACACAAAAAGGAAACATCTCATTCTTTTAAACGTACCCATCTAGTTTTTATGTTGAATAAATTTTATGATGTAATACTGTGTATAACAAAGAGTAGAATAACAGAATGGTTTAGTGGTTAAGAGCACCGAGCTTTGGAGTCAGACCTGAACTTGCAGGAATCTCTGCTGTTTGCTGACTGTGTGATCTCAGAAAGATCATTTAACTTCAATATTCCTCCATTTATTCATTTATACAATGAATACGACCAATTTATCTCTCTGGTATGATAAACCCTTTTAAAAAATAGGGCCTGAGCCGGGAGTGGTGGCGCACATTTGTAATCCCAGCCTTTGGGAGGCTGAGACTTGAGGATGAGGGTTCGCTGTCAGCCTCAGCTACTTAGTGAGGTCCTTTGCAATTCAGCGAGACACTGTTTCAAAATAAAGAATAAAAAAAAGGCTGGGAGTATAGCTCAGAGGCAGCATGGGTTCCATCCCTGGTGCTGCAAAAAAAAACAGAATAAAAAAAAAATAGGGTTGGGGTGTAGCTTGGAGGTAGAATGTCCCTGGTTCTCTCCCCAGTACGACAAAAGAAGAAAAAAAAAGGGCCTGGCATGTAGTTAGAGGTGTTAAATCAATAAATTTGAAAAGAGAAGGAAGAAAATCTGCAAGATTCCTTCTCTCTTTTTTTTTTTTTTTTTTTTTTTTTGCAGCTGAGAACACTTGACCGTTTTCTTTCTCATGGTTTGCTTTTCTCTCTGATGGTGCTCACTGTTGTCTCGCTTGATAGGAAACAGTCTTAGAAAGCGTTTAGCCTGCTAATAAAACCTCCTTTCCGCCTCCAGCTTCTGGGACCTCAGCTTTGGACTTGGTTCTTCGGTATGTATGCATGCAAATGCAACGCTGACGAGCTGTAGCGGGGAGGTAAATAAAACATTGGTTTACCAGCCATCAGCTTGTGAGTACGCTAGAGAAATGCGCCAGACTGCCTTTGACAGAACCAGAGTGGAAGGCGTGTTCAGCAGCATGCCAAATACTAATTAATTTTCTGAACATTTCAAGATTCCTACTGAGTTCATATTCCCGAGTCTTTCTATAGAGTCTGTGACCCGAGGATAGTGCTAGAAAGTTTGATAGTAAGGTCACGAGGGTGAAATGTTAGTTTTAAACAGAAGAGTTGGCAGAAAAATCTTAGGATCCATGTGTAGCTTAGTTGCATGAGAAATAAGTGAAAAAGAAGAGAGAGAGAAAACTGTTGGGCATGTTTGCAGAAATCTCCCCAAGTCTCATTAAATAAATGCGTTTAGAACGCGTGCTTGTAGCAGCACTCTTGTGTCTCGCATACAGCCGCCGTGAGACTGCAGTGGTGATCACTGTGACTGGCAGCTCACATCTGGAGGCTTGTAAAATCTGCATGTTGATACCCCCGTTTGGCTTTACCTCATCTTCTGTGATAGGAGCTGGCCGTTTGTCGTTTTCTCTCCCTCAGGACAGAGATGCTCAGTCTAAGGGGTAAAATTGATATTTCCTTATTGTTTTATTTTCCATTTCTTATGTTATTCCATGAAAATTTAAAAATTATGAATGAGTTCTATTTTTTGTGCGTGTGGTTCTAGGGATTAAACCCAGGGGTCTACTACCTCCCAGCCATATCCCCAACCCTATTTTACTTGGAAACAAGGTCTCACTGAATTGTTGAGAGCCTAGCGAAATTTCTGAGGCTGGCTTTGAACCTGGGATTCTTCTGTCTTAGCCTCCCATGTACTAGAATTATAAGGGTACACTATCATGCCCAGATATTTTTTTGCAGCAGTAGTTGGGACTGAACCCAGGGATCTTCTACCTCCGAGCTACCCCATTTTATTGTTTATTTTGAAACTGGTCTCACTAAGTTGCAGAGGGCCTTGCTGAGTTGCTGACCCTAGCCTCAACGCTGCAACCCTTCTGTCTCAGCCTCCCAGGTACTGGAATTACAGGGGTTGCTGTGCATGGGCCTGGAGCCTGTGATGTTCCTGTCTCAGCCTCCCAAGTATTGGGACTACAGGTATGCGCCACTGCACCCAGCTATAAATGGGTGGGCTTAGAAAGGAAGCTGGCTGTGTGACCTTCAGAAGATCATTTAGCTTCACTCTAAGACAAGGGGTTGGAATGGGTGGAGAAAATGAAAGAATGAGAAAGATAAATGGAGGATGAGTGATTGGAGAGCAAAGATGGAGCGCCTGGAGCGTGGCGCTTAGGGGCCGGGCCGGGGTGGGGAGACAAAGGAAACTGTTTTGAGGTTAGTGTCATGAGTGCTTACACACTTTCTGTTCGTTTAAGCTGTGAGACTCTGATTAGCACCTGCTGTCTACTATCCTTTAAAAATGTGTGTTAGTTAATTATGATTCACAAGCTGTAACGCTCAAGCCATTAGAGGTTTTATTCCAAATGGGGAAACCAGAGAGGATGGCCCGGAGGGGGTGCTGTTAGACGCCACCAACACCAGTGGCTAGTGTAGAGTCATGCTAAGGTCGCCTTTGTCATTGTACTGACTCGACAGTTCCAAAGAAATGAAGCCGTATGTTTGGGTTGAGGGTTTATCGTGAGGCTGTGCGCGGAGGTCTGGAAGGCTCTCCAATGTGTCCGTGTGCACACATTGGAGTGCAATACTTGTGTGAAACCAGCCTGCTGGAGTTAATAACCTGTGCCAAAGCGGCTCTCCTCCTCCCGTCTACTGTCTGCGTCTTTTTTCTTTTTTTTGTGTGTGTGGCATTGGGATTGAATCCAGGGGGTTCTACTACTGAGCTACCTCCCCCCAGCCCTTACTATTTTCTATTTTGAGACAAGGTCTCAAATCTGTGAGCCTCCTGTCTCAGCCTCCCAAGTACTGGTGTTAGAGGCATACTCCACCAGACCTGGCTTGTTTAGGTCTGTGTACTTAATTTTAAAGATAATGGCTTTTAATATTTCAAATATTTTTTAATCTCATAAAAACGTGTCACCTAACAGTACTTTGTACATGTGGATTTTAATACCCAATGTTTTTCTTTTTTGTGGTACTGGAGATTGAACCTAGGGGCATTCTACCTCTGAGCTACACCCCAGACCTTTTTTTAGTTTTCATTTTGAAACAGGGTCTCCCTAGTTTGCTGAGAGTCTCACTACATTGTTGAGGCTGTCCTCCACCCTGTGCTCCTCCTGTCTCAGCTTCCTGAGTTCTAGGGGTGTATCCGGCTTCATACTTAAATTTAATGATATCATTTCGGTTATTTATGGTGACTTTCTAGACGATGCACAGTGATAATGAATCTTTTTCTTTGGTAGAGCGAAATGCGACCCGACAGACACACGAGACTTTGGTTGGGTCCGCCACCAGCTCTACCTTGAGTACCACTTTTGTCTGTCGCTGGGTAAAGACATCTCGGAGCTGTTTTCTCCCTTGCGCTAGCTTGTATGCATTGTGTTGGTGGGTGCATCTGGAGCGGTCAGCTGGGGCTCGCTTTCTTTATGTTAGGCACCCACAGCGAGCCGGAAGTGCTGGAGGCTGGGGAGTTGGAAGTGAGCAGCCCGGTCACCCCCTTGGTGGAGAGAGGAGGACAGTGAGTGAGCAAGGCCAGAGAAGACGGGGAGATGTGATTCTGAGCCACTCAGGGAGGGGGTGTTTCAGGCAGGGTAGTCAAAGGTCTTTGAAAAATTATTTCAACTGAGGCAGAGGTAGCAGTAGCGAGTGCAAAGTCCCTGAGGCTGGATGGCTTGAATTTTTCTTTTAATGGACAGTTTCAAAGATGTCCTCATCAGAAGTGTCTATGTTAACATCCTGTCTTATTTTATTAGCGGACCTTTCTACCTCACTCTGCCCCCATATTAGTTTAACATATTATTATTTTCTAGACATCATATTTTATTTAAAATATTTCAATATGCATATCTAAAAGGTAGAATTTTTTTTTTTCTGGTACTGGGGATGGAACCCAGGGGCATTCTACATCTGAGAGACATGCCCAGTCCTATTTTTTATTCATTTTTTTGTGTGTGGTACTGGGGGTGGAACCCAGGTGCTTTTCTACCTCTGGGCTATACTCCCAGACCTATTTTGTACTTTATTTGGAAACAGGGTCTCACTAAGTTGCCGAGAGCCTCACTAAGTAGCTGAGGCTGGCTTCGAACGTATGCAATCCTCCTGTCTCAGCCTCTCAAATGCTGGGATTACAAGCGTGTGCCATCATGCCTGGCTTAGGATTCTTTTTAAAAATATACCAGAATATTATTATTATAACTAGAATAAATTAATAATTTGTTAATATCATTTAGTCTGTATTCAAACTTCTAGTTATCTCATCCATTTTTCTTTCTGTTTTTTTTTTTTTTTTTTTTTGTGGTGTGGGGGCTTGGACCCAGGGGCATTCTACTTCCAAGGTACTCCCCAAACCATTTTATTTTGAAACAGAGTCTCACTAAATTGCTGAGGCTGGCTTTGAATCTGTGACCCTCTTGTCTCAGCCTCCCAAGCACTGAGATGACAAGTGTGTGCCGCTCTGCCTGCCTGTCTCATCCACATTTCCCCGGTTAATTATTGTCACAATGGTGCAGTTTAACCATCAGCTACAAACCTCAGAGGTAGTTAGGAATTAGCATGGAATATGTGGACCGGCTGGTTGCTTCTGTTGCGCTAACAGGGCTTGGAGGGCCTCGCTCCATGGCCGTGGTAAGCCAGGGCTGGTGCTAGTGTTGATCTTGGTGGGCCCTCTCACATGGCTAGGGCTTCAGCTGGGCCAACATGTTTGCCCCATTTTCCTCCAGCAGACAGTCTTTGGCATGTTTTCATGGTGAAGGTGGAGGTGTAGGAGTGGAGTCCCATTGTGCAAAAGGACAGGTGTGGGCAGGGTAGATCTCAGTGGCAGAGCACTTGCCTGGCCTACCTCAGGCTCCAGGTAAGTGGGAGTGGGAACAATTAGTGCTTTTTAAAAAATATACTTGCAGCCGGGCGTGGTGGCACACGCTTGTAATCCCAGCATTTGGGAGGCTGAGACTGGAGGATCGCGGTTCACGGACAGCCTCAGCTACTTAGCGAGGCCCTGTGCAACTCAGTGAGACCCGGTTTCAAAATAAAGAATAAAAAATAGGACAGGGCTGTAGCTTGGATGTCAAATGCCCCTGGGTTCCATCCCCAGACCCACCAAAAAAAAAAAAAAAAAAAAAAAATATATATATATATATATATATATATACACACACACTTTCATTGGTACATTGCAAATGAGTGCTATGAGTGCTTTTTATTAAAAAATATACTTTTAATTCCAGGCCTAGTGGTACATGCCTGTAATCCCAGTACTTGGGAGGCTGAAAAAGGAGGATCACAGGTTGGAGGTCAGCCTCAACACATAGTGCTGAGACGCTCATCAATCTAGCGAGACCCTGTTTCAAAATAAAATAGGGCTGGGAATTCTGGGAATTTAGTTTAGAGGTAAAATGCCTCTGGTTCAATCCCCAGTCTCACAGAAAAGCAAACAAGTTAAAAATATACCTTTATTGGCACATTGCAAATGAGTGCTTTTTAAGCCTCTTCTTACCTTACTTTGCTAAACTTGCCATTGACCAAAGCAAGTCAGAGCTGGCAGGGACTCGTGTTAGCTTTCTGTTACTGTAATAAATATCTGAGACAATCAACTTATAAAGAGAAAAGGTTTATTTTGGCTCACAGTTTTAAGGTTTCAGTCCAGGCTCCATTGCTGTTGCTTTGGGCCTGGGGTGGCACATCCTAGCGGGAGTAATGAAGGAACAAAACTGCTCACCTTCTGCCAGGGAGGAAAGAGGACAGAGAGGAGGCGGGGACTCGCGTGTGACCAGTAACCTGAGGGCCTCCCACTAGGTCCCACCTCTTTTTCCTTTGCTTTTTTTTTTTTTTTTTTGGTGGTACTAGAGATTGAACCCAGGGGTATTCTACCTCTGAGCTACACCCTAGCCCTATTTTATTATATATATATATTTTTTTGTGTGTGTGTGTGTGGGGGGGGGTCTGGGGATGGAACCCAAGGGCATTTGACCTCCACGCTACACCCCCTGCCCTGTTTTTTATTCTTTATTTTGAACCCAGGTCTCACTGAGTTACGGAGGGCCTCACTAAGTAGCTGAGGCTGTCTGTGAACCGTGATTCTCTGGTCTCAGCTTCCGGAATGCTGGGATTACAAGTATGCACCACCATGCCCGGCTTATTATTTTTTACTTTGAAATAGGGTCTCACTACGTTGTTGAAGGCCTCACCAAGTTGCTGAGGTTGGCTTCAAATCTGCAATCCTCCTGTCTTAGGCTCCCAGTATTGGGAGTGTAAGTGTGCACCACCCTGCCCAACCAGGCTCCACCTCTAAATAGCTCCAGTATTTATAGCACTCAGTAGCTGAGGCTGTACGGTACTCCTGTCTCAGCCTCCCAAGCACTAGGATTACAAATGTGCGCCAACAACTCCCGGCTTGAACAAATTCTTTTCTATTTTTATTTTTATTTTTTTGGTGGTAGTACTAGAGATTGAATCCCAGGGACACTCTACCCCTGGGTTATACACCTAGATCTTTTTCTGTTTTTCTTTTTTTTGAAGATTTAAATGAGTTTATTAAGAAGATAGAAATACAGAAGACAGTTACAGCCTCATGTTACCCAAGGTAGCATGAGGCGGTGCTTTGAAGGAAATCACCCTTTATTTTTAATTTTGAAACAGGGTCTTGTTAAGTTGCTGAGGCTGGCCTCAAACTTTTGATCCTCCTGTCTCAACTTCCCAGGTACTAGGATTACTTGAACAAATTCATAAGAGTGAAATTATTGGGTCACATGGTTTAGTCTATTTGAATTTTTATAAGAAATTGTCAAGTTATATTTCAAAATTGTTTGTACAACTTCATTATTAATCAAGGAAATGCAAATTAAGATCTTAATGAATATGAGTCTGCCCAGAAGATTTTAAAAAATGCCATTTAACTCAGATTTGTGGGCATCACTTATCACTAGGGATGATGACTTCTTGCTAGTGGGACTATAAATTGATATGAGTTTTGAAAACAAGCATTATTTTGAAAGCTGAACTTTCAACTTTATATTTCCACCCCAGCAACTGGACTCCTCGGTAGAGAAAGTCACTAGAAAATAACATTGTGAAGCCGGGCGTGGTGGCGCACGCTTGTAATCCCTGTGCTTGGGAGGCTGAGACAGGAGGATCGTGCAGGTTCGAAGCCAGCCCCAGCTACTTAGTGAGGCTCTCAGCAACGGAGTGAGACCCTGTTTCCAAATAAAGTATAAAATAGGTCTGGGAGATAGAAAATCCCCTGGGTTCCACCCCCAGTACCAGAGAGAGAGAGAGAGAGAGAAAGAGAGAGAGAGAGAGAGAGCAGAAAATATGTTGGGGAATTTGTGTGTGTGTGTGTGTGTGTGTGTGTGTGTGTGTGTGTGTGTGTGTGGTACTGGGGATGGAATCCAGGTCATTCTACCTCTGAGCTACACCCCCAGCCCTATTTTTTATTCTTTACTTTGAAACAGGGTCTCACTGAGTTGCAAAGGGCCTCACTAAGTAGCTGAGGCTGACCATGAACTGCGATCCTCGTGTCTCAGCCTCCCAAGTGCTGGGATTACAAGTGTGCGCCACCACGCCTGGTGTCCCTTTTGGAATCAACACTATTTATAATAGCAAAAAACTGGAAAATACCCAACTGTCCATTGACAGGATAGATTGTGCATTTCACATTACAGTGTTATACATTAGGGAAAAATGAATGAACTACAATTACATGCATCACTGATGAAGCTAATAAACAAGCAAAACTAAATAATACTTTATTTAGGAGCATTGTGATAAAACTGTTACAAAAAGGCAAGGAGGTGATAAATACCACATTAAGAATAATATTTCCCCAGGCAGGAGGCAGGTGGATATGGTATTCGAGTTAGATGCAAGTTATTGGTAATTTTCTGGTCTTTGACTTCTTTATAATCTTCAATACATCTTTCTGTATGTCAAAGATTTTATATAAATATATATTTATATATATTTTTTCGGTGCTGGAGGTGGAACCCAGGGGTATTCTACCTCCGAGCCAACCCCCAACCCTATATTTTATTCTTTATTTTGAAACAGGGTCTCACTGAGTTGCAAAGGGCCTCACTCACTAAGTAGCTGAGGCTGTCCGCGAACCGTGATTCTCCTGTGTCAGCCTCCCAAATGTTGGGATTACAAGTTGCGCCACCATGCCTGACTTTAGAGACTTATTTTAAAAGATGATATAAGCTTAAAAATTACTCTTGCTTTTGCATAGAAGGATGGAGGCAAAAGAAGGACTGATTTCATTGAACATAGAATTTGTTTTAACTCTTGCAGGAAAAACTAGTCTAGCAGAATTCCTTGAAGGGAATTTTCTCTCTCTCTATATTTTTTGGTACTGGGGTTTGAAATGAGGGCATTCTCCCTCTGAGTTATACCCTCAGGCTGACTTTATTTCTTATTTTGAGACAGGGTTTTGCTCAGATGTTGAGACTAACCTCAACCTGTGATTCTTTTGTCTCATCTGCCAAGTACCAGGATTACAGGTATAAGTCACCATTCCTGGCTAGAAACTCTATTTGACAGCAGTGTTTAGGATTGGGAATCCTTCCAATGTACTGCAATTCTTCAGTTGGTATGTAGGTTCAAATAACCATTAGTAAGCACTGGTGACATTTTAAAACTTGTAAATAATTGACTTAATGTACAGTTATAGCTTTAATTTAGCATGTATTCAGGAACACTTTAAGCTAGTTTAGGTTTCTTATTCCTTAGAACCAAAAGTGCCTTGGTAAAAACATGACTAATCTTATTGTATTTGGGAAAAGCATAATTTAAAGCATCAAATCAGAAAGTGATCTGCAATTATTCATATAAATACAAAAGATAATATATATACAAAAGTATAATGAAATGAAAAAGGAAAAGATGAACAGGCTGAAAACAATAATATTAATTAATAGATGTCAAAAACACACATACACATACACACGTAAAATTTAGTGGTTTTTAGTGTGTTCACCAGGTTATACAACCATCACCACTACTGTCATGTCCCATTCTCCTTAACTCTGAGCTTCTGGGGTAGCTAGGATTTAGAATCACTGATCTGCTTAGTAGATTAGAACACTAATCTACCTTATGCTTTGTGGATTTGCATATTTAGGCATTTCATATACGTGGAATCATACAACACCTGGCCTTTTATTTCTAGCTTCTTTCATTTAGTATAATGTTTTCAATGTAGTAGTATGTGTCTCTTTTTGTTTCCCGAGTGTTCTTTTCTTAGTACATCCTGTTCTTGTTTCATCCAATGATCTTCAAGGGAGTTCATGATAGCTTTTAAGAATTTTTATCTATGTACATATTCCCTATTTTCTCAAAGTTACTTTACTCTGTTCGGGTGCCTGCCTTTTATTAAATGTTTTTCTAGAAACATCTAGAATCTTTATTTTCTGCTTGGATATATTGGTTAGGTTTAATAAAACATAATGCTAGCTCTTTGAGCAAGAATGAGACTGGTTTGTCACATGGTGATCCAGTTGTCCTATATCTTTAGAGAATGCCTGAAAGAATTCTTTTGCAAACCCTCCTCCCCATAGTCAGATTCTCCTGCACCAACGCTTCTACTTTTCTGCTCAAGGGTATGTGTTAAACACTCAAGCCTTTAATTAATTCCCATGTTTGTTTGTTTTGTTTTGTTTTGTTTCGGTGGTACTGGGATTCCTGGAAGCCCTTCTACCTCCGGGCTACACTCCAGACCCATTTTTATATTTTTATTTGGAAACAAGCCAGCAAGGCTGGCTTGGAACCTGTGCAATCCTCCTGCTCCGCCTCCCAAGCACGGGGATTACAAGTGTGCGCCACCAGCCCGGCCCATGTTTTTACCGTGGAACACTCTAAGAGACCACCATCTCCCAGCCCAGAAACATGTGTTTCCCTTTCTTCAGGGTTCTGCTAGAGGGAGGAGCAGTCTTCTGGAAGTGTGAGTGCTTCTCACACACTGCCAGCCTCTCTGCCTGTATCCACCCTTGTCTTCATCCCGAGTGCCAGAGGTCAGGCGCCGCCCCTGCACCCTCCCGGCCTCCGAGCTGAACGTCCGTGGTGTGCTCCGTGGTGTGCTCCTCAGCTCTCCTCGCTGCCTCCAGTTCTGCTCCTGTTCAGTCAGTTGTTTGGTTTTGCGAAGACAGTGACTGCTTGATCATCTGCCACCTTTTCATGCTTTGCTGATTTTGTCTCTTGATCTTTTTAATTTTTCCTTCCCTTGTGAATTCGCACCATTTATAAAGCCCATTTAATATCATATTAGTGGGATTTTTTTTTTTTTGGAAGAGAAAAGGACCTACATGTATATGTTTAGCCCATTTTGTTTAACTACCAGTAATTATAATAAGAGTATAAAATAATTTTATTAGTTACTAAGGCTGCTATTTCCATGGATTAGCTTAAACAACAAAAATTTGTTTCCCCACATTCTGGAGTCCAGAAGACTAAATCAAGGTGTCAGCAGGGCTGGTTTGCTCTCGTTGTTGTTGTTGTTGTTGTTGTTGTTGTTGTTGTTGTTGTTCTTCTTCTTCTTCTTCTTCTTCTTCTTCTTCTTCTTCTTCTTCTTCTTCTTCTTCTTCTTCTTCTTCTTCTCCTCCCCCTCCTCCTCCTCCTCCTCCTCCTCCTCCTCCTCCTCCTCCTTCTTTTCTATCTCTCTCTCCCTCTCTCCCTCTCTCCCCCTCTCCCTCTCTCTCTCATTTCTTTTGAACCCAAAGACATATACCTATGAGGTAGACCCCCAGCTCTTTTTATTTTTTATTTTGAAACAGGGTCTCACTAAGTTGCTGAGGGTCTTGCTAAATTGCTGAAGCTGGCCTTGAACCTACCAATCTTCCTGTCTCAGCTTTCCAAGTACTGGGATTACAGGCATATGCTGTTGTGCCAGCCAGGTTTATTTCTTTTGAGGCCTCCCTCCTTAGCCTATAGATAGCTGTCTTCTCCTTCATCTTCAAGTGCGTGCGTGCATGCGTGCACGTGTGTGTGTGTGTGTGTGTGTGTGTGTGTGTGTCCTAATTTTCTATTTTAGTAAGGACACCAGCCATATTGGATTAGGACCCATTCAAATGCCTCATTTTACCTTAATTGCCTCTTTAAAGGCTCTATATTCAAGTATATTCTATATCTACATTCTGAGATACTAGAGATTAGGACTTCAACATATTAATTCAGCCAATAACAATATTTTTGACATCTATTACCTAATATTATTATTTTCAGCCTGTTCATCTTTTCCATTTTATTTCATTATATTATAAAGATATCTTTTGTATTTTTATGAATAATTGCAGATCACTTTCTGATTTGATGCTTTGAATTAAGCTTTTCCCAAATACAATGAGATTAGTAATGTTTTTGCTAAGGTACTTTTGGTTGTAAGGAATAAGAAAACTAAACTAGCTTAGAGTGTTCCTGTTGAAAGGTCTAAAGCCATTCTGATTTCAAATCCCTTTTTCAAGCCGGGCGTGGTGGCGCACACTTGTCATCCCCACGCTTGGGAGGTGGAGACAGGAGGATCGCGCTGGTTCGAAGCGTGCGCTGGCTTGGGAGACCCTGTTTCCAAATAAAAATATAAAAATGGGTCTGGGAGTGTAGCCCGGAGGTAGAAGGGCTTCCAGGAACCCCAGTACCACACGCACACACACAAAAATCCCTTTTTCAATATCTTTCTTTCTCTGGAAGCTTAAAAGATTTTCAGAGTTCTGAAATTCCTTTATTCTTTATACCTTGATGTGAGTATATTTTCATCCTTGGCAACATGTTGGGTATTCGATGAGCCCTTTTGATGTGGAAATTAATGTCCTTTGGAAAATTTCTTGAATCATTTATTTGATGACTTCTTGTTTTCTCTCTCTCTCTCTCTCTCTCTCTCTCTCTCTCTCTTTTCTGAAGTAATTGTCAGGCAGATATTAGCTCTTAGGAATTGTTGCTTGAATTTTTTCTTCTATCTCTTCTCTCTTGCTGTAAGTTTATTTTCCCTTTTTTACTTTAAGCAACTTCTGTAGTTTTATCTTACTACCATCTTAGTGAATCTTTAATTTAATTTTTTTGGCACTGGAGATGATTGAACTGAGGGGTATCCGACCTCCAAGCTTTTTTTTTAATTTTGCAACAGGGTCTCACTAAGTTGTTGAGGGTCTTGCTAAACTCCTGAGGATGATCTCAAACCTAGCAGCCTCTTGTCTCAGCCTTCCACGTACTGGAATTACAGGTGTGTACCATCTCACTTAGAGGACTAATTTCTCTTTGTATTTTAAATTTCCAAGAGTTCTTTTTGGTTCTCTGAAGTTTTTCATTTTACTTTTTAAGGCTGCTTTGTTCTTATTTCATGGTCACAGTTTCACTTTTTATATATCCGAAGATATGTGAATACACACACTTTTGCTTTTTTGTCAAAATGTAATATGCAGATCCCAGTGTGGTGGCGCACGCTTGTAATCCCAGGACTTGGGAGGCTGAGACAGGAGAATCCAGGCTCACGCCCAGCCTCCGCTACTTAGTGAGGCTCTCCTCCACTTAGTGAGATTCTGTTTCAAAATAAAAAAAAATTGGGCTGGGGATATAGCTTGGAGGTAGAATGTAATATGCAAACACAAAGGCATATAAAATAGGATGTATAATTCAATTATTTGCCAGTAAGCAAAAATTTGTGGAACTACTTCATTAATAGGATGAATTCTCCTATCCTCTCCGTTTGGCCTTCAGTTTCCCAAGGATTACTTCTTCACTACTTGAAGCTCATAACCCCCACTGGTCAAGAGTGACTAAGTCAGTCTTTATATAGAGGATAGCCTCCATTTCACCAAAGAAATGTCATTGTTAATGAAAGAGTGCTAGGGATATCAGTAAGAAAATGACATAGGGTGGAGAATTGGAAACTGAAAGGCAGATGTGATGTTTCATGTGATTTAAGATGATGTAAATCAACCAGGCGTGGCAGCACACACCTATAACCCAAGTTCTTGGAGGCTGAGACGAGAGGATCACAAGTTCAAGGCTGGCCTGGGCACCTTGGCAAGACCTTGCTCAAAACTGAACAACAGGCCTGGGAGCCAGCACAGCTGTGCACACCTGTGACCCCAGTACTTGGGAGGGAAGATTGCATGTTTGAGGCTTTCATATGGTAAATTATCAATACACTGTTTCAAATTTTTTAAAAAAGTCTGGAGGTACAGTTTAGAGATAGAACACCCCTGGGCTCACCTCCAGCTTAGCTGGGGTACACCTCAAGACCTATTTTTTATTCTTTTATTTGGAAACAGGGTCTCACTAAGTTGCAGAGGGCCTCACTAAGTTACTGAGGCTGGCCGTGAACCTGTGATCCCGCATCTCAGCCTCCTAAGTATTGGGATTACAAGCGTGTGTCACCACGCCTAACTATTTTTAAATCTCAAAAGAGGGTCTCACTAAGTTGCTGAGAGTTTTGCTAAATTGCTGAGGCTGGCCTCAAAGCTCCGCCTCCCGAGTACTGGGGTTACAGATGGACGCCACTGTTCCCAACTTCAGATGGATCTTTTTTTAAAAGGTATATCCTAATAATGGTCAAAACATGAAGCACTCTTTTTGCCCGAGAAAAAGAGCTGTATCTGAGACTGTCCTGGCAAGATATTGAGATTTTAATGTTTCTAGTGTTCTTTCTCAGAGATCACACTTGACTGATTCCAACTTTCAGTGGATTAGAGGGAAATCTTAAACCCAGGAAGATTAATTCAAATCCTGTATTAACCTATTTGATCATTGCACAGTATGACTGGATAATCTGTAATTAGCGGCAGGCATTTAGAGTTCAGGATAATCCTGTCTGGGTGAGTGCCCTTGTTCTGACCTCTGCTCTGGGTGTTTCCAGGTGCTGACTGAGCGCTGTAGCTCTCTGCTGTGCAGAGCACTATGCTTCTCCCTCGCCTTTCCCAGTGCCCTTTAAGCATGGCTTTTCCCCTTAGCTCTTTCCTTTGGTCACAGAGACATTGCTAGGTGAGCATATCCATTTCTGAGGCTTCAGCTGTAGCATTTCCACCTAGATTAGCTTCTGGTATGCTGGGATTTTGCTTTTCTGCTCCACTAATCAAACAGTCTCTAATGATACTAAGTCTGTTTTGGGGTGGGGTGTTACTGGAGATGGAACCCAGGGGCACTCCGCCACTGCTACACCCTTAGCCCTTTTTGACTTTTATTGGGGACAGGGTCTTGCTGAGTTGCTAAGGTTGACTTTGGCCTTGTGATCCTCCTACCTCAGCCTCCCAAATAGCTGGAATTATAGGAGTGCGCCACCGCGCCTGGCAACGCTTTGTCTTTTGTGTGAACTGAAGACCAAGTGGTAGAGGTCCCAACACATGACTACCTATCTCATTATGGAACCACATGGAAGGAACCTCTTTCTGGAAAAACAGTTGTGCTGCACGGTTAAGAATTTAAAAAGGCAAATAAAAAGACTGATGGGCTTTAATAAGTATTCATAAAAGTGCAACTTTCCGAGCTTTGAAAGATGAAAGGCTTGGCAAAACTGTCCATTTCTCATTGTTGAAAATGAAAGACCGCTTCCCTTATCCTACTGCGGCCTGAGATTCATGTTGGGAAAGTGTAACTTCTATAAAGAGTTCTTAAGATAGGTTTTATTTGTAGAACGTATTTTAGTTTCTTTGTTGATCCTCAGAATCTGTAGCCCTTTGGCTGAAATGCGGGGGACATTGGCTGCATGTTTTGGGTCTAATCTTCTCTGAGTACCTGCTCCTCTTGGGAACTTGTCCTGCTCCTCCCTGCTGGACCTCCTCCTTTTACACACTACCTGCTGAGTTTTGCCTTTTCAAATGGCCAGTTTTACATTCCAGTCTCTTTCATTTTCCTTCTTGCAAATGTACTTTTTGTTTGTCCTTTTTTTTTTTTTTTTGGTGGTACTGGGGTTCCTGGAAGCTCTTCTACCTCCAGGCTACACTCCCAGACCTATTTTATGCTTTTTTATTTTTGGAAACAGGGTCTCTTAAGCCAGTTCGCGCGGCTGGCTTCGAACCTGCGAACCTGCGCGATCCTCCTGTCTCCACCTCCCAAGCACGGGGATTACAAGTGTGCACCATCACACCCGGCTCTTTGTCCTCTTTCTTTGGGGTAAAATACAAAACTTTATTACATTATTTTATTAATAAATCCATGCTTATATGTTCAGTTGGTGCATTTTCACTGGAGAATTACTAAGGTAAAAATAGAGTCACATTTTAAGGCAGGGTATTATAGAGACAATAACTAAATCTGCAGTGGTACTCCTATGGACAGACACTGTTTTCAACTTTGGGGAAAAATACTCTTTTCTGGAGACCATGAATTATAGTTCTTTTCAGTTACATACAAGCTAAGATCCTGGCTAGGCTAAGCCAAATGTTGAATTTATTGTAGTGAGACCCTGGTATCTCATGGAATCCAAATGACAAGACATGCAAGCTAGGCTGCAGGAAAGAGTGAAGGGAGAGCAGTTTGGAGCCTGGGCAGCCCTCTCAGTCTGTAACAGATTATCCCACATTTAGTGGCTTAAACAACACAGCTTTACTCTTTTTCTGTCTTTTTTTTTTTTTCTTTCTTTTTTTTGGTGTGTGGTGGGGAGAGATACTGGGGATTTAACCCAGCCATACCCCCAGCCCTACTTTGTTTTTTAATTTAAAACAAAGTCTTGGTGACTCTGGCCTCAAACCTACAATCCTTCTGTCTCAGCCTCCCAAGCACTGGAATTACAGGCATATGTCACCATACCCAGCTCCAGCTATTCTTTTAGGATCTGGAGGCTCAGAAGTCTGAAGGTAGCCGGGCCATGGTGGCTCGTGCTTGTAATCGGAGTGCTTGGGAGCGAAGACAGGAAGACTGCAGATACACAGCCAGCCTCAGCAACTTGTGAGGCCTCCTCAATTTACTGAGACCCTGTTTCAAAATAAAGAATAAAAATATCAGGCTAGGGGTGTAGCTCAGAGGTAGAATGCCCTGGGTTCAATCCCCAGTAACACACACACGCACACACACACGCACACACACGCACACACACACACACACGCACACACACCTGAGGTCAGTTTCACCGTGTTCAAATCTAGGTGCCTCATCAGGGCTGCAGTTCCCTTTGGAGGTCCTAGAGGAGAATTTGATTCCTTGCTGTTTCCATCTTCCAAAGCTCAGTTTTTTGCATTTCTTGATTCCTGTCCTCTTCCACCATCTTCAAGGCAGTATGTCAACTTCTTTCTGCCATCATATTGCCTCCTTCTGTAGTAAAATTCTCAACTTCTCTCTTTGAAGATTATTTAAGATTATATTTAGGGCCCGCCTGGATAATCAAGAATGCTCTTCCTCTTAAGATTCTTGACTTAGCTGGGCTTGGTGGCACACTCCTGTAATCCCATTACTTGGCATTCTGAGCCAGCAGGGTCACAGGTTCAAGGCCAGCTCCAGCAACTTAGGGAGGCCCTCTGCAGCTTAGTGAGACCTTGCTTAAAAATAAAATCAAAAGAGGGTTGGGGTTGTATTTCAGAGATAGGATAGCCCTGGGTTCAATCCCTAGCACCAAAACAAACAACAAAAACAAAAAGATTCTTACCTTGATCACATTTGCCAGGTACCTTTTGCCTCTTCAGGTGCTGGCTAGAGTCCAGTGATTAGGACGCATGGCCATCTTTAGGGCCATCACTCAGATGGCCATCGTCTCTTAAAGCTGCCCCTCCCTCTGCTGTTGTTCAGGAATCTTTTTTCCTGAAGAACAACTTTCTCTGTTTTAGTATAATATATTCCAAACATATTGTAGGGGAGGATAAGTTTCCTCCACCCTCCTAGGGCTCATGTCTAGGTCTGAAATAAAACTGGCAAAGACAATAGAATAATAGAAGAAAAGCACACTAAATTTGTTTTATCAAAGTTTTATATGTCACAGAGACTTCAGAAATGAAGACCCAAAGACCCAAAGGAAAACTATTTTTGTGCTTATGTTCACTGAGGGACAGCTATGTGGAAATGTGATTGGACAAGAGGGGTATAATCTAATAGTAAGAGGCTTGGAAAGAGGGGAGGGGGAGACCCAGCAAGGCCTATCCCTTTTGATTCTTTTTGTCTTCTCTCTCTGTTCTCTTGGGTAGAGGCCAGGACCCCTTCTGGTTGGGAGGGTCTTGTGATCTACTTTCAGACAAGATAGGTCAGAGAATTTCTTTATGGCCAGCTCTTAAACAAAAAGGCAGGGGAAGATTAGAGTAATATTTCTAGATTTTATGGCTAGCTCTGAGGGTTCTTGTTTCTATAACCCACCTTAAGAAAGAGGAATTCTAGTTTCTGTGGCCTACCTTGGGGAGAAAAGGAAGCAGAAAAGAGGGGGAGGACAGGAGAAGGTCAGAAAGAGCTGGCTTCTGAGGCCCTTTCCTTTGGTTCAAAGTATTCAGCATGCCAAGGCACCATGTTTTGGGTTAGCATTTTCTGAACCCCAGCAGTATCTAACCTGTAATGGCAGCTGTATTAGTCAATTCCTCTAAAGTAATGGAACTTACAGGCTATGTATATTATAAAAGGGGATTATCATATTGGCCCATATTCAGAAGCAGTGGAGTCCCAAGTGGCTGCCTGCATCTGGAGAGTCAGGGGAACCAGCAGCCAGTGGTCCAAAAGCCGGAGCCTCGGAATAGGAGCGACCACAGTTCAGATAGGACCACTGTTGAGAATAGGATGCAGCCCCAGTTCAAAACCTAAAGGCCAGGCAGCTCACTGGAGAACTGTTGGTGAGAGTCCAGTTACAAGAGCAAAGGGGCTGAAGTCTGGTGTTTCCAGGCCAAGTGGTACACCTTCACCCGGGAGGAACCGGGTTTCCGGCACACTGCCTCTTCCTACTTTCACCCTTCTTCCATCCAGTGCCGCCCACGTTCAGGGTGGGACTGCACCCTCAGTCTGCTGTTCCACAGGACAATCGACAATCATCTCAGCGACACACTGGAAGTCACCTACATCTAGGTGTCTCTTAATTGGGTTGACAATCTGGATGAACGATTACAGCAGCCTTGGGTCCAGATGAGACCAGGAGGACAGGTTCCCCAAGAGAAGCCCTGTCTTGCTCAGGTGCCCAATTCTGGTCCATCTGCCAAACACAACTTTAGACTTCTCAACCTTGTTGAGAAGGTGCAGTTTTCAGAGAAATAAAAGAACAAGTGGAGGCCTCAGTTGAGGTAATTTTAGCCATAACTAGAGACAGGATATATGTGAATTCTTAACAATCATAATTGGAGTGTTTGGTTGCATCAAACAGGGTGTATCTAACAAGAAGTAATAGACACTTAACGGTCCTCATCCCTTTGTTCTCAAAATCAAACGAGAGCCAATCCTGTGATCCTTCTTAGTGCCTCAAGGTAGCATTTTAAGAGGTGAACTCTTCTACATCTGAAAGAAGTGCTCATCTGGGCTTAGAGGAGGGACAGACGTGGAGATGACGGACCCAGGGGTGGACAGTTGTGTGTCATGACTGCTTTTGTCCCCTCAGACTGTGGACATAAATAGCTTTTGCCATCATGGTGGGTGTTGGGATTGCAGACCAGGGCCTGGTCCCGGAGAGACCTCCCCGCCTTCACCGCTCCTACCATTTGTAGACCAGCTGCAGATGAGCCCGGGGGGACCCATCCAGCTTCTTCTCAGGGAGAATTATGTCTGCAGCCTCGAGTCATGCTTACGTCCTTTCAGGGTGTTTTCCTTCTGGACATATGATCATATTTTCATAGTATTCTGACTTCATACCTTATTTCTCTAAAAGAAACACATCTCTTCTGGGGTCTTTCAGATTTGTCCCCCTTCCCTGATAATAACATAAATTCTAAGCTTGTTAATGCTCGAGGCCTGTCTTCATTTTTATATTTTCTTGTCATGTACAATTCCTAATCCAACAGTTCCATAGTGAAGACTAATTTGAGGATCCATTAATTGATGGCACTTGAGATAGAAGAAAATGACCATATTCAACAGTATATTGTTAGTCTAGAAACAAATTGCTGCCACAGCTGCCTCGCTGAATGGGCTCACATGACGTGTCTGGCTGGAGCTAGATGCCAGCAGATCAATAAGTATGGAATTATTGTCATAATTGAAAACCAGCATTACATTTTAACAAATAAAAGCTTTGGTTTATAATTTTTATTGAATTTTCAAGAATTCCAGTTATTAGTGTGGATTTTTTTCAATAAATGGAATAGGACTTATACTAGCAAATTACACGGCTCCCAGTTTTGAACACGAGGTGCTAGTTTTTTGCACACAGAATAAAATGCCCATTTTCAAAATTATCTTCCTAATGTGTTCTAAGTTAAAGTAATGGTTACCTTGTCATGCATTCCGAATATATTACTCAGCAAGGTCACAACAGATGTCAGTACATATGTAGATGTGTGTCCTGGATGCGAGAGTATTGATTCAAGGAAGCGAGGGAAGGAAGATGAAGTGGTGTGGGCGAGGAAACCAATGAAGGATGAAGGGTGGGCGCTGCCCGGCCTGGGCACCCATGAAGTGCAGAGGATGTGGGTGCTGACCCACATGTCTATACAGAGCGCCAGTCTCTAAAACCATCTGCTTAATGCATTTATATGAGCAAATTAGAGATGTAAATGTGGCCGCGCAGGATTAATCGTGTACCGCGCACACTTTGCTTAGCGCCAAACCACATTTCACATTCCCAGGCCTCTGTTTGGTTTCTTCGGATTTATTACTTTTGTTTGCTCTAGCGTCTCTGCTCTCGTAGCAATGCTACGCCGTGGCTTTTTCCACGTCTACCTGCAGCATAGAGGGACAACCTCAAGGGGAAAGAGGAAACAGAGAGTCAAGACAGCCTTGTTTTATTTCCTTTCATTGCTCAGCCGCTACTAAACTCCTTTGCAAATTTACTGCTGCCTCTAAGCTGAGGCTCTCTTGCATTTTCAGTATAACCCTATGTTTGCTGGCATTTTCAGTATAACCCTATGTTTGCTGGCATTTTTCTGTTTGATGCTCTTCACACCAGGAGTTGGGAGTTTTTGCGAGAAAATGTAAATTGCCTCGCCTGGGGTCACAAGTTAGGTTCTGGTGCTCAAAACAATGAAATGTGATCATCACTGTGGCAGGAACTGCTAGCCGCTTTCCAGCGCTCACTCCTCTTCTGCCTTAGTAATAAGCTGTGCATTTATTAACTGGAGCTTAGGCCATGAGAGTAAAGGCTGCATTTCCCAACCTTGCAGCCAGCCATAAAACTAAATTCCAGGCAGTGGGCTGTAGGCAGAGTGTCAAGTACAATTTCCAGGACATATCTTTATAGAGAGAGATGTGCATTTCTTTCTTTCTCCCTTCATTCGGGAATGGAGATATGATGGCTGGCACCTAAGCGATAGCTTGGACTCAAGTCCAAAGCCTGGTGCTGGTGAGGAGTGTGGGAGGGGGAAGGACTGGGACGCAGTGGTGATAGCTGAGATGATACATCAGCCTCGACTCTGATGTCTGGACTTTGTATCAGAGAAAATTAAACTTCTCTCTTAGTTAGGTCACTATTATTATTAGTTACCTGGTACCTACTGCTCTATCTAACCTTGACTAATAGTATTAGATTAACCTATTTTTATAGGTTAACCTATTTTATAGGTTTTTCAGAGACAGCCTGAATTTCAGAGACAGCCTAATGGACTGTCTCTGAAATATATATATATATATATATATATATATATATATATATATATAATAGTATATATACATACATACATATATACACACATGTATGTATATATTCAAGTCTTATATTTAAATTAAAATATAGCTTCTAGTTTTCTTTGCCATATTTGTTATATTCTTGCAGTTTTCCTACATGCAGAGCTTACCCTGATAATTGTGTTTCAGGAAGACAGCTGAAGAAAATAACTTTCTCTCAAGTGAGAGAAACCAGTTTGCAAACGTCAATCGAGAACCGGCAAATGTAAATCTGTGTTTTATAGTTCTGCTGGTTATGTATGATCATTGGACACACAGACGCTCAGGAATGCAGTAAGAAAGTGAGGTTTTGGGGAGTCTATAAAATGGAAAGCATCTGGTGTGAAGTCTATAAAAGACCACAATATCAGGTTATTTCAGGTTCTTTTGTTCATTGAGATCTGCCTTAACATAAATGGCTTCCAAGTGGGATTGTTTCCTTCTGCTCTGGAGCGGACATGAAAGCCATGGAGAGCGCTGTGAGTGCAGTCGGGTGGGCATATAAATACCGGGAGGGTCAGCACTAGGGAGGTCGCATCCCTTCCAGGGTTGGAGAAAAAGTGGAGCCAGGCGTGTGGGTGCACGCTTGTCATCTTAACATTCGGGAGGCTGAGACAGGAGGATCCAGGTTCGCGGCCAGCCTCAGCTACTTAGGTCCTTTGCAACTCTGTGAGATCCTGTTTCAAAATAAAGAATAATAATAAAAAAAAAATAGGGCTAGAGGGTATAGCTTGGAGGTAGGATGCTCCTGGGTTCCATCTCCAGTAACACACACACACACACACACACACACACACACACACACACACACTGAAGTGAGCCAGGCATGGTGATACACTCCTGCTTGGGTGAGGATTCACATAAGAAAATTCTTGAAAGGGCAGTGGTTGTGGCTCAATAGAGCACTTGCCTATGTTGCTGGAGGCCCTGAGTTTAACTCCCGCACCACACACACAAAGGAAAACAGTTAGAAATAATATTTGTATATTTCATTTAAATCTTTAACCCTATTTGATGGCGTTTTGGGGAAAGTTACATCAGGTGCTGTGTTCTAGCCCCAGAAGACTGCCAGTAATTGTTAGATGGTATAGATGATAAAAGTATTTTTATTTTTCTTCTTTTTTTTTTGTGGTACTGAGGATTGACTCCTGGGATGTTCTACCTCTGAGCTATACTCCCAGCCCTTTTTATTTTTTATTTGGAAACTAGGTCATGTTAAATTGTTGAGGCTGGCCTTGAACCTGCTATTCCTCCTGTCTCAGTCTCCCATGTACTAGGATTACAGACATGTGCACCACTCCTGCCTTGATAAGAGTATTTTTTGGGAGTGGAATCTTCTAAATCTTACCTTCTAAGCGAGTCAGTTAGTAGTTGTCTTATGTAAGCACTCAGAACTTAAGTGAGAAATTCTCTATTATGGAAATTGCTGTTGCTTAATTTGGCAATCAGAGTGTCCACTGTCTTGACCCATGGGTATATGTTAGAAATAGGAAGAAAAAGCCTCTCCTGTTTTTCTTTGGTGGCCAGATAGGCAGCACTTTAAAAATTAGCATATGAATGTTTTGACTGTCTCACTTAAGACAGCCTGTCAGTTTGGCAGCTCCGAGCCCGTTATTTCTGTGTCTTCCCTTTTTTTCAAATTCATGTTTTGACAAATAAGATTGTACTTTTGACAAGTGATTTGTATTTCTTCTAAGAATTTCGAAGTGTTTTTAATTTATTTATTAAACTATCTAAAGATCATTTTATCTGTTCATCTTTGGGTAATACAAGACTCTCTCTAATAAAAATGAAGATAGGAAATGATAGTACTGGAGTTCTTGCAATAAAATCACTAAGTGACATGTAGGTCACAGAATGAACAGGCAGATGCTGGGATGGTGGCTCACACTTGTAATCCTAAGACTTGGGAGGCTGAGGCAGGAAGATTGCAGGTTCAAGACGTTACAAAATAAAAAGGACCGGGAACGTAGCTCAGAGGTAGAATAGTCCCGTGAGCAATCTCCAGTACAGGAAAGAAAGAAAGGGGGCGGGAGGTCAGGAAGGACAAGAATTACTTTTTAGAATATTATTTTTTTAATCCAATATCTTCTGCTGTGGACCCGGGTGTCGTATTGATTTATGAGGAGGTGCCTCTTTTTGTATCACTTGTGAAAGTGGCAGCGTGTATCTTTCAGGATTACAGGTACTGGGGATTAAACTCAGGGGTATTTTACCTCTGAGCTCTACCTCTATTTTATTTTTTATTTTGAAACAGGCTTTCACTAAGTTGTGGAGGGCCTTACAGAGTTGCTGAGGCTGGCCACTAACCTGTGGTCCCCCTGTTTTATCCTCCCAAGTACTGGGATTACAGGTAGGCGCTAGCTTGCTGGTTGTTAGGGTGTTGTTAGGGAAATGCTACCTGGAAAGCACCTTCAGGCAGACTTCCAGGGTGGTCCTAAGGCCGCTCTCTGGTTCTGCTTTCAAGATTCATGGTACTGCAGGACTGATTGCCTGAAACACTTTGAAAACAGTATTTTGCCTTTATTTTGTCGAGTTCTGTAGTTATGCCTGGTCCCAGTTGCTCTGACATGGACAAAAGCAGAAGTCTCATTAGAAAAGTGATTATTTTAGTCCATCATGGGGCCACATGCCTACAGACTGTCCTTGGGAGGTGGTGGCAGGAGAATTGCAGGTGTGAGATCAGCACGGGTACCTTGGCAAGACCCTGTTTCAAAATGAAAAAAAGGTGGGGACGGGTAGGTGTGGAGCTCAGAGGTAAAATCACCCTGGGTTCAATTCCTAGCACCACAATAAATAAATAAATATTTTATTCCTGAAATATATGAGCATTAACTCTGGTACTCTGTGGTCCTTAAAATGTAATGAATACAAGCCAGGTGTGGTGATACACCCATAATCCCAGTACTTGGGAGGCTGAGACAGGAATATCACAGGTGAGGTCAGACAGCAACTTAGCAAGACCTTGTAAAAAAAAAAAATAAGGTTTAATCAGAGGTAAAACACCCCTGGGTTCAATCTCCAGTGTCAGAAAAAGAAAATCAGGGTTAGCATAGTAAAACAACAACAGAACAGTATTAAGCACATAGGATTCTTCTATAAACACTATATAAGATGTCTGCACATGTGTGTATGTAATTGCACATGCAATTTAATCTTTCCAACAACCATACTTAGGTAGGTACTATTACTATTAACATTTACAGAGTTACAAATGGAGACACAGAAAAATGAAATAACATTAAGGTTGTATAGCCACTAAATGGTAGCTGTAGGGTTTTAATCAGGTAGCATTAACCAAATAAAAATTACTAAAGAAAACAAAAATTGCTTAAGGAAAGTGGTAGGTTTCCCATCCTATCTGAGCAGAAGTTGGTTGTATTTAATAAGTATGTAATTGCTCAAGATTCAATTTTATATTCTCTCTCTCTCTCTCTCTCTCTCTCTCTCTCTCTGCCTCAAATTCTATTCCTAAAAGAAGACATATGATGTCTTCTAGACAAACAGACATATGTCTTTTTTTACTGAGGGTTGCACTCAGGGTTTTTCTACCTCTGAGCTACATTCCCAGTCCTTTTTGAAACAGGATTTTGCTAAGTTGCCTATGCTGATCTCAAATCTGTAATCTTGTCTTAGCCTCCCAAGTACTGGGACTACAGGCATATGTGCCATCACGCCTGGCTTCTACATGTTCTTTCTGTGACCTATGTGTCAACTAGTAGTGTATGTCAACTAGTAGTGTGTGTGTGTGTGTGTGTTTCCTAAAAAAAATAGTGAAAACCTGGATCACTTTTAGATCCTTCCCTCTCTGTCCTATTTATGAACAGGGTCCCTTTCTTAGGACCTGCTTTACTCTGTGTGTGTGTGTGTGTGTGTGTGTGTGTGTGTGTGTGTGTGTGTAACTGGGAATTGAACCACCAGGGGCATTCTACCTCTGAGTTACACCCCAGCTCTATTTTATTTTTTATTTTGAAACAGAATCTCACCAAGTTGCTGAGATTTTGCTAAATTCAGAAACTGGTTTCAAAATTCATCTTACATTCTCAGCCTCCCATGCACTGGAATTCCAGGTGTGCGCCACCATGCTCAGCCCTGTTTTGCTTTTTTTTTTTTTTTTTTTTTTTTTTTTGGTGGTACTGGGGAAGGAACCCTTCTACCTCTGGGCTACACTTCCAGACCTATTTTTTATATTTTATCTGGAAACAGGGTCTCTTAAGCCAGAGAGGCTGGCTTCGATCCTCCTGTCTCTGTCTCCGAAGCACGGGGATTACAAGGGTGCGCCACCACGCCTGGCCTTGTTTTACTTTTGAAATGTCCCTGAAGAAGTTCCCTTTTCTGTCTCTGCTGCCCTAATTCAAGGTCACTCCATTTTTTATTGATTTATTGCAACAGAAGCTTTGGCTTTCCGTCTTTGTTCTTCTCCTATCCTTTCTATCCTTTGCAGTACTTGCAGAATTATTAGCATAAGATTCAAATGGATTTGCCAATATCGTGACTAAAAACCCGTGCCGCCTCTACTGTATTCTAAGTCAGTAGGGAAGAGCATAGCTTTGGTGTGATTTGAATTTCCTTCCCACCTCTTTGTAACTATGGCACATAGTTACATAGTTATGAAACTTTAGCTTCAGTTTCCTCTTCCATAAAATGGGCACCATAATACTTCCTCCTCATAAGGATGCCAGGAAGGCATTATTTCAATAAAATAAAAATGCTTAAATTATTTCAGTGCTTGGCAGACACGCAATAAATGATATGATGATGATGGTGATGAAGATGATGATAACAGTTAGAGCCTCCCAAGCTTGCCTACAGCTTGGCTTGCATTCTGTGCTTCAGGTCTGTTAGATGACTTTCAGGTTTCCACTCTTGCTCTGTTCATTCAGTTTGGAGCCCGCCTCCCACATCCTTTCTCTGCTTATTGAAAGAGTCCTGTGCCACCTCTCCTTGTGAAACCTTTCTCTGTTACCACAGTCAGAATTAATTACTCTTTTGGGCTTCCTAATTCTTAAGGAGCAAATATGCCATTAATTATTCTATTCTTCTAGCGTGTAGCTTGGGCTAAGTGCCTGGGCTCTGAAGAGTCAGAAAATAGCAAGATCGACCAGCATTCACTGCTGTTGTTACTAACATCTCCGCCAGTTGTGTACTTGTCTTCTCATCCCACCGCTACCAGACGGCTGCCTTCTCCAGGACGAAAACCAGCCCATTTATTTTCCTCTTCTCTCACAGAGCCTCGTACAGTCCCCAGTACATAAGAAGGACTCAGGGACTGAATGAGTGTTTGAGTATTGAACGGAAGGTGGGACACCGGCCTCTGGGCTTCCCGAGAACGGGAGAGCGCCGGGTGGGCAAGGCTAGGTGGGTCCTCCTTGGATGTTAGGGTCCAGCTGCCCCAGTCTCCTGCGGAGGACGGGGCCATATCCTGCATGGTGTGCTGTAACCTAATTCTTACTGTAACACATTATTTTAGTTTCTTTTCTAGAAAAGCAAGGCCTTCACATTCTAAAAGCATCCAGTTGTGAAATATCACTAATGAGGCAAAAGTTCTTGGTATCAAATGTACTTCTACCTTTGTCCCTTTATTTTCCCTATACCTCCTTAGGTGCTTGAAAATAATTTAGAGGCCTTTTGGAAAATTAATGTATTTTCCAAATACTGTTTCACGTTGAGTTTAATATTGTACTTCTAAAACACAGTAAGTGTAAATAAGTAGGAGGCTAGCTTTCCAGGCATCTACCCTGTGATCAATGTCAAACATATCACTCCTTAGGAAATCTTGAAGAAATTTGCAACAATGAAAAAAGGTGTATTTTCACCATTCATTTCCTCTTTCTCGCTTCTGTTCAGATTTAAATAGACATGCAGTTATTGAGGAAAATACTATTTTAATAGACTGTTTTACAGTAGCTGCATTTAGGGAAGTGATTTGCAAATGCTATGTTAAAAATGAGGAATGCCTTTAGATAGCTACAGATCTGGGAGACATGTTCTTAGTGTTCCATGTTGGATCTGTGAAACAATGCTAAACTACAACATTTGAACGGTGCTAGCTTGGCAACTCTATATAAATAGTTCCTAATAGAGAAAATATATTGGTATAATAGAAAATCTAACTATTTCAGGTACAAATACCAATGCAGTTTGGATTAAGCAAAATAAATAAGTAAAGACACAAAGAAGAAAACAACAATGTGAGGCGGTGTTAGTAAGTAAAGTCTTCTGGGTAATGGTCCTCAGTCGGTGGCGACTGCTACGTGAAAGCTGAACACTCACCACACAGCAGGGAAGAAGTGCCACGCAGGTGACTAACAGGCGACCCCAGGGAAACACACCTGCGAACGTGCAGCACTGTTGAAACAGTCCGTCCTTTGAAGTCCTTCCCTCCTTCCTTCCTTCTGATTGAACAAAGGGCAGTCTACCTCTGACTTACAACCCTTTTCTGTTTGGAGACAGGTCTTGCTAAGTTGCTGAGGGTGACCTTAAACCTGCAGTCCTCCCATCTCAGCCCCTCAAGTACTGGGATGACCAGTGCATAGGCCACCACTCTTGGCTTGATCCTGTCTTCTTATAGACACACAAACGTATTTTTGGTCTCCTTTTCTGTTAAGTTCTCCCCTCAGTTTAAATAACTTTATAAACCGTTAGGTCCAACAATATCTGAGCAAGGAGATTGCTGTTCAGTTCACAGACCAAGCGTGGTATGCATATGGATTCGCAGATGCCTTTGGAAAACTACTCCTCAGATTAGGAACTATTAGGGCCCTTCATTTACATATGGGAAAGCAAAGCCTTGCGTGGTTAAGTCAGCAGTCACAAATTAGGGCTTGCAGATGGAATTTTGTCCTACAGGCATGTTTTGTTTGGCCTGTTAGGATGCTTTAACATTTTTGAGCAAACAGCTAGAAATCAGGAAATTTCTAGCTTCTCATGAAAATGTAGAGGCTCCAGCACTGCTGGGCTCCTGCATGACATCAGCTCACCAGAGCTGTGCAGGGCTGCCCCTTTCCATGATTCATGCGTCTCCAGCTCTGTGATCCTCACAATTCCCTCTTGTTCTGGGCCTGTTTTATTCATGTTACCTGCCTTGCCCTTCTGAAAAGTTTTGTTATATCGCAAGTTAAAGGCAGAGTAGAGACTTTTCCTGTGACTCTTGAGGGGATTGTAGACTCCCACCCCATCTCTCAGGCGCAGTTTAGAAGCAGGAGCCCTCGGTTCCAGTGCTTCCGTTGCCTCTGACTTGCAGTGGTGGACTTGAATAGGTCAGATGGCTTCTCTGGATTTCAGTTTTGTTATTTGTCAAATTGGCCACAACAGCCATTTAAATCCATATACATAGTTAAATTAAAAACAGTCCTATAAAATCATAGTTGATATTTTGTTTTATATAAAGTTGCTTAAAAAACTTACTTCAAGCTGGGCATGGTGGCACATGCCTGCAATTCTTGGGAGGCAGAGACAGGAGGATCCCAGGTTTGAGGACAACTTCAGCAACTTAGGGAGACCCTGTTTCAAAATGAACAAAAACGAAGCCCGGCGTGGTGGCACACGCTTGTAATCCCCGCCCTTGGGAGGCGGAGACAGGAGGATTGCGCTGGTTCGGAACTTAAGAAACCCTGTTTCCAAATAAAAATATAAAATAGGTCTGGGAGTGTAGCCCAGAGGTAGAAGGGCTTCCAGGAACCCCAGTACCACCACCCCCCCAAAAAAAACAAAACAAAACAAAACAAAAAAACACAAAATGAACAAAATGAAAACAGAAAAGGGCTGGGTGTATAGCATGGAGCTAAAATGTCCCTGGGATCAATCCTCAGTACTACACACACAAAACGAAACAGAACAAAACACCTTGCTTCAAGCCAGGTGTGGTAGCACACACCTACAGTCCCAGCTACCTAGGAGGCTGAGGCAGGGGGAGCCCTTGAGCTCAGGAGTTCAAAACCAGCTTGGGCAACATAGTGAGACACTGTCAACAAACAAACTCTGCTTCAATACTGCCCTTTCCTACTGTAATCCCAGTCCTTCAGTTCTGCAGGAGGAAGTCCAGGTTTCTGTGCCTTCCATTCTTGGCCGTGGCTTCCATCAGAGCTTCCCAAAGTATCTTGTACTTTATATGAAATGGAATGGATTTCTTTCACTTCCTCTTTGTTCTTCTTTCCCCCCACCATCCATTCTTTTATTCCATAAATATTGAGTACCTTTTCTTTGCTAGGTACTGTTCTAGGCACTGGAGTTTACAAAGTTGAACAAGACTAAGTTCCTACCTCTAATACGCTCATGCTTAAGCCATGTATGTATGTATGTATGCATGTATGTATGTTCTGCTCCACTGCTCAGAGTCAAACCCAGCTCCTTGCGTATGCCAGGCAAGTGCTCTAAGTTATACTGCAGCCCAAGCTTCATGTTTCAGGTAGCTCAGTATTTTGTAATTTGGATACGTCTTACTTAGGCCTGTCTCCTTTGCTCACGATACTTTTCCATTTTTTCTTCATCGTTTTATTCAACGAATATGTACTAGTTGCTACTCTGTGTTAACTCCCTGGCTCCCTTGGAATTTACATTACTGTGGGGTGAATAGGCATTTTATTAAAAAAAAAAGACTATGTCACAGGGCTATGAAGTAAGACGTAGCAGGGCCTGGAGGACAGACGTGACAGCGTGAAGGCCACGCACTATTATTTTGGGTGGGACGGTGAGGGACAGCCTTCTAACATGGTATGTAAATGGGATCTTGGGGGATCTGAGGGACAGAGCCAAGGGGGTATCTGGGGGAAGAGTGACCCAGGCAGAGGGCACCACATATGTCCCTGTCGACCGCAAGGCTCACAAGCTGCTAGTCTGGCTGAGGCGGTGAGAGCCTGGTGGTCTTCGAACGGGACTTTTGTCTAGCTTTGAAAGCTCCTTTGGCTTAGGGATTCAGGCTCGCACTTTTCTGTCCTACCTGGTGCGGTGCACCTCAGTGGCACTTCGAGTATATGCTTTATGAGGCTACAGCTTCCAATGCCTGCAATAGGAATTTGAAAACGATGTATGGGAAAGAAGAGAGGACTTGGTGATGGAGATATAAAGGTGATGTTAAGGTTTCGGTTTGTGATCCTGGAAGAGGAATGGTGTTGTGGACAGAGAAAGGAAAGTTAGGATTTTAGGGCAGATTGACTGATCTGGTTTGGAATCTATTGAACCTTTGTGCTATCCAGGTCATATTGTACAGAATAATTTGGATATGTCGGAACACAGAGTAGTGGAGTTATTTGTGACTGCTGCCTGAAGTTACATTATCTTCTCAAAAGCAGGAGCAGCCTCTCTGATCCTTACGTGTGTGTGTGTGTGTGTGTGTGTGTGTGTGTGTGTGTGTGTATTTTTGCAGGTCTGGGGATGGAAACCAGGGGCATTTGACCTCCGAGCTACACCCCTGCCCTATTTTTTTTTTTTATTCTTTATTTTTGAAACAGGGTCTCACTAAGTTGCGGGGGGCCTCACTAGGTAGCTGAGGCTGTCCACGAACTGCGATCCTCCAGTCTCAGCCTCCCAAACACTGGGATTACAAGCGTGTGCCACCACGCCCAGCTCTTACTTATATTTCTAGTACCTAGAGAGGGGCTGGCAGATAGTAGGTACTTCAGTTCTTGGTGCTGAGATGAGCGGTAAGGTCGGCACACATCTTTGCTACTTGAGGGAAGAGCCTAGGCTTTGGAGCAAGGCCACATGTTCTACCTCTAAATTCATGTCCTCATCTGGAAAATGGGACCATAAGATCAATTCCACATGAGTATGGAGGGCCAACTGTAATTGTTTTGAGTGGTTTAGTGACATATAATTTGATATAATTAGTGATCAATCTGCATATTATTATTTTTCTGTGCTACTGAGGATTGAAGCCAGGGGCATTCTACCTCCCAAGTTACACCCCAGCCCTATTTTATGTTTTATTTTGAAACAGGGTCTTACTAAGTTTCTGCAGCTGGCCTCAGACCTGCGATCCTCCAGTCTTAGTCTCCCCGGTACTGGGATTCCAGGCATGGGCCACCGCGCCTGGCAGATCCACATATTATTTTCCACATTAACCAATTCTGACAACGCACTCAGAACTCTGAGAGCAGCCAATACAAGCTGGGAACCCTGGGCTCGCAGTCCATCCTTCCCTGTCACTGTGGCTGCACCAGTTGGTACTATAGTAGCATACACTACCTATTACGTTCCAGATATCCGCTGGGATGAACTTGATAGACGCATTGGATGATAAATAGTAGTAGAACCCCATAGAATTGTGTATTTATGGAGTCATCTACTTAAATAAGATGGAACCATTTCACAAAAGATGAATGAAACTCGATCCCCACGGTAGTAATATAATTAGCACTAAAGTTAGAGAAGCAAATAGAATCTAATTTTAGGTTCATTTGGGGCACAATTCTTGATTAATCTTTTCCTGTTAGATACCTTACATTTTTTCTTTTCAAGTGGTACATTAAGCTTTTGGAGGTTTTGGCCCAGAGTTTCCATCCACCTCTCCCTTCTTCTCTGACCTAACTCATTTACAGATCTCAGAATCTCTTTCCATAGTGTTTCCTGCCCTTGTCATCTCCAGGCCCTTTTTCCTCGGGAGTCCTGGGGAGCCCCTGGGACTTCGGCTTCCATTCACTTTCCACACTTTGGGCGCTGAACAGATGTCGTGGCACTAAGACCCAGGAGCGCTGCCGTGTGGCTGGAGCTGGGCAGGCAGCTCGGCTCGGAGGGAAGGAAGTCATTAGCGCAGGCTGAGCGGTGGAGTTGGGTTCTTACAGGATTTCCTTCCAGCCTTTCCCCACTGAGGTTCTTGGGAATTAAAAGAAAAAGGATCTAAACACACAGACCAAGTTTTCCTATTTACAGTGCTGGCTAGGCATTTGGAGAGGGGCAGGTCCTTTATCCAAGTTATCCGAGAAGGAGAGAAAACAGCGCAGAGAAGCTCCGATTACACATCTTTGGAATTTTCTTTTCTAAATTTTACAAACGACAAATACACCCAGAATTTTGGGAATGGCTCCACGCTGCGCGTGAGGGTTTCACTGCGGGCCGGTCTTCTTGGAGAAGAGAGGATTCGCCGCGGGCCGTGGATGGCCGGAGCCGGGCTGCGTCTCGGCGGCGGGCGTGCCGGGCGCGGGCACTAGGAGGGTCCGGCCGGGCCCCTGCGGCCGGCTCCGAGGCCAGCGCGGGGATGCCCGGCTCCGGCTCCGGCTCCGGCTCCGGCGGGGGTGCGCGGCCGGCCGCCGGGACGTCCTAGCCGCGAGCGCGTCGGCGCCGGGGACACTTTCGGCTGGACCGCGGCGGGGCCGGGCGGACCCGCGGGCTCCCTCCCTCGCCGGGAGCCCGGGAAGAGCCAGGGCGGGGGCAGCATGACTCGCGGCCGCCGCTGCCCGCGGCCAGCATCTTGATGCTCCACGCATCGGCGGCACAAATATGATGAAATGGCAGCCGCGGAAGAAGGTGAGCGCGGGGCGGGCGGCGGCGGGGCCGGAGCGCGGTCCCCGGGCGAGTCGGCGAGTCTGGGCTGCGGCCAGCGCCCTCCAAGTTTTCTCGTGGGCGTGCGTGGCCCCCGGGGTGACAGCCCGGGCGCGTCCGCGGGGAGCCCGCCGAGCCGGCCGGCAGCCGGGCAGCACTGGGGCGGCGCTCGGCCGCAGGTGGGTGTCACGCACCGACTCCCGGGGGTCAGCGGGCCGGAGCCGGCGGCCGCTTCCCCAGGGCCCCGCTGGGGGGCGGGCGGCCCGCGCCGGCGGCCGCGGCCCTCCCTCCTCCCTCCCTCCCTCCCGCTTCCCTCCTCCCTCCTCCCTCCCGTCTCCCTCCTCCCTCCCACCTCCCTCCTCCCTTCTCCCTCCTCCCTCGCTCCGAGCCCCGGCCGCCGGCCCGCAGCCGCGTGGGCAGTGCGGGCAGCGGGCGCGCGCGGCCATTGTGCACGGGTGGCCGTCTGCGCGTGTCAGCGCCGTGTGCTGCGCGGACCGTGGGCAGAGGGGAGGGGGCACTTCGCTTTTTGCGAGATTATTTCCTAATATGGCTCCTTTGTTGAGAACTCAAGGGGGGAAAACAACAATCCAGTGGTTCCATCAAAATAAATTGCCATTGGTCCCAGAAATAACGTTTCTAAATGCGGGCTGGCCCTACCCGGGACGCGGGGGGAGCACAGCTTTCCTCAAGTTGCTGGCAGCTGAGCACTGGCCGGGCTCCCTCTGCTAACTTGTCTGACTGCTGCCGCCCTTAGGTGGACGCGGCGCTCTGCGGAGCCCAGAGGCTCTCCCCCTCAAATACCTCCTCTGGCCGCGGTTTTTATTGACGTTCTTCAGAAGGAAAACAGCGAACTGGGTTTGCTGTGCCCCTCCCCAGCCTCGACCGGGCTCTGCTAGCAGCTGTCTGGTGTTTTACTTAAACTAGCCAAACCGACTCCTTCTTTGTGCCGTGGGTTGCGATGCCGAGTTTTACATGAGAGCTGAAATAGAAATCATGTGTGAAATGCCCGAGAAGATACAGTGCGCTCCCTGTGCCGCTAGGGAATCTGCCAGACCCTGCCTCCACGCAGCCTGCGGGGTGCAAAGGTCTCTGTGATATGTAATTGGCGAGATTTGTCCCGTGACAGGTCTTCTGCCTCATCCTGAACTCCGAATGGCCATAGATCTCAGCCCAGAGCTTCTTAGGGTGAGATGGTCTCTCTGACTTTGGCTAAGAAGGGCCATGTATTTCCACCCCCACCCCTCGCCCCGGGAAACCGCTTAGGCTGAGGAAAACCCACAGGAGAAACCATACAATGAAGCCATTTAAACAGATCCTGAAGTCCTCCATTTCTTCTATATTTGTATATTGAATATCTATGAGTAGTTTAAAAGATGTCTGTTTTTTCTATTTTACCGAATACGCTGTAACTCATGTGGTTGTGTCTGTGCACATCCCTCTGGGCACTGGTATTGCGTGAACCACGGAAGTATTATTCTTGGCAGGCAGGTGGATTTCTGGACTCTGGAAAATTCTGTTTCAAGTGTAAGGGTTCACTGCAGTATTTACTTGTCCTGCGATGCTACAATCGCTATTCCAGAAGGTTGTGTTTATTCACTGGATTCATAATCTCAAGCCGTCGTGGTATCAGGACCCAGATATAATTCTGCAGAGCTCATGGAAGATGAGAAAATAGCTGAGCCATCAAGCACTGTGTGGCAGCTGAGCATCTCAGTTCTGCTGCCTTTGGAGAAGCCTAGAGCCCAGCTCCTCCAGGGCTCCAGCCATTCCTACCAGGATGAGGCTGCTTTTCTTGCCCTTGCCAGCATGCTCAGAGCCTCGCTGCGGTGTCTGGCGGGGCCTCTAACACATTGGGAGTGGTACCTCACAGGCCATGTATTTACCGAACTGTTTCATAAAAGCTGTCTTACACTCCAGAGGAGAGTGCCGTGGCTGGAGAGCAGAGTCTCACAGAGCTGGGGCTTTCCCCCGATGGACGCCGCCGCCCCGCAGTGCTTCCCTGCGCTGGGCACCAGCTAGATGTGGTCGGTGGCTGACTCTCGGGTGTCCTGCCTGCTGCCACTAGTTTGGCTTTTCTCAATCCTGGGTTCATCATAAGAGAGTAACTACAGATTCCAGACTTCTTTGTTTCTAGCTGGGGATGCAGCTGGGGAGCGCTTTCCTCCGCTTCCCTCTTCTTACTTAGTGGGTTAAACTAAATATTTGAAACAAGGTTTGAAAATATGTGAGTCTGGAGTATTCTGTTCAGGTCTGATACCTTTTTACAAAGAAACCCTCAGAACACGGTTCATCAAAATAATAGAAAAAATATTTTTGTGAAAGTAATATATGAAATGTTATTTTGAATAGTGAGTTCATTGTGTATACATGAAAATACATATACAAGTACAGTTATACATATGTATGTGTGTGTATGATAAGTCGGGGTCCCTTCCAGCCTCTGCCCCATGAGTTGTCCTCTCCTCGCGAGAGGAGGGCGGCCTCCTGAGTAAATCCCACCCCCCTGAGATGCATACCTTAAAAAGGGAGGTCGCTCCCTTCCAGCCTCCGATGGGCCAGGAGGATGGGCCGGGAGTCAGCCCCCATCCCCGGGAGAACCGTCCCATTAAAAGCTGATTCCACGTGTACTGGACCTCTCTCGTGTTTTACATTGTATATGGACTTGCATTTTCCTTTACAGTATATATCTATATATTTACCTATGTGTGTATTATGTGTATATGTATATATGTATGTGTATGTATGCATGTATGCATGCATGTGCGTGTGTGTGTGTGTGTGTGTGTGTGTGTGTGTGTGTGTGTAAAACTGGGGAGTGCTCTACCACTGAGCCACATCCCCAACCCTTTTTATTTTTTATTTTGAGACAGGATCTCACTAAGTTGCTCAGGTTGGCCTGGAACCTGTAATCCTGCTTTAGCTTCCTGAATTGCTGAGATTATAGGCATGCATCACAGTGCCAGGCTTGTTTACATTTTAAAGAAAAAAGAACACTATTAATCATGCTTTACCCCTGGCATCAGTGAGGAGCTTAGAGCCCAGTCTTCCTAAGCACAATGGGCCTCCTACAGGAGCCCTCTAATTCCCCTAAGAGGAAGATTTATAGGTATATACTTACCTCCAAACATATCAAGTTGTATACTTTGAATATGGACAGCTTTTTTAAAAAAATTTATTTAAAATATGGACAGCTTTTTTTGTCAGTTATGCCACAAAAAGATTTAAATGAGGACTCTGAACCATCACAACGATCTCATCATGGCGAGTGACATTTACGGCCTTGCCGATAGTGGCTGCCACTGGTACCTCTTGTCAGTTACCTGCTCTGTGCCTGGCATCTCAGCTCACCTACATGCAGTCATGGGCTTCTTTTTTTATTTATTTATTTATTTATTTATTTATTTATTTATTTATTTTTGCGGGTCTGGGGATGGAACCCAGGGGTATTTGACCTCCGAGCTACATCCCCTGCCCTGTTTTTTTTTTTTTAATTTTATTTTATTGGTGCACTGTATTCATACATCATAGTGGGATACAAACTTTTGTAGACATACATGCACACATCGCCCAGTCAGCCCCCACCCAATCCCCACCCCATTCTCTCCCCATCCCTCCTTCCCATGCTTGGCTTAGTGGTTGACATCTAGTATTATAGCAATTTATCCAAAATTAAAAATGATAATCTCACATAACAGTTTCATTTGTCTGATACCAAGCGTTTGATGATTTAAAGATAGCATTTCAATATTTCTTTTTGCTTTCTTTCTTACTAGAGCATATTTTTTTCTGTTTTTTTAGGTGAAACTATCATATATTTATATATTTGTTTTTCAGAAAAAAATCTATCCTAATATGGAATATGAATTCTAGATACCCAAAACGATCTTGAAAAAGAACAAAGCTAGCAGATATATATTTTCTGATTTCAAACCATATAAAGCTACAATAATTGAAACAGTGTAGTACTGTTCTAAAGGCAGATATATAGACCATTGGAGTTAAATACAAGCCTAGAGCTAAATTCTTCCCTATATTGTCAAGTTATTTTTGACAAGGTTTCCACGAACATTTGGTGGTGGAAATAATAATCTTTTAACTGAATATTGTTGAAAAATAATAATTACATGGAAAAGAATAAAATTGGACCTTTACCTAATCCCATATACAAGTATTAACTCAAAATAGATAAAAGACCTAAATATAAATCTTAAGACTATAAACTTTTAGGAGAAAATCTGGGTCATAAAACCTCACAACATTGAAATTGGCAGTGATTTCTTGGATATGATTTCAATGGCACAGGCAACAGAAGAATATACAAACTCCCTAAAAAATAAAAGAAAATATTGTATATCCAAAGACAATGTAAACAGAGTTAAAAGTTACTAATAGAATTGGATAAAATATTTCCAAATGCTATATCTGAAGGTATATTAATATTCCAACTAGAAATCCTAAAAATTAACAACAATAAAGGCAAACAATACAACTTAGAGATAGGTAAAAGACAAAAGACTAACATAAATAATGAATCTCCACAGATAACCAATCTTAGTTGTCTGTTGGATGGAAACTCTTGTTTCTCTGGTTCTGGTGAGTGTTACCTATTTCTTCTTTGTAGTTAATCTCTTTGAGTATTTTCTCTAGCGCTGGTTTTGAAGACATAAATTCCTTCAGTTTCTGTTTGTCATGGAAGCTTCTTATTTCTCCATCTAATTTGATAGAAAGTTTTGCTGGATAGGAAATTTTTGGCTGGAAGTTGTTTTCTTTCAGAGTTTGGAATATGTTACTCCAAGTCCTTCTGGCTCTCATGACTTGGTTTGGGAAGTCTGGAGTGATTCTAATTGGTTTGCCTCTGAATGTCAGTTGGCCCTTTGTTTTTGTTGCCTTTAAGATTCTCTGCTTGGCTTCCACATTGGTCATTTTGACAATTATATGGCGTGGGGATCCTCTTCTCCGATCCTGTCTAAAGGGAGTTCTATAAGTTTCCTGGATCTGTGTATCAACCTCTTGCTCTATATTTGGAAAATTTTCTGCTATTACTTCCTTGAAGAGATTGTTGATCCCTTTGGTATCACTTTCTTTTCCCTCCTCTATTCCAATTATTCTTAGGTTAGCTCTCTTAAGATGGGCCCATATTTCTTCAATGTCAGATTCCTGCTGTTGGATATTTTTTTCTAGATTAGAAACTATGCATTCACTTTTGGATTGCTCATCTTCTAAGAGCGAGATTCTGTTCCCCATGTGTTCTAATCGGTTGTTTGTGCTTTGAATTGAGGCCTTTACTTCATTAATTGCATCCTTTATCTCTTTTTGGCTCTCTCTGAATTCTTTTCGAAGCACCTCTATTATTTCTACAGTTATTTTCCTGATTTGATCTTCTAGAAATCTCTGATTTTCTGTTTTATCAGGTTCTGATGTTGTGGGGTTGTGCACATTCATTACTCCAGTGTTATTCCTCTTTCCCATGATTTCGGAGGTTTGTGCCTTCTCTGGGTTCTTCCCTTGGGTCACTATGGCTTCACTTAAGGTGCTCTGGATCTCGAGTCTGTATTATCTCAGACCCCACTACTCCTTTACTGGGTTGTATCACAGAGTCTCCGACCCAGGGAGTCGATAGAGGCTGCTTTAAACTATGGGGGGGTGCCAGGTTGCACGTTCTCCTATGGTGTGATATCTCTGCCACCACCACTCCCTCACTGGGTCAAGTCCCAGGAGGCCCAATACTGCGATTTCTCCTCTGTGGCCCGCAATTTGACTCACTGTTCTTGAGTACGCAGATGTATCTGTACTGGACTCGGTGAATTCACTGCTGCTGCTGCCGCCGGTGGCAATATGGCGCCGTTGCTATGCCCTCGGCCATGAGGCTGGCGTATTTTTTCTTCTCTGGTTTTGATTTCCACTCTGAATCCCTGCAGCGTGTGCTGAGCTCAGCCACTGGGAGCTTTAAATGCTGTCTGCGCCGAAAGATCCCGCCTGGCTGTTCCGCAGCGGCTCACCTGGCTTGCTGTAGCCGTCCGTTGAGTTCGCCGCTGCCGCCGGCAGTATGGCGCTGCCTCCGCGTCCTCAGGCGTGTGTGTCTCCTCTGTGGCCCTGAGCTCTGTTCTCAGTCCGCTTTCTCTCTGGAGCCTGGTGGTTTTTTTTGTTTTTCTGGTGATGGTGTTTTCTGGCTATGAAAGGCGCTCTTTTTGTGGTAATGGAGATTGGTTGTTAGCGGGACTCTTAAGCCCCGCTTTTCTCGGTCGCCATCTTCCCGGAAGTCCAGTCATGGGCTTCTTACCCAGTGAGGGGAGGTGTTATAATCTGAGCTTTAGAGCGGCAAAGTGACCCACGCCATGTAGGACGGCAGGTCAGAACTGGGATTGGGCCAGGCCTTACTTCAAAACGTGTGTTCTTTACCATTGTACTTGGCAGCTTTGATGACCAAGGCTCTTCAGCCAGTTCACATAAGGCTCAGGTGATCTCAGTAGAGCACAGTTAGCCACACGTTCGCTCCCTCACTTCTGGGTCTCAGCTCAGAGGTCCCCTCCCAGCTCTTTCCCTCTGGAAGCGATGCAGTGATTTTTACTTTGAGGTATTAGAGTTCCTATCCCTTTATGCTGATTGGTTTTTGTTGCTTGGAATGGAATCTTTTTTCTCTTTATGCATCTCTTTCTTTCTCTCTTTTTACCTTTCTGCAGATTGAACCCAGGTTTTTCCTTTGAGTCACACCCCCGGTTCTATTTT
Organism: Muscardinus avellanarius; assembly: GCF_963383645.1. Taxonomy (NCBI): domain Eukaryota; kingdom Metazoa; phylum Chordata; class Mammalia; order Rodentia; family Gliridae; genus Muscardinus; species Muscardinus avellanarius. The sequence goes on from NC_137807.1 coordinate 18,852,956, forward strand.
TAATTTGAGACAGTGTCTTTTTGCGTTGCCGAGAGCCCCTCTAAGTTGCTGAGGCTGGCCTCGAACTTGTGATACTTTTGTCATGGCCTTCTAAGCACTGGGGTCGCAGGTGTGTACCACGATACCCAGCTTCTCTCTCATGTGTACCTCTGACATCCCAATTACACTTTAAGCTCCTTACATGCAGGTACAAATCTACTTTTTTAATGCCAAGGATAACATAACTGCTCAATAAGTTATTTCTTTGATGTAAAAGTAAATAGGAACTACTAAGTTGTAAAATGTGTTTTTAGACTTCCTTACATTTCACTTGATTCATAGATATTGGCCTACAGTGGGTTATTTAAAAAAATACAATCAAGCTGGGTGTGGTGGTGCATGCTTGTAACCCAGCATCTGGGAAGCTGAGACAGGAGGATCGCAGCCATTCGTGGACAGCCTCAGCTACTTAGGCCCTTTGCAACTCAGTGAGACCCTGTTTCAAAAACAAAAATGACTAAAAATTAAGGCTGGGGGTGTAGCTCGGAGGTACAATGCCCCTGGGTTCTATCCCCAGTACTGCAAAAAACAAAACAAAACAAAATAAAAACCAAACCAAACAACAACAACAAAAACAGAATGTTTGTCCCTTTCTTTTAATTAGACAACATCAGCGAGGGGGCAGCTACTCTCCAGAAAATTTCCATGGAAGTCATGATGCAGACAGTACCAGGCTGTGTAGACAGGCCTCCCGATCCAGTGGCATGATCCTTGTATTCATAGAGCCCAATTGGCCTGACAAAATATCTCCCCCCTTTCACCGTTAGAGGCTCTATCATACATCACATTATTTTTATCTTGTATTTGTAGAAACAAGAATAATTAAAATGCTCCTCTCTCAGGAATGTGTTTGTTTACAGTTCTGCAGCCATTTCTGTGCTCTAAAGTCCAAGGCTTAGTATCAGATAACGCTGTGTAAATAGGACTACAGTCACAGCCTGGGAAAGCTGCTGATTCCTGGGCTTCCTCCCCGCTCATCTAATGTTATTTTACTGTTCACACATAATAAAAGATCATTAATTGGAATATGTCACATAAGCTACATTAATTATGTCATTTGAGAATCATATGATATATTTATCTTGTTACACTTGTCACATTAATAAACCGTGAGTCTGGCTTCTTAGATGATTTCTCTGATGGAGTTTCATTTGAAAAGCTTGTTTGGAAGCTCACGTGTGAGGATTATGGCCTGTACATTTGTGTCTTGGAACAGCTTATTACGTTTATGAAAGAGTGTATTTCAAACCCCTGTACTTTCTCTGTGATGAAGTGTTTTGTTTCTGGATTATAAGGCTAAGTCTCAAATTTGATACGGCTCCGCGGAGTGACTTAGTCACCTGCCTGAATGCTGCGCAGTCGATATTATGCTGTTCATCTCAGGCCACAATTTGTTTAATAATATGAAATCAGACTTAAAAAATAAGTGCTGTGGATTGAAGTAGTCCTGTAGGGATGTCTTAGAGATTTCACGGTAGGCCTTTCTGCAAATCCGTTCTACACACCCTTCCCAGACCAGTGTGACCTAGAGGCCCAGGTTTTGGTCTTGCAGTCCCCTTGACTCCTGTCCTTGGGCAAGCCATTTAATCTTTCACATCTGACTCCCCACTGTAGAGTTTAGCAGCTCATTATCACTTATTGGAGCTATTGCAAACCGGCATCCTAATGATTTTCTTTTTTCCTGGTCTCTTTTTCCCTGGGTTTCCCTTTTTATTCCTAAGGAGTAGAGTAACTCTTTAAGACACACATCTGCTCACATCACTTGCCTTGTTAAAACGCTGCCTGGCCTCTCCATAGCCTAGCAGGGTCCCTAAGGTGGGCCGGCCGTCCTGGGCTGTGCGTGTGTGTGGCGTGGGACGCTCGCCCTCTCGCTTGCTCAGGGACACAGGGTTCTTAGTAGTGCCCACTTGTGATCCCCAAGGTCACGTGCTCATTTTCAGCCTGTTGTGGCTCCCATCAGAAAAGATCTGCATTACACAATTCATTTTATTAAAAAGAAGATGAAATTTTAAAAAAGCTGTAGTATAGATAGATGAGGAGGGGGATGGGCTATGGTCCCAGAATTCCCATTCCAGCTCAGCCAGGAACTGTGCTGAATCACTTATGATCCTGGATCCCAGGAGGCTGAGACAAGAGGATTGCAGGTTCAAGGCCAGTCTGGGCTACTTAGTGAGACCCTCTTTCAAAATTAAAATAAAAGGGGGCTGGGCGTGGTGGTGCACACTTGTAATCCCAGCATTCAGGGAGGGAGGCTGAGACTGGAGGATTGCGGTTTGCCGACAGCCTCAGCTACTTAGTGAGGCTCTTTGCAACTTGTGAGACCCTGTTTCAAAATAAAGAATAAAAATTAGGGCTGGGGGTGTAGCTCAGAGGTCAATGCCTTAGATTCCATCCCCAGACCCGCAAAAAAAGGGGGCCTGGGGTGTGGCTTGGAGGGAGAATGCCCCTGGTTCAATCCCTAGTGCCATAAGTAAATACTAATAAATAGAATCCCCCAGCTCAGCCTCAGTAGCCAAGCCACTTAGCTCTCTGTGCTTCGGGGACGACACCTGGCTCGTAGTTGGACTTTGAAGGTAAATGTGAAATGCCTATGAAAATGGCCGATCGTGAGAGTCCTTGCTCCATGGTTACTCACAGCATGTTGATGCCCTTCAGTCTAGATAGGTGTGGCTCCCTAGGACTCCTGGCACAGCCTCACTTGCCTTCTCAGCTCTGTCCAGCTCACCTGGCCACTGGCCATCTCTTAAGAACGGAGTCAGTTTTCTCCTCTCCTTGACCGTAGGCCATAGCCCTAGCCCAGTGCTGGGCTGTCAGTTTGCTTGTCTCCGCCTGTTTAAGGATTTGCGGGCATGGGTAGAAAGGAGGGGCGGAATGACAGAGTGCGTATGAGTGAACACGTTTATGGGATGAGCTGCTCAGTGATCTTTAGCCAGTGGGCAGGATACTTCCCCACTTTTTTGTAGTACTGGGGATTGGACCCATGGGCATTCTACCTCTGAGCTATCCCATCAGCCCTTTTTATTTAGAAACAGGGCCTCACTAAATTGCTAAGGGCATTGCTAAGTAGCTGAGGGTAGCTGGCTGCGAATCTGCAGTCCTCCTGTCTCAGCCTCCCACGTACTGGGATTACACGCCCAGCTGGGCGAGGCCCTCTGACTTGTCATTTTTTTGGACATTCCTAGCTTGCTCTTTTATCCCTATCCATTTCTCACCCTGTTAGAATGCCGTATTGAGCAGAAGTGAGGGAAACTCATTAAAAGTGTATGCAGAACTACATCCCTATTGAAAAGTGATAATTTGGAGTCGGGGACTTAGCTCAGTGGAAGAGTACTTGCCTAGCACTTCCAGTGCCCTGGGCTTGACCCTTGGCCCAACAACAACAACAACAACAACAACAACAACAATAACAACAACAACAACAACAACGTGGTAGATGGATATCATTGAGCATGTACTAAATGTCACAGAATTGTGTGCTTTAGGATGATTAATTTTGTTATATCAACTTTACATTTTTTTTAAAAAGGGTAAAAAGTTATAGTTATTTTTTATATATCTCATATTGACCACAAGATACCACTGGCAGTAATGTCCTGATTATAAATCTTTATTCTCATTAGACCTAATTTTTGTTTTGCTTTTGGTGCTAGGGATTGAATACAGGGGTGCTCTACCACTGAGCTACATTCTCATCCCTTTTTGTTTTTTATTTTAAGACAGGATCTCACTAAGTTGCTCAGGCTGGCCTCAAACTTGTGCTCCTCCTGCCTCAGCCTCCTGAGTTGCCGGGATTGCAGGCGTGTGCCTGGCCAGCCCCACGTACTTTTTCGTCTGTAAGTTTGGTAGAGAATGCTCATGTAGAGAAGACTACTCTAGGGGCATTTGCAAAGCTGGGGATCGTCAGTAGACTTGACAAGAAGTGGAGGAGGTCGGTGATGAGGAAATCGGAGTTGGCACCTCCACGGCACAGGAGCTGGCCAGTGAGCACTGCCGGTGCGAGAGGCCATGGAGTTTAATTGGCCTGACTTCAGGAGGGGGCGCCAGCAGCCACCTGCATTTTGCTAGTCAGTCACAGTGATGACATGCCGTGGAAATACGGCGGAAGCAGGAGGAAACCCGAAATCCTGGCTGCTTCAGCCAGCACCAGCCCACACAGCGAATTCATTATATCATTAATAACAATGTATGTCTCAGCTTTAAGGCTTTGCTTTTATTGATGTGCTAAAACCATGTCATTTTATTGAAAGCTATAAAATTTATATCATTTAACAGACATTTTTAGGATTTATATCAAGCTTTGGTCCTGAAGTTTCTTATTAGTAACCCCCGCTTTCAGGTTTCTGTAGCTATGAAAAGTTCTGTGTCTGAACCCTTTCACTACATGCCTTTTGCACTGTACTTTGTCCTTTATTAGAGTGTTTTGTTTTTGTTATTTAGACTCCTTTTTGCTTATATTTTTTAAAAATAAAATTGTATCCTTCAACTTTCACCTTCTATGCAATAAACCATGCATTTCTAGAAAAGGTACATGAAATAAGCCTGTTGGCAGTTCCCGAAGCTGCACATGAGCTTTTTGGCTGGCAGAGATCGCTCAATTTGGACCATTACAGGATGAAATTTCTCTGGCATATGTCTGGTTATATAAGTCAATGTCCATCCGTAAATGCGCCCATATTTCCAGCATCATTTAGTTTGTGAGAGGCAATATTTTAGATTTACATCATGTTGAGGAAGGCTGAGGTTGTGGAAGCACAGATATTAAGGCTAGTCTGAGTTACGGCGTAGTAAACAGTTGGAATAGGGGCCCGTTGGAATTGGGAGCCAGAAGATCGCTGTGGGAACTCATGGTGTTTGCACCCGTGCTCTCCCAAATGCACACTCTGCAGCACCTTGAGCCTAGAGATGTAGCAGAGGGGCCGGCGATGAAGAGATCCAGGAGAGCTGTTGCATGCCCTTGGAGAGCTTTGTAGAATCTTGTGTTGGCATAACAACATTTATTAGGTTATAAATAGTTTCTTACTGCTAAGTGATACCTTGTTCTGATTGTATAATATAGGTGTTGCTTGCTTTAAGGAAAATAAAAATACAGTATTTTGAATTTGGAAATAGACTGGATGATAACTTGTTTACATAACTGAGGACATTGTCTATTACATTTATCTACATTGTTAGTTCATTGATGGTTCTAACAATTGTTAGCATATTTTTTATTTTGAATATTTATAATAAAATGAACACAACTGGGATGTGTACACACATATATTTTCAGGATCATGCTACATTTGGTTTCTGTAAAAATTGTAATGCTTAAGCCCATATCTAATATATACCTATATATCTATATATTTAGATCTCTCTCAATAGATAGATAGATATCTGTGCTTATGGAGTTGAGCTTCTCAGGCATAAGTAATATATATTTTTTTAAAAATAATTTTTTACAGTGTTGGGGATCAGACCCAGGGCCTTGTGAATGCTACACAAGTGCTCTGTCATCGAGCCTCATCCCCATCTCTTTTATTTTATTTTGAGACAGTCTTCTTAATTGCTCGGAACTTGTCAGCCTCCTTACCTCAGCCTCCCAAGGAGCTTAGCCTCCAGGCCCGACCTGGAGATAGTTGTGTTTCTGACAGAGCTGGGCTGAGGAATAGAAAGAAAGCCTCTCAGTGATGATGGCCCTCTGTGATCACTTTGGTGGACTTTAGGTCTTTATTATTTAATAATTAGATTTTCCCGACAGACTGTGGGCTAGAGAAAGAAGAGATAAAGTGAAAATCACTTTATTATTATTAAAATTACTGTTAATAATTTTGATACATTTATTATATTGAGCCATGTGAAATTGCTTACGTGTGACCAGCTCTGACCTATAAAAATAGAAACACATTATAGTTGAAGTAATGTTTGGAGGAAGAGTAGGAATGAAGGTGATAAATACAGAATTATTTCAGTGTTTATGTGCTGGGCCCTGTGGCGCACACCTGTAATCCCAGCTACTTGGGAGTGGGAGGATTGCATGTTCAAGGCCAGCCTGGGCAATTTAGCAAGACCCTGTTTCAAAACAAAATACTATGGGCTGGGGATGTAGCTCAGTGATAGACTGCTCCTGGGTTCATTCCCAGTATTCCTAAAAGAAAGTTACCAATCAGATCTAATGACATGAATGTTAAACCTACTCAAATATTTGGAAATTTAAGAAATCTCAGTTAGAAAAAAATCTTGACATTTGTTCTCATTCCATTCTTTGTGTTTCAGGCTGTGTCCTAGATAGTTTATGTGGTGATCATTGGATAAGTGAGCTACTATTTATCATGCCATCCATTACCAAAGGTTGGATACATTTGAGAATTGTCATCATAGGGCTTGAAAACATTTTGAATAATGTGAAATACCCACATAGTTTTCCTTTTTCTGACTTTTCTTTGGTGTATCTAACTTGGCATTTTTTCCAATAACTAACACATAATAAAACATACCCATAATGAAAAACCATGGCAGTGGTGGGCGTGGTGCATGCCTGGAGCCCCAGGAGTCATCTCAGCCTGGGCAACATATCAAGACTTCATCTCAAAACAAAACAAAACCCCCAAACAAGATCAAAACCATTGCAGAAGGAACTAGTAATAACAGTTTCAGTGGAGGGTAGAATTGCTAATCCTAGGGAGCATACGTGATTGCTTTTGAGAAGAAATAATCAAGGAACCCAAGTTGTTAATAATATTTACCTAACTACTAATTAGTTACATATTAATTAATGGAAACATTATTTTTCATTTAAAAAATATTGCTAGCTAGGCCTGGTGGTGCATGCCTATAATCCCAGTACTTGGAAGGCTGAGACAGGAAGATTGGTAGGTTCGAGGCAGCTGAAATCCAGACAGTAATTGGCCCCTAAGATGGTGGAATTAGGTTTTCACATGCTTATTCTCCTCCTAATGCCCACTGAGCAACTCAGCCTTTAAAATACTGGGTTTACAGGCATGTGCCACCATGCCGTTCTTTCTATTTAATAATGAGCTTGAGGCTACAAATTTCTCTCCAAGGACAGGCATAAGGATACCTCATACTGTTTCCACAAATAAAAATAAGCAGCAGGTTTGAAGAATATGATTTCTTGAAGTTCTTACAGCTCCAAGTCCTAAAACTATGATTTTGAAGTCCACTAAAAGTTGATGCTGAAGCTGGGCGTGGTGGTGCACGCTTCTAATCCCAGCATTTGGGAGGATGAGACAGGAGGATCACAGGTTCGCGGACAGCCTCAGCTACCTAGGCCCTTTGCAACTCAGTGAGACCCTATTTCAAAAATATAGAGTTAAAAAATTAGGGTTGGGGGTATAGCTCAGATGTAGAATGCCTCTGGGTTCCATCCTCAGTACTGCAAAAAAACCCAAAACAACCCAAAAAAACAAAAACAAAACAAAAAAACTGATGCTGTATTAGAGTTTCTAGGGTCTCACTAAGTTGCAGAAAAACTCACAAGTGGCTGAGGCTGGCCAAGAACCTGCGATCTTCCTGTCTCAGCCTTCCAAGTACTGGGATTACAAGTGTGGGCCACCATGCTCGGCTTAAAAATTCTTACCTTAACAGAGATTAGTTAAAAGGTAAATCTTAAATGACAGAATGACAGGTTATAAATATGTGTAAATATATGGACAGGTATAGTTAACATTTATGCTGAACTTGTCTGGGGATATAGCTCAGCGGTAGAGCTTTTGCCATTACATGTATGAGGTCTTGGGTTCAATATATGTATCTGCACACACAGAGAACACACACACACACACACACACACACACACACACAAACAAACAAGGGAAGATTAATAGGTATAGGAGTCAAAATGTCACCATGGACAAGTTTAAACACTAATATAAAAATGTACAGTTTTTGTGAAATAAAACCAGGTAGTTATTTATACTCTGTAGCCATTTTATTTATTTATTTATTTATTTATTTATTTATTTATTTTGCGGGTCTGGGAATGGAACCCAGAGGCATTTGACCTCTGAGCTACACCCCTTGCCCAATTTTTTATTCTTTATTTTGAAACAGGGTCTCACTGAGTTGCAGAGGGCCTCACTAAGTAGCTGAGGCTGTCCGCGAACCGCGATCCTCCAGTCTCAGCCTCCCAAATGCTGGGATTACAAGTGTGCGCCACCACGCCCAGCTACTCTGTAGCCATTTTAGAAATTGGTTCAATGGTATGCTTCCATTTCAAATGGAAATAAGTTTAAAAATCAAATTTATTTTATTATTATTATTATTATTATTATTATTATTTTTTGGTGGTATTAAAGATGGAACCCAGGGGCTTTCTACCTCTGGGCTATACTCCCAGACCTATTTTATATTTCATTTGGAAACAGGGTCTCACTAAGTTGCTGAGAGCCTCACTAAGTAGCTGAGGCTGGCTTCGAACCTGTGTGATCCTCCTGTCTCAGCCTCCCAAGCGTGAGGATTACAAGCGTGCGCCACCACGCCTGGCTCAAATTTATTTTAAATGAGCATATTATTAAATGTTTACTAAAGTTGCAGGAGATGCAAGCATAACAAAATACATTTCTCAGCCCACAGTCTAGAAGAGAGGATAAGCTAAGAAAGTGCATGAATACCTGAGACACGAGGTTACAGATGTTACGTGTTGCCAGTGGGATTGGTGGCAGGAGTGTTTTCTGGGGAAGTCACAGTGGGTGGAGTTGGAGCTGGGGAGTGTCTGGAGGTGGGCAGGATCAAGCAGACTGGGAATCTTCGTGGTGGAGTACCGTTCAACTTGATGTGAAGGGTCGGCTGATTTTTATTAGGCAGAGATGAGGCCATTCCAGGCAGTGAGAGTAATAGAGAGAAAGGCAAGCTCTGGGCATGTCTTTTAGTTTGGTAAGGAATCCCAGTTTGGTTGGAGAATGGGCTTCAAATGCCAGCTGAAATCCAGACAGTAACTGGCCCCTAAGATGGTGGAATTAGGTTTTCTCATGCTTATTCTCCTCCTAATGTCCACTGAGCAACTGGGTTTCCCCCCCACATTTTTGTATTAAAGGAAAATGAAAAACCAAGTAGGCTGCATCTGCGTGGGGTTTTATTTGGTTCGGCGAGGATTTTTATAAATACTACAGCAGCTGTTTACATGGTTTTCATGATTGCCCCACGCATATCAGAATGATTTCCCCCATTGTTCCAGCATAAGCCCACATTTGATTTAAGTTTATCTTTGAATGTTTTCCATTCTTGTTTTGCTCGTGCTCCTTTGGGTGATATTAGTTACCTGATGAGGGGAGTATCATAAATTCGGAATTCCAAGCTCTTCCAGCTTCAGAATGCCATCTCTTTAGTACGCGCATTATGGAGTATTGATAATCAGTCTGAGAATGTAGCACAATTCACAAGGCAACAATCTCTCCTGTATTTCCAAATAAAGTATTGGAAGGGAATGATATTTGCAGAATGTGCTATAGTGGTAAATTTAGAGAGTACAAGATAATTACTTGTAATTATGGCAATTTCTGTAAGGGAAATCATCTTAATTTGTTCCCACTAAGAAATAGAATTGCTCTACTCATAGCGTTTGAATCTTTGTAGGAGATTAATGCCGTGCGCCTTCATTACTTTGAATGGACATTACAGCTTTTCACTACATCTGAAATTACCCCTTTAATTCACACTTCTGCTTGAATTTCTGTTAAATGCAGTCTTCACTTTAAAAAAATATCAAATTCCAGAGCCCTTGTTGGAGAAAACTTACACGTCCGTCCTAAGAGAATAATACATCTCTACTAGGAGGATAAATCTACAAAAAAGTCAGAGTCTGGCCAGTGGAAAGTGTCTCTAACTCATACTAAGAGTATTCTCCTGTCATGCTATTCCCTGCAGACTTTAAAATTTAGATGGCCTTTAGGCTGACGGGTAATTGCTGTGGCTTAAAAGGATGCCGTGTCTCTGGGAATTTTTGTAAAGACAGAATTCTAACTACTTTTTATTTTTAACTACTTAATTATGCCATCTGGGAAAGGTAACCTGTATATAGAGTAAGACAGAAAAACTCAAGTGGGAAGAGTGGGTTTCCTTCCAGTAGGATCTAATTGACTGGAAAGAATATTGGAAAGGAATGATGGACACACGTCAACACTGGTGACAGAGATGTTTAGTGTAGAAAGCCAGCTCCGTGGCAGCTGCTGTTGTCTAAAAAATAGGTTCCAGCTGGGCTGGGTGCCACAGCGCATGCCAGTACTTGGCAGGCTGAAACAGGATCACAGGTTCGAGGACAGCCTCCGCAAAACAGCAAGCCTCTCAGCAACCTAGCAAGACCTTGTTTCAAAGTAAAAATAAAAGGGCTGGGAGGGGTGTAGTCTGGAGGTGGAATGTCCCTGGTTTCAGTCCTCAGTACAACCCCCCCACACACACCAATAATAATAAATAATAAATGATTCTACACTTTGGAGTTGCTGGAGTTGTTTGAAAAAATGTTTTGAGTTTTGTCCAGTTAATGCTTTTTTCTTCAAAAATATGTAGGAGTTTCTTTTGACTACGAATTGAGGCAGGCACCTTAGGCTGGGACTTTTGTCCTTCCTGATGCTAGGCGCAGCGGTTTGCATTGTGAAGACACTTCTGTGTTTGAGGTCTGGAGACAGGAAGGAGGCTTTGCCATCCTCTCACCTAGCAATTGGAGCCACGCTCCAGAATAGGAGCTCTGAAGTGGGGTCAGGCAGAACTGGAGAGACACGGAAGCGACAGATGGGCAGGCGTTGGTGGGGCATGCCTGGAATCCTGGTGCGTGGTAGGCTGAGACAGGAGGATTGCAGGGGCGCACACACACACACACACACGAGTCACAAGCTCCACTTTCAAGGGTCCTGCCCTTTTGTTAACGTTCAAGCTCACAGTCAAACTTGGATGCACGGGCTCAATAGTTTATCTCAGTATGCGCTCATTCGGGGCCACTATGTCAGATGCTGGTTATTTAAATCATCATGACTTAAGAAGACGAATAACATGAATGGTGGCTCCATTGCTTCAAAATTTGGACACATCAGTGTGCCCCGATGAATGCTTGCTGAACTTACGAGGACCACTACTTCTCTACAGCTCCCTAAGAATTTATGAAGTGTTAGACCCCAGACATGCAAATTCAGATATAATATGATCCCATTCTCACGGAGCTCACAGTCTAGACAGGAAGTCAGATGAGAAGATGAAATATTGCAGTAGAATGATAATGGTGGGGCCACATGCAGGGTGCTGTGAGGACGGGGAGGAGCAGGAGAAAGGCGGCGGCGGCAACGCGGCCAGCTCTGAATTATGGTGGATGTCGAGCAGGTTCGTAACCGCCGTGCAGTCCACAGGAGACACCTTCTCATCGCTTACCCGCTATTAGCCTGTTACTTCCAAATGCAACCCAGGTAAACCAATTTAAAAGGGTTTGTCATTTAAAATTCTTTTATCATTTCCATGATATTATGTTGTTGTTCATCGTTTGATTTCTTATAAATACTTTTGGAAGATAAATGTACATTTTCTACATATTCACCTCTGATTGTTTTTCATAGATTTATAGATTTATATTCTGTGTCAAGTGTCTCTTATCCAAATGCCTGGGACCAGAAGTGTTTTGGATTTAGTTTTTTTTTTTTTTAAATGAAATATCTTTGGGTCTGTAGAACCTCAGCTTAACCACAGAATTCATTTATGTTTCTTATACACATAGCCTGAAGATAATTTTATATATTTCTAGCATATCTGTATTTTTTGGGGGTACTAAGAATTGAACCAAGGGACATTCTACCCCTGGGCTACATCCTCAGTTCATCTTATTTTTATTTTGAAACACGGTCTTTCTCAGTTTCTAAGAGTCTTTTATGTTGCTAAAGGGGGCTTCAAACCTGTGACCCCCCCTGTCTCAGCCTCTCAAGTACTGGGATCCCAGGTGTGTGCCACTGTGCCTGGCTGGTGTGTCTGCACTTTGGCTGTGACCCCCATGTGAGGTCAGGTGCATTAGGTTAGTTTTCCACTTGTGGCATCATGTTGACACTCAGAGATGTTTGGGTTTGGAGCATTTCGGATTGTTGAGTTTCCTGTTAGGGCTGCTCAGCTTGTCAGATGAGTGCTTCTCTGCCCTCACCCAGAGTATCTTCCTTTTACCCAATACTTTAGTTATATAGGCCTTTTGAGTGTGTGATGCCAATATTAATTTGTTTTCCCTTGAGTTTTTTTTTTTTTTACATTAAGGAAAGCAGTTTGAAAATTATATTCTACAAGTTGGTTATTGTGGTGCACGCCTGTAATCACAGGACTTAGGAGGCTGAGACAGGAGAAATGCAAGTTTGAGGATGTGGTAGGCTATAATCTCAATATTTAAGAGGCTGAGACAGGAGGATCATAGGTTTGAGAAAAGCCTCGGCAAGTAATGGAACTCATCAAACTAGCAAGACCCTGTTTCAAAATAAAAATAAGGTAGGGCTGGTAGTTTATCTTAGAGGTAGAATGTTGGAGGCAGAATGTTGTACATTACATACCCACACACACAAATACACCCCCCCCAACACACACACAAAGAGACCATTGAGGAATCGCTGCCAGCCTCATGGATGGAAGTTCAACCCTCGTTCCTAACGCACTGCAATGGCTCAGTACCAGAACCCAGCCTGACAGCCACTGGGAGTGGTGGCACACGCTTGTCATCCCAGCATTTGGGAAGCTGAGACAGGAGGATCGTGGTTCGCGGACAGCCTCAACTACTTAGTGAGGCTCTTTTCAACTCAGTGAGACCCTGTTTCAAAATAAAGAACAAAAAATAGGGCTGGGGGTGTAGCGTGGAAGCAGAATGCCCCTGGGTTTCATCTCCAGTACCTCAAAAAAATTATTTTCCTATCATGATTAAAATTAATTGGAAGAAAATAAAAGAAGCAGGAAATAAAGTGAGAAGACTTCTCTATAGGCCATAGAGGAAAATAGGAGGAAAATTTCAGTAGCCACAGAAAGGTAAAAAAAAAAAAAAGTATTTTATAAGCTGGGCGTGGTGGCACACGCTTGTAGTCTCAGCATTTGGGAAGCAGAGATGGAGAATCCTGGTTCGAAGCCAGCCTCAGCTACTTAGTGAGGCCCTTAGCAACTCAGTGAGACCCTGCTTCAAAATTAAAAGACTGAAAAATAGGGCTGAGGGTGTAGCTTGGAGGTACAATGCCCCCCCTTCCATCTTCAGTACTGAAAAAAATAATGTATAACAGTACAAAATGTTATTAAAATGTGACACAGGAAAAATCCTCTATCAGATTCTCAGATTTAATATCTCCCCAGAGACCTGAAAATATTGCTAAGTGCCAAGGTATTTCCTTCTTATAATTTGAATTTTCTGAGTGCTTAAAACATTTCCCTACTGTGGGGCATTGTGGCACACGCTTGTAGTCCCAGCATTCTGGAGGCAGAGACCAGAGGATCGCAGTTCACAGACACCTCAGCTACTTAGCAAGGCCCTTCCCAACTCAAGTGAGACCCTGTTTCAAAAATAAAAAGACTAAAAACTTGGGCTGGCTGGGGGTGCAGCTCGGAGGTGGAATGCCCTGGGTTCCATCCTTAGTACCACACACACACCAAAAAAAAAAAAAAAAAAAAAAAAAAAAAAAAAAAAAAATTCTACTGTTTTTTTCTGAAAAACAGTATGTTTATTATTAAAGGACTAAAACATTTCAACAGAATAAGATGGGATAAGAGGGCATAGTTCGTGGAAGGAACACTCAAGTCTAGCCCTTGTGTGGTGGGTCACTAATATTTCTATCACTAATATCTTGCACCGTGGTTCTCCTTACCTCGAAGCAACCCACGAGGTAAGAAACGTGGGAAGTTGCCAGCTCCTTTAGGGTTGGAATGTAGTTGTTTTAGAAATTAGAGTGGCCTCAGACAACTACATGACAGTAGATTTAGGAAACGAACTGTAAGGCTGACTCCCTCTGTGCGTGTTTTGGGTATGCTCTGCTTTGTTTGGTTAACCTGTGAAAGCTGCACAGAAGAGGAGCAAAGGAAACCTGTGTTGTTTTCTTATACTACCACTAGGCTGGGTTGTTCATTGAACAAATAGTTCTCAAGTGCCAATTGGATTTTTTTGGTACTGGGGATTGAACCCAGGTGTATTCTGCCTCTGAGCTACACCCATCTACCCCCAGCCTTATTATTATTATTATTTTTAATTTTGAAACAGATGCCCAGCTGGCCTCAAATCTGCAATTCTCCTGTCTTAGTCTCCAAAGTACTGGGATTCTAGGTGTGTACCACCATGCTTGGCAGTGTCTACTGAATTTTGGTGCTGGTGCATTAGTGTGAGTGTGTGTGTGTGTGTGTGTGTGTGTGTGTGTGTGTGGTACTGGGGTGGAACCCAGGGGTTTTCTACTTCCAGGCTACACTCCCAGACCTTTTTTATATTTTATTTGGAAACAGTTGCTGAGAGCCTCACTAAGTAGCTGAGAGCCTCACTAAGTAGCTGAGGCTGGCTTCGAACTTGCACGATCCTCCTGTCTCATCCTCCCAAGTACTGGGATTACAAGCGTGTGCCACCACACCCGGCATGCTGGTGCAATTTGAAAGCCACTACCAAGAGAGTGGCCCCAGAGGAGAGTGAGACCAAGGAGATGTTGCTGGGCTCGGCTTCACTGAGGAAGAGTTTCCCTGACGTCCCCAAGGTCCCCCATCCCATTGTGACTTGCCCAACTTGAGCCATTCTTCAAGGCCCGCTCAAGCCTCCTCTTTATTGGCCTCTTCTGGGTCTGCCAGGCTGGAATGAATTCTTTTGCTGTAGTCTTTTGCCCTAATCAGAGCAATTATTGACTTTGGTCAGTTATCAGCAAACTATCTAGTCCATCGTCGTTGAGTCATACACAGTATCCCAGCATGCGGTGTGTCGGGGGTTGCTGAGGAATAGAGCCAGGTGCCGGCGGTGCATTGCTTTTGCTCGTATGTGTTGGTCTCTCCCGCGTGATCTTCAAGCGCTGAGCAGCAGCGATCGGCATTTACTGACTGCTCCCCTGTGCCCAGGGTGGTGCCTGACTTGTAGAAGGCATTCTGCAAGTACCTTTCGATATATCGTATTTGTTTCGGCTTCTCACGCACACAGAACTCAAGATTCATGGATATTGGTCTTTTATAATTTGAATTTGCATAATGAGCTTCTGTTGGAGGGAACCTGAGTTCTGACAGGTTATATCAGACACATGCAGATGTATTTAGGAAGTTAGTAACAGATGGATTCATATTCTGATACATTTGAAGTTAGTCTGCAGGCCCCGAAACCATTGTGCCTTACTTGAGTGTATTCAAAATAAAGCAAATAGCTGGAGAACTGTGTTTTACTTATTTATTTATTTTGGTGGTACGGGGTTCCTGGAAGCCCTTCTACCTCTGGGCTACACTCCCAGACCTATTTTATATTTTTTATTTGGAAACAGGGTCTCTTAAGCCAGCAAGGCTGGCTTCGAACCTGCGTGATCCTCCTGTCTCCACCTCCCAAGCCCGGGGATTACAAGCGTGCACCACCAGAACTGTGTTTTAAGAATATCATTTGTAGCAGAAACAAAAGGCTGCATCTTTGTTTCTATGTGTGATGATTTAGTGAGCAATCCAGTTAGATGTCAGGAGGCTTTTAGGTCACTGGCTGAGTAGCGTTGTGGTTTATTGTGCCTACCACAAACGTTCTTCTAATCCAGGAACCCAGAGTAAATGTTTGCTGAGAGTCTCTGTAAGACCTAAACAATGAAATACTCACATGCTTTAGTGGTGGCAAAATTGAATGGCAAAACAGCTGCCCACAGCAATTCCTCACTGGTCTAAGCCAGGTTTGTGAAAGGGAACACCCGGATAGGGTGAAACTGGGACTTAGCAGAGACCTAAACGTTATGAAAGCAGTTATGGTTTGATGCCGTGAAGCCAGAGGTGAGAAGTGTCCTCAAATTGAAGCCAAGTGGTAGGAATGCACTTTACAGGAAGCAGCGCTGACACACAGAGACTTAGTGAGAGATGCTTTTGCTTGGGACTGTCTTCAAAGGAAATGGTCATCAGACTTACGCAGTGGCCTCGGGAGAGAGATACGACTAGTCCAGTGCAGTGGCTACTCAGGAGGCTGAGGTAGGAAGATGGGAAGTTTGAGAACAGCCTGTGCAACTTAGTTTTGTTTTATCCAAATAAAACTTTAAAAAGGGTAGGGGATGTAACTTGGTGGTAGAGTCCCACTGGGCTCAATCCCCAGAAACACACACACGCACACACACACACACACACACACACACACACACACACACACTAGACATTTCAAAAGGGCCTTAAAAAGGTACCACCCTTGCAAGTATTATAGTTGGGAAGCACACGTGAATATTTAATTATAATGCAGTGTTTTAAGCATTATTGAACCCAGGGGTACTTTACTCCCGGCTACACCCCTAGTCACATAATATATATTTTTAAATTTTTAAATAGGTTCTTGTTAAGTTGCTGAGGGCCTCGCTAAATTGCTGAGGCTGGCTTGAATCTGTGATCCTCCTGTCTCAGTGGGGTTACAGGAGTATGCCACCTCGCCTGGCTGTGTTCTAAGCATTCTAACAGAAGTCTGACCTACCGATCATGGGAACATGGAGAAAGGAATGTGAAAGAGGTAGAGACGGTTTCCCAGGGTGAGGGAGGAGTGGGTGCTGCCTGTGGAGAGGAGCAGGTGGTTTCAGGCAGGGCACCCCCACAGGCAAAGCCACAGAGTTGTACACCATTAGAGCCTTGTTTTATTTTAAAAAACATACTCACTTGTCTAGGGTGAGGGTACAAAGTGTGATAGGCAGGTAATTATTATTATTTTTATTTTTTAAAAATTCTTTATTATTATTTTTTTATTGGTGCACTGTATTCATATATCATAGTGGGATACAAACCTTTGTAGACATACATGCAAACATCGCCCAGTCAGCCCCCACCTGATCCCTACCCCATTCTCTCCCCATCCCTCCTTCCCATGCTTGGCTTAGTGGTTCACATCTAGTATTATAGCAATTTATCCAAAATTAAAAATGATAATTTCACATAACAGTTTTATTTGTCTGATACCAAGCTTTTGATGACTTAAAGATAACATTTCAATATTTCTTTTTGCTTTCTTTCTTGCCAGAGAATATATTTTTTTAGGTGAAACTATCATATATTTATATATTTATTTTTCAGAAAAAAAATCTATCCTAATATGGAATATGGACTCTAGATACCCAAAACGATCTTGAAAAAGAACAAAGCTAGAAGATATATATTTTCTGATTTCAAACCATATAAAGCTACAATAGTTGAAACAGTATAGTACTGTTCTAAAGGCAGATATATAACCCATTGGAGTTAAATAAAAGCCTAGAGCTAAATTCTTCCCTATATTGTCAAGTTATTTTTGACAAGGTTTCCACGAACATTTGGTGGGGGAAATAATAATCTTTTAACTAAATATTGTTGAGAAATAATAATTACATGGAAAAGAATAAAATTGGACCTTTACCTAATCCCATATACAAATATTAACTCAAAATAGATAAAAGACCTAAATATAAATCTTAAGACTATAAACTTTTAGAAGAAAATCTGGGTCATAAAACCTCACAACATTGAAATTGGCAGTGATTTCTTGGATATGATTTCAATGGCACAGGCAATAGAAGAGTATATAAACTCCCTAAAAAAATATAGTATATCCAAAGACAATGTAAACAGAGTTAAAAGTTACTAATAGAATGGGATAAAATATTTTCAAATGCTATATCTGAAGGTATATTAATATTCCAACTAGACATCCTAAAAATTAACAACAATAAAGGCAAACAATACAATTTAGAGATAGGTAAAAGACTAACATAAATAATGAATCTCCACAGATAACCAATCTTAGTTGTCTATTGGATGGAAAATCTTGTTTCTATGGTTCTGGTGTGTGTTACCTATTTCTTCTTTGTAGTTAATCTCTTTGAGTATTTTCTCTAGCGCTGGTTTTGAAGACATAAATTCCTTCAGTTTCTGTTTGTCATGGAAGCTTCTTATTTCTCCATCTGATTTGATAGAAAGTTTTGCTGGGTAGGAAATTTTTGGCTGGAAGTTGTTTTCTTTCAGAGTTTGGAATATGTTACTCCAAGCCCTTCTGGCTCTCCTGACTTGGTTTGGGAAGTCTGGAGTGATTCTAATTGGCTTGCCTCTGAATGTCACTTGGCCCTTTGTTTTTGTTGCCTTTAAGATTCTCTGCTTGGCTTCCACATTGGTCATTTTGACAATTATGTGGCGTGGGGATCCTCTTCTCTGTCTAAAGGGAGTTCTATAAGTTTCCTGGACCTGTGTATCAACCTCTTGCTCTATGTTTGGAAAATTTTCTGCTATTACTTCCTTGAAGAGATTGTTGATCCCTTTGGTTTCACTTTCTTTTCCCTCCTCTATTCCAATTATTCTTAGGTTAGCTCTCTTAAAATGGGCCCATATTTGTTCAATGTCAGATTCCTGCTGTCGGATATTTTTTTCTAGATTAGAAACTATGCGTTCATTTTTGGAATGATCATCTTCTAAGAGCGAGATTCTGTTCTCCATGTGGTCTAATCGGTTGTTCATGCTTTGAATTGAGGCCTTTACTTCATTAATTGCATCCTTTATCTCTTTTTGGCTGTCTCTGAGTTCTTTTCGAAGCACCTCTATTATTTCTACAGTTATTTTCCTGATTTGATCTTCTAGAAATCTCTGATTTTCTGTTTTATCGGGTTCTGATGTTGTGGGGTTGTAGGCATTCATTGCTCCAGTGTTATTCCTCTTTCCCATGATTTCGGAAGTTTGTGCCTTCTCTGGGTTGTTCCCTTGGGTCACTATGACTTCGCTTAAGGTGCTCTGGATCTCGAGTCTGTAGTATCTCTGACCCCACTACTCCTTTACTGGGTTGTATCACAGAGTCTCCGGCCCAGGGAGTCGATAGAGGCTGCTTTAGACTATGGGGGGGGTGCCAGGTTGCACGTTCTCCTATGGTGTGATATCTCTGCCACCGCCACTCCCCCACTGGGTCAAGTCCCAGGGAGTACAGTACTGAGATTTCTCCTCTGTGGCCTGCAATTTGACTCACTGTTCTTGAGTACGCAGATGTAGCTGTACTAGACTCGGTGAATTCACTGCTGCTGCCGCCGGTGGCAATATGGCGCCACTGCCACACCCTCGGCTGTGAGGCTGGCGTATTTTTTCTTCTCTGGTTTTGAGTTCCACTCTGAGTCCCTGCAGCGTGTGCTGAGCTCAGCCACTGGGAGCTTTAGATGCTCCCTGTGCCGAAAGATCCCGCCTGGCTCTTCCGCAGCGGCTCACCTCGGCTTGCTGTGGCCGTTCTGTGAATTCGCCCCTGCCGCCGGCAGTATGGCGCTGCTGCCACGTCCTCGGGCGTGAGGCCGGTGTATCTCCTCTGTGGCTCTGAGCTCTGTTCTCAGTCCGCTTTCTCTCTGGAGCCTGGTGATTTTTTTGTTTCTCTGGTGATGGTGTTTTCTGGCTATGAAAGGTGCTGATTTTGTGGTAATTGAGATTGGTTGTTAGCGGGGCTCTTAAGCCCCGCTTTTCTCGGTCGCCATCTTCCCCCAGGTAATTATTAAGAATATAATTTCTATCAAGACTTCATGTTGTGTACCTTAAATATATTCAATTTTTATTTGCCTATGCTGCAATAATGCTATAAAACAAAAAGGCAAATCTCTTGTATTCCTTGATATTAATAGTATAAAAGTGATAACCAGGAAAACGTATTTCTTTGGGTTTTTATAGCATTTTCTAACATTGAATACAGCATCTGTTAAATGAATAGAAAGATAAACTTCTGTTGTATCTCTTTTATGTGCAGGTGTTTTATGAGGCGTTTTTGCAGCTTATCTCGTAAGGTTAATTCGTGGGTTGAGTACAGTTGGCGCTCCATGCCTGTCAGTTCCACATCCATGCATTCAACCAAGCATGGACCAAAAGTATTGGGAAAAGTGTGTCTGTACTGAACACGAACAGACCGTTTGCTCATCATTATTACCCCCTAAATAATACAGCACAGCAACTACTTACATCGCATTTACATTGAATTAGGTATTATAAATAATCTAGAGATGATTTAAAGGATACAGGAGGATATGTGTAGGTTATATGCAAATACGATGCCACTGGATATTAGGGACTTGCATGCCCATTAATTTTGATATCTGCAGGAGTCTTGGAACCAGTCCCTGCAGATAATGAGCAACGACTGTGTATCAGAGAACATTGGTGTTTCCAGATGTAGCCTTCAAGATTTAAATCATCCTAGTGATCCCAAAGAGTGGCATGGAGATTTGTGATTTGGCTGAAGCACAGTCTGAGCCGCTTAGCTAATGAGTGAGCAGGGCTGGCTACCCAGCAACCTCATATCAAGCCGCTTTAGACATATGCCCACATTTGGACGGCTGCTGGCGTGACCTCACTTCCCCCTGCTGTGCGCTGCCCGTTGTCCTCTTGATTGTAACAACCTGTGTGCTCTGCGGTGGCTTGGAAGGAAGCATTGCTCTGGGTTTGCAGAGACAGGTAAGGTTACTGTAGCTACTGAGATGGTATGTAACTTAATGCACCTTAGAGTTTGTTTGCATGGCCAAATTTATCTCAATGGTATGGAATTGTGAATTACGTTTTTCAGTAGTTATAGGGCCATGGAGGGTCTGAAAAGGGTCAGCTACAATTTTATCATATGTTAGCGAATTTGTGGAGAAAATGATCTGCCATCGTATCATGTGCAAATTTGAGGATTTAGAATAGTCCATAGATCTTTAGGAATGTCGCGTCTACAGAAGTTTCTAAATTTCTTCTTTGTACAGTTTTTGTTTGTTTATTTGGCTGTTAATCTGGAAACTTTTATGAGGCAGACATATGGTGTGTAGTATTTGTATTTGTTTACTACGCCAAACTATTTCTACTGTTTTGAGTGAAGAAGTAGATTGGAAATAAAAAAATGGCATTTTGTATTATCCATTGATTGTTAGGAATTGTTAATGTAAACAACACATTTAAAACACAGTACTGATTTTTTAAATAAAAATTAGACTTTTGGTGGTTATGAAATAAGGACTTGTTCTTTGATTTTTAAAGTGCTTTTGAACTTCCTGAACACAGGTTAACTTTGAACACAGATTAATTTATTTGATGTTACTGAATGGCAAAAGGTGCAGACTACATAGAATTTAGGAGGATAGATTTATTTATTTATTTATTTATTTATTGTGGTACTGGGGATTGAACCCAGGGGCATTCTACTTCTGAGCTATACTCCAGTCCAATTTTATTTTATTTTATTTTATTTTCATTTTTTTTTATTTGTGTGCTGTATTCATACATCATAATGGGGTAAAAAACTTGTGTAGCTATACATGCACACATCGCCCAGTTAGCCCCTACCCAATCCCCACCCCGTTCCCTCCCCATCCCTCCTTCCCATGCTTGGCTTAGTGTTTGACATCTAATATTATAGTAATTTATTCAAAATTAACAATGATAATCTCACATAACAGATTCATTTGTCTGATACCAAGCTTTTGATCACTTAGGGATAACATTTCAATATTTATTTTTGTTTTCTTTCTTACCAGAGGATTTTTTTTCTTTTTTTTTTAAGGTGAAACTATCATACATTTATTTATTTTTCAGAAAAAAATCTATCCTAACATGAAATATGAACTCTAACTACCCAAAACAATCTCAAAAAAGAACAAAGCTAGAACATGTTCATTTTCTGATTTCAAACCTTATAAAGCTACGATAATTGAAACAGTGTAGTACTGCTATAAAGGCAGATATATAAACCAGTGGAATAACATAAAAAGCCTACAAATAAATTCCTCCATATATGGTCAAGTTATTTTTGGCAAGATTCCCAAGAACATTTGGTGAAGGAAATAATAATCTTTTCACTAAATATTGTTGAAAAATAATAATTACATGAAAAAGAATAAAATTGGACCCTTACCTAAAACCATATACAAATATTAACTCAGATAAAAGACCTAAATGTAAATCTTAAGACTGTAAGCTTTAATTTTTGTTATTTTTGTGTTTTTGTTTTTTGGTGGTACTGGGGTTCCTGGAAGCCCTTCTACCTCTGGGCTACACTCCCAGACCTATTTTATATTTTTATTTGGAAACAGGGTCTCCTAAGCCAGTGCGCACGGCTGGCTTTGAACCTGTGCGATCCTCCTGTCTCTGCCTCCCAAGCATGGGGATTATAAGAGTGCGCTACCATGCCCGGCAGACTATAAGCTTTTAGAAGAAAACCTGGGTCATAAAACTTCACAACATTGAAATTGGCAGTGATTTCTTGGATATGATTTCAAAGGCACAGACAACAAAAGAATAAACAAACACACTTCCTAAAAAATAAAAAAATTATACATCCAAAGACAATGTAGACAGAGTTAAAAGTTACTAATAGAATGGGATAAAATATTTTCAAATGCTATATCTGAAGGTATATTAATATTCCAATAAAAATCCTAAAAATTAGCAACAATAAAAGCAAACAATGCAATTTAGAAATAGGTAAAAAACTAAAATAAATAATCTCCAAAGATAACCAATCTTAGTTGTCTGCTGGATGGAAAATCTTGTTTCTCTGATTCTTGTGTGTGTTAACCTATTTCTTCTTTGAGTTAATCTCTTTGAGTATTTTCTCTAGCGCTGGTTTTGAAGACATAAATTCCTTCAGTTTCTGTTTGTCATGGAAGCTTCTTACTTCTCCATCTAATTTGATAGATAGTTTTGCTGGGTAGGAAATTTTTGGCTGGAAGTTGTTTTCTTTCAGAGTTTGGAATATGTTACTCCAAGCCCTTCTGGCTCTCATGACTTGGTTTGGGAAGTCTGGAGTGATTCTAATTGGTTTGCCTCTGAATGTCACTTGGCCTTTTGCTTTTGTTGCCTTTAAGATTCTCTGCTTGGCTTCCACATTGGTCATTTTGACAATTATGTGGCGTGGGGATCCTCTTCTCCGATCCTGTCTAAAGGGAGTTCTATAAGTTTCCTGGACCTGTGTATCGACCTCTTGCTCTAGGTTTGGAAAATTTTCTGCTATTATTTCTTTGAAGAGATTATTGATCTCTTTGGTTTCACCTTCTTTTCCCTCCTCTATTCCGATTATTCTTAGGTTAGCTTTCTTAAAATGGGCCCATATTTCTTCAATGTCAGATTCCTGCTGTCTGATTTGTTTTTTCTAAGTTATAAATTATGTGTTCGTTTTTGGAGTAATCATCTTCTAGGAGCAAGATTCTATTCTCTATATGGTCTAATCAATTGTTTATACTTTGAATTGAGGCCTTTACCTCAATGATCACATCTTTTATTTCTTTTAGACTCTCTCTAAATTCTTTTTGAAGGTCCTGTATTATTTCTACAGTTATATTCCTGATTTGATCTTCTGGAGATCTCTGAATTTCTGTGTTATCAGGTTCTGATAATATGGGGTAGTGGGGATTCATTGCTCTATTGTTGTTCCTCTTTCCCATGATTTCAGAAGTTTGTGCCTTCCCTGGATCACTATGACTTCGCTTAAGGTGCTCTGTATCTCGAGTCTGTGGTAATCTCAGCCGCCACTACTCCTTTACTGGGTTGTATTGCAAATCCTCAGACCCAGGGAGTTAATTCAGGCTGCGCGAGACCGTGGGGGTGCCAGTCCGGGCGTTTTCCCACGGGGAGCTGCGACTAGGATGTGGTATCTCTGCCATTGCTACTCCTTCACTGGGTTGGACTGCTAAATCTCAGACCCAAGGGGATTATCAAAGCTTCGCAAGTCCCTGGGAGTATAGTACAGGGATTTCTCCTTTAGGGGCTACAATTTCACTCACGGTTATTGTGTGCGCTGATCAGGACCTGTCGTGGTGCGCGGTGAACTCGCTGTCGCTGCTGGCAATATGGCGCCGCTGCCACGCCCTCGGTCATGAGGCTGGCACTGCTGCTAATATGGCGCCGCTGCAACGCCCTCAGCCGTGAGGCTGGCATATTTCTTTTCTGGTTTTGAGCTCTGTTCTGAGTCCCTGGAAGGCGTGATGAGCTTGGCCACTGGGAGTTTTAGGTGTTCTTTGAGCTGAAAGAACTGCTGAATTATACCCAAATGATCCGCAGCAACTCACTTCAGCTCCTTGTTTACCTTTCCTCTCTGGAGCCTGGTGCTGTGAGGGAAGATGGTGCCGGCGCGGCTCCGCCGCAGAATTGTGGGCTTGATTTCTTTTTTGGTCTCTGATTGTTCTTCTAGTCTTTTTTCCTCTGTCCCTTGTGTTTACATTTTTTATTTCTCTGTTGCTAGTGTTTTCTGGCTATGAAAAGTGCTAATTTTGTGGCAATAGAGATCGAGTTTTAGCAGGACTCGTAAATGCTGCTTTTCTCGGTCGCCATCTTCCTGGAAGTCCTTATTTTATTTTGAAACAAAGTCTCACTAAGTTGCTGAAGGCCTCATTAAGTTGCTGAGATTGGCTTTGAACTTGCAATCCTCCTGTCTCAGCCTCCCTAGTACAAGCATGCGCCACCATGCCTGGCTATATGGAATTTTAAATCACAGTGACAGGATGTGGAGATCAGAATGTTGGTTGTCTTATTTGTATGCAATAAAGGATATTGACCACTAACCTCTGAAACCCATCCACACACCTGCCCTTCAATCCCTTACTGCTTATCAAAACCACAGCAGGAAGATCATCCCAGTATCCACATAGCTTCCCTTTCAGGTTTTGGGCATTATACTATTACTACATATTGTGTTGAGTTTATAATTTTATGTCCTTCTGAGTTAGCAGAGATGCTTATATTCATTGCCTTTCCTTTTCTTTAAAAAATGATCATTATAGCCAGGCATGGTGGCGCATGCTTGTAATTCCAGCATTTGGGAGTCTGAGACAGGAGAATCTTGGTTCATGGCCAGCCTCAGCTACTTAGTGAGGCCCTTTGCAACTCAGTGAGACCCTGTTTCAAAATAGAGAATAAAAAATAGGCCTGGGGGTGTAGCTCAGAGGTAGAATGTCCATTGGGTTTCATTCTCATGACTGAAAAAAAAAAAAAAAAAACATAGCCAGGCATGGTGGCACACACTTGTAATCCCTGCACTTGGGAGGCGGAAACAGGAAGATCGCGCTGGTTCGAAGCCAGCCGCTCTGGTTTAAGAGACCCTGTTTCCAAATAAAAGTATAAAATAGGTCTGGGAGTGTAGCCCGAGGTAGAAGGGTTTCCAGGAACCCCTGTACCACCCCCCCAAAAAAAAATTATGAGCATAGCTTAAGCCGGGCATGGTGGTGTATGCTTGTAATCCCTGCACTTGAGAGGCAGAGACAGGAGGATCGCGCAGGTTCGAAGCCAGCCATGCGCGCTGGCTTAGGAGACCCTGTTTCCAAATAAAAGTGTAAAATTAGGTCAGGGAGTGTAGCCCGGAGGTAGAAGGGCTTCCAGGAACCCCAGTACCACCAAAAAAAGAATCATAATTTTTATTTAATTATTTTTGGGGTACTGGGGGTGGAACCCAGGGTCTTTTTTACCTCCAGGCTATACTCCCAGACCGATTTTTTATATGTTATTTGGAAACAGGGTCTCAAATGTTGCTGAGAGCCTCACTAAGTAGCTGAGACTGGCTTCAAACCCGTGTGATCCTCTTGTCTCAGCCTCCCAAGCTCTGGGATTACAAGCATGCGCCACCACACCTGGCCATAATTTTTAATACAACCGAAGACCATACATCTATATCAAAATCTTCTATTAGATCACATTTCTTGTTCTTTTCCCCCTCTCCTAACTTGGTAGTTATTACTTCTCTTCTTTATTTGAAGTAGAAACTCTAGCCATTTTATTAAGTGCCTTAAACAGGAATATAATTTAATCAGCTCGTCTATAAATGGTATTTCTTCTTTTTAAAAAAATTCTCCTTTGTGTAGTTATATGTAAATTGGTAATTATTGATAACACAAACATGGAAAGCTGCCGTTCCAACCTTATTAGTCATCAGAGAAATGTCATGTACCTTTTTGGGAGGATCCAGTTTGTTTTGATGACATGCTCATTTGTAATTTTCTTTTTTGTGTAATTTTCTTTAAAAATAAATAAATCACCCTTTATTTTTTATTTATTTATTTACTTATTTATTTTTTGGTGGTACTGGGGTTCCTGGAAACCCTTCTACCTCTGGGATACACTCCCAGACCCAATTTTTATGTTTTTATTTGGAAACAAGGTCTCTTAAGCCAGCGCGGCTGGCTTTGAACCTGCGTGATCCTCTTGTCTCCGCCTCCCAAGTGCGGGGATTACAAACGTGCACCACCACACCCGGAGTTAAATCACCCTTTAAATGGAATAAAAACAATTCTCTTTAGAGATTTTGCTCTTTTACTTTTTTTTTTTAATTTGAGACAATCAGTTTTCCAGGGTTGAAGTTTTATTTGCTTAAATTTGAAGGCTAGAGTATCTGTGAAATATGTTTTTGCATGTGGACATATAAGGATGAAACGGAACAGGGTATTCCAGGGTTCATTTCTGTAGTTAGCTGAGACAGGACAAAAGGAAGGAAAAATTATAAAGCACACTTAAACACACAGGGAAGCACAATTTGAGATCATTATGGCTTTTTTATGGGTTGTTTAGTCAGTTGATTCAGAAGTGGGCGGCTCTCTTTGAACACTCCGCTGTGAGTCAGCAATAGCGTTCAGCCTGTACTTACACCGTGTTAGTGGTAAATAACACTTTGCTAGATCACCCATAGCTACAATACATAGTTTTTATCTTTTTTATTTTCAGTACTGGGGATTGACCCTTGGGGCATTCTTCCACCGGGACATCTCTTGCCCTTTTTAGTTTTTATTTTGAGACAGGGTCTTCCTAAGTTGCACAGACTGGGCTTGCATTTGTGATTCTCCTGCCTGAGCCTCCCGAGTCACTGGGATTACAAGTGTACCCCTGCAGCATTATAAATCTGAATTCTTACAGTGAATATAAAATATAATTTAAAAAAATGAAGCCAGCTGGATATGATGGGACACACTTGTAATCCCAGTACTTGGGAGGCTGAGACAGGAGGACTGCAGGCTTGAGGCTAGCCTCAGCCACTTAGCAAGAATCTCAACATCCTAGGGAGGCCCTACTTCAAAATAAAAAATTAAAAAAAGGCCTGGAGGTGTAACTCAGAGGTTGAATGGCCCTGGGTTCAATCACCAGTAGGACTACCCAAATAAATCAATAAATAAAAGCCATCTATTTTCTTTTTCAAGGGTGTCTCAGCTAAAATAATGTTTAAAATTTGTATTTCTTGCTTTTATGACATAAAATAGCATTGGAATTGCTTTCCTTTATTTCTTGGAGAGAAAAAAGAAGATAGATAAAAGATCAGATAATTAAATACGGCTTACCCCATTTCTTTTTTCAAGTGTAATCTTCAGAATCCCTGCAGCCTCAGAGAGAGAAAACAACAGGAAAACACTTTACGCTCTTGTGACGTTGTATTTAGTATTTTTTTGTTGCTATTAAAGTTAGAAAAAATCAAACTACTTTTTCAAAGAGAGAAGCTTGAATTTTCATATTATACTCATTATTTCTTAATGACGACCCTAATTATTGGTTAATAGTAAATTAAGAATAGTTTTTTTAATAAAGAGGGAGAGGAATGGATAGGCAGGCTCATTAAGGGAGATGAGTGTTTAGTCACACAGCCAACGCTTTCATCTGTCTTCTTTTACAATTAAAACAAAACCTATTAGTCTTGTCAGTCAGCAGTCATCTGTGGTGCTGACAAGGGCTGTACAAACACTCGCAGCAGCTGCCAAAGAATCAAACATGTAACTTTCCAGAATCAAAGTTGCTCCATAGGAAGCAAATCTGCCTTTCATGGTAAGCTTGGTAACTGGGTTGTTTCACTTCCAATAAATCTGTAAGTTAGTATCCTGATTTCAGGAGCTTGCTTTTATCATCCTAACTCTCTCCCCCCACCCTTTGTCTGAGAAGTCAATAAGTCTGAGTCTCATCTTAGAGCTGCTATTGGAAAAATAACATTCTAAGATACTGGACATTGATCTTATGTAAAGAACGAAAACACAGAAACTATCCAATCCTGCACTTAGAGAATGATTGAGATTTTTATTTGAGGAAAAATAAAAGTCTTTTGTTGCAGTCATTTTGTTTATAATTGAGTGCATTAATTTAAGTAGAAACTGACATACTGTGCCTGGGAGGTGTTTGTTTTTAGTTAATTTTTTTTGTTTGTTTTGTGTTACTGGGGATTATACCCAGGGGCATTCTACCTTCAAGCTACATGCCCAACTTTTAAATGTATTTTATTTTTTATTTTGAAACGGGATCTTGCTAAGTTTCCAAGAGTCTTGCTATGTTGCCGAGGCTGTCTTTGAACCCGAGATCCTCTTGTTTTAGTTTCCCAAATACTGGGATTACAGGTGTGCACCACCGCTCCTGGCCTTACTTAGGCTATTGATTTGCTGTTTGACATCTTATGTTTCCAGCAAGAGTTCTAAAGCAGCAGTGTTCTGAGTAATGCCCTCAGAGAGTAAGGTGTGTAAGTGTAAGTTTATGCAGCTCATTCAGCTAAACAAATATGTGTGAAGCATCTACTCTGAGCAAAGAATAGGTGCTGGAATAGCTACAGAAGTTATATAGGGAGGTCCGTCTAGTAGAGAGGTTAACTACTTACCGGGCAACCAATGCAAACAGCCGAGGATAATGCTAGACAGCATATATAAAGCATTAGAAAGTGCTGTGAAACAATCCTATGAGAAATAAGGCTTCTTGGAAAACAACAGTGATGAAAACATGTAGAATTCCAACAAGTGGGCATGCAGGCCAAAGTGTTTTACAGTAGTGGTGATATATTGCTTTCAAGGAATGAGTCTGGAAGAGGGAGGTGTTTGTACAATGAGACATTGTGGTTTCAGATAATTACATAAGGTTTGTAGCTATGATTCCATGTCTTTTAGCCGGGTGTGGTGGTGCACGCTTGTAATCCCAGCACTTGGGAGGGTGAGACAGGAGGATCGCACGGGTTCGAAGCCAGCCTCAGCTACTTAGTGAGGCTCTCAGCACCTCAGTGAGACCATGTTTCCAAATAAAAGTATAAAATAGGTGTGGGAGTGTAGCCTGGAGGTAGAAGGCCCCTGGGTTCCATACTCAGTACCACACACACAAAAAAACGACAAAATATTCAGTAGAAGTCAGGAGTGGCGGCGCGTGTCCACGATCCCAGGAGTTAGGAAGCTAAGACTGGAAGATGGCAAGTTTGCAGACAGCCAAAGCAGTGTAGCAAGACCCTCAACAACTTAGCAAGGCCCTGTTTTGAAATAAAATAAAAGTAAAAATAAATAAATAAAAAGGGTTGGGAGTATAGCTCAGAGGTATAAAATAGAAAATATTCAGTTGAATGTTGACTCCTAAACTTGCTGGTCATTTTATTTATTTATTTATTTATTTATTTATTTATTTATTTATTTATTTGGTGGTACTGGGGTTCCTGGAAGCCCTTCTACCTCCAGGCTACACTCCCAGACCTATTTTTTATATTTTTATTTGGAAACAGGGTCTCCTAAGGCAGCGCGCGCGGCTGGCTTCGAACCTGCGTGATCCTCCTGTCTCTGCCTCCCATGGGCGGGGATTACAAGCGTGAGCCACCACGCCCAGCTTGCTGGTCATTTTAAACCTTTGGAACTAGGAATCTTAAAAAAAATATATGTATTTCTGGATTCTGCTCCTATAAAGTTTGTCCCAGCAAATCTTGAGTAGGGTACACAATTCTGTTTTTAAGCTTGCCATGATTCTGTCCAGCCACCTTTGGAAGACAATCATCTTTATGAGCACTCTTTGCTTACATAAAAATAAAACCTTTAGCCGGGCGTGGTGGCACATGCTTGTAATCCCAGCATCTGGGAGGCTGAGACTGGAGGATCGTGGTTCAAGGACAGCCTCAGCTACTACTTAGTGAGGCCCTTTGCGACTCAGTGAGACCCTGTTTCAAAATGGACAATAAAAAATAGGGCTGGAGCCGGGCGTGGTGGAGCACGCTTGTAATCCCCGTGCTTGGGAGGCAGAGACAGGAGGATGGCGCAGGTTCGAAGCCAGCCATGCGCGCTGGCGTAAGAGACCCTGTTTCCAAATAAAAATGTAAAAATAGGTCTGGGAGTGTAGCCCGGAGGTAGAAGGGCTTCCAGGAACCCCAGCACCACCAAAAAAAAAAAAAAAAAAAAAAAAAAAAAAAAAAAATAGGGGCTGGAGGTGTAGCTCAGAAATAGAATGCCCCTGGGTTCCATCCCCAGTGCTGCAAAAATAAAAATAAAAATAAAAAAACCTTTCTTCCTCGATTCCCTAGCTCCCTAATACAAACCCAAATGGACATGTTTCCTTAAATATTTTTGGTGCATCATAATTGTACATGATGGTGGTGCAGTCATTCTTTATAGTGATGCGGTCATTATTTGCACGGGGCACTGTTTGGTCAGTTTTGGTTCCTTCCACTGTTCTTCCGGTCTCTCTCTTAATTTCTGTGAGTCCCTTTCCTTTCCTTTTTTTCTCTCTGGCTTCTACATATTCGAGAAAATATGTGATCCTTGATTTCTCTGAGTCTGGCTGACCTTGCTTAGTATAATGCTCTCCAGCCCTATCCTAAGTAGGCGTGCTTATGTTTAGTTTTTTGATTCTCTGTGTGTATGTGTGGTCCTTGAGATTGAACCCAGGTGCATTCTACCTCTGAGCTCCACTTGCAGCCTATTTTATTTTTAATTTTGAAACAGGGTCTCACTAAGTTGCTAAGACTGGCCTTGAGCCTGAGATCCTCCTGTTTCAGCCTCCCAAATATTGGGATACAGGGATGTACCACCACCATACCTGGCTAATTACTTGATTCTTGAAATTCACTGTTCAAGTGGGTTTGGAATTTATTGTTAGCTATAGGCACACAGGATCTCAACAAATATTTGTACAGATTAGAATATACTTTAAAGATCTTAATATTTGTATTGGCATAGCACACAGTAAATTCTTTTAGGAGTCTCTCCCCCTCCCTCTCCTCCCCACCCCCCCTCCTCTCCCCACCCCTCTCTCTCTCCCTCCCTCCCTCCCTCTCCTCCCCACCTCTCTCTCTCTCTCCCTTTCCCTCTCTCTCTGCTGTTCTGTTGACCTCAGTAAATGACGCTCTTAGATTCTTTGAAAAGCCCTGCAGCTTCCTCATAGCCTACACTTTGAGCAGCGCTGATAGCTAAGTTCCTCTAACATTCTGAAGGGCAGCTACATAAAGCAAGTCATATTGCTGAGGATTTCTTTAATTTTAGGCCTCTTTTGTAGCCCGTATGCCAGCGTCTTCACTAGTCCCCAGATCTACTTCCTAGAGATTCTGAAAAGGGAATGCAGATGAGCGTTTTGAAGTTCTGAGCAGCTCAGCTGCCATCACTGGGGGTGAGCCGAGCAGTATACTTGATTTGTTATAGCTCCTTTATTCTCCTCGCTCAGCATTTTCCTGGCAGTTAATTACACAGTGGCTTTAGGGTGCATTCCATAGGATGCTGAAGACACAGCTTCGCTGGAGTCTGACACACTTTCCTCCTTGGTTACATAGCTAATGGCCACTCTGGGATCATTAGTGAGGAGAAACTCCAACGGCCCAATTACTGTCTTCTCAAGGTTTTCCTCTTAATTCTTCTTTGCTCAAATCTTGAGAGATTGCCTCCATGGTAGATTATACTTGTGTGCTATTTAAAACGGGGTTTTCTTACTTACAGCCAGACAGAAGGTAAAAGACCTATATTTTAGTGTGTTGGGAGTAGCTTAAGGGCTTGGTTGTATTTTAGCAAAATCAGAGAAAGCAATAGCTAATATTTTGAAGCCACAGTAGTTCTTGAGTTAAGACTCATACCAGCCAGGTGTGATGGCACCCACCTGTAATCCCGGTACTTGGGAGGCAGAGACAGGTGGAAGATGGCAGGTTCGAGGCCAGCCTCAGCAATTTAGCGAGGTCTCATTTCCAAATAAAAAAATAAAATAGGGACAGGGTGTAACTCAGGGATAAAATGCCCCTGGGCTCATTCCCCAGTACCACAAAAACAAAACAACACAAAAGACTCCTATCAACTGCACTCTTGTATGTACTGAGAGAAGAAGCAGGGCTTCCTGGCTTTGCCCGGTCTGTGGAGCGGTGATCAGAAGCGGTGCCACTTTTCTGTCAGGAGCCTTGACTGGGCATGGTGACTCACTGACGTAATGAAAATGCATGTGCAGATGCCTTGGTAATAAAACTACGAACACGTCTACCTCGGCGATGGGAGGTGGGTAGAATCTAAATCCGGCGAATTCCTGAGGCTTCCAACTCAGCCATACGTTGTCTGCCTGCTCGGAGCGTCTGTCCAACACGGAACACAGGGCCTTCTTTCTTCCTCTAAGGTCCATGTCGGCATAAGGTACTTCTCCCTGGAATCGTGCAGGCAAGCCTCTGTTTCTGAACGGTGTCCAAGCTAGGAAAAAATGACTACGGTAAAAGAAAGTATTTGGAAAACTTACTTTGTGGAGTTATTAATATTATGGCTGTACTATGGATGGACCGTTTTCTATGAATGAGGTCTTTATGTAGAGAGAAGGTGCTCAGCGAGTATCTGTTGATTGAATGAGTGTGGTGAGGTTTTATCACAGGACTTCTAAATCTTTCCTTTCACAGCAGCCTTCCTGTTTGGTTTAGGCATCCCCAGCTCTCTGCAGAGTGCGCTCCTCTCTCACAGAGCCGTTCGTTTCAGGGTTGCGAGCGGCGCTTTCCCAAGTGGCTTGGGAGGGCCGGGGGTGTAATCAGAAATCTTGGAGGGGTGAAACTGAGCCAAGTCCTGGTGGTGGAGCTCACTCTAGCCTGCATGCTTTATAAAAGCCTAAGACGAATGGCAAGGAGAGGAGGGGGAAGAGGGAGAGGAGGAGGAGGAGGGGGAGGAGGAGGAGGAGGGAGAGGAGGAGGAGAAGAGGAGGAGGAGGAGGATAAGGAGGGGGGAGGAGGAGGAGGAGAAGGAGGAGGAGGAGGTTAAGGAGGGGGAGAGGGAGGAGGGGGAGGAGGAGGAGGAGAAGGAGGGGGAGAGGGAGGAGGAGGAGGAGGAACAGGAGGAGGAGCAGGAGGAGGAGGAGGAGAAGGAGGAGGAGAAGGAGGAGCAGCAGCAGCAGCAGCAGCAGCCCCCTTATACACCTGGCAAGTCTTCCTCTGGTTTCCCTCCTGCCAAGGAAAAGTTCTTTAGGGGGAAAGGAGGAGTGTTATCGTACTCAATATGTAATGACCACATGACGTTCAGGCAATTTCCATCACTTCAAATTGGTGCATGACATGGAGGGACCTGCTTATACTGCATGGAACGCTATAGGAAATTGTGACTGGGTTGTTTACTTCCCTTTAATATTTACTCAGTTCATACATGTTTTGGTGAGAGGAAAATTTTCAAAGAATAAAGAAAAAATCCAAATCGATTTATCTCATACTGTACTCCAGTATACTGAAGTTACTGGAGCTTGAGGCGAGAGACTATGACTATCAAATGTATTCCTTGTAACCACTTGCAGGGGCGCACACCTTCATCCCAGTATTTGGGAGGCTAAGATAGAGGGTTGAAGGTTCAAGGTTACCCTCAGCAGTTTAGCAAGACCCTGTTCAAAATAAAAAAGAAAGGCGGCTGGGGGATTAGCTTGGGTTGGGTTCAATTCTCAGTACAAGAGAGGGAGAGGGAGAGGGAGAGGGAGAGGGAGAGGGAGAGCAAGAGAACGAGTGCGAGAGAGAATGGCCTGGGTATGTGTAGTGATACGTATCAGTAATCGCAGTAGTACTTGGGAGATTGAGACACGAGAATTGCAGGTTTGAGGCCAGCCTCAGCAATTTAGCAAGACCTCAGCAATTTAGAAACCCTGTTTCAAAATAAAAAATAAAAATGGCTTGGAGTATGCCTCAGAGGTAAAATGCCCCTGGGTTCAACTCCCAGTACCAAAAAGAGTATTTTTCCCTAACTTCTCTTTTTAGTTAAGTGTTCTTTCATAAAGAATAATCAGGCAATTTTTATAAGATGCTCTCTCACAGGTAGGGAGATATTTGAGAAAATTCAAATTGTACATTGAAGTGTTGGTGCCTTTTTAAAAGAAAGCTTTTCAATGTGCTTTTATTGGTGCATTATAGTCTCACATTATAATGTAAATTATGTTGACATTGACATACATGCACACAGCACTTTGTATCCCGCCCACCTCCCCATCTCCTCCCTCCCCAGTACTGAGTACTGAGATTGACACTGGTGTTTTTGTATATGTACACATAGTTGATGGCAGTAATTCTATTCATGGACTTCACTCTTCCCCATCCCCTTCCCTTAGACCACCTCTCTGGCTCCAGTGAGCTTTCTCTTCCATTATCTATGTTTGCTCCGGTATCCCAATTAATCCCCACCTTGCACATATTAGAGAAAACATATGGCCCCTCCTGTTCTGTGACTGGCTACTATCACTTAACATTGTATATTCCAGGTTCTTCCATTTTCTTGCAAATGACATAATTTCGTTCTTCTTTATTGCTGAATAGAATTCTATTGTGTGTATTTCCCATAATTTTGTAAGCCATTCATCTCTTGATGGACACCTACGTTGGTCCCTAATTTGACTATTGTGAATTGTGCTGCTGTGAACACGGGTATACATATATTACTGTAGTTCTCTGATTTCAGCTCTTTGGATAGATATCAGGAGTGGTAGAGCTGGATCATATGGTGGATCCATTCCCAGTTTTCTAAGGAATCTCCATACTGATCTCCATAGAGGCTAAGCTATTTTGCAATCCCACCAACAGTGTAGAAGAGTTCCAATTTCTCCACATCCTCGCCAACATTTGTTGTTTTTTGACTTCTTGATGACTGCCATTCTGATTGGGCTTAGATGGAATCCAGTGTAGTTTTGATTTGCATCTCCCTGATTACTAAGGATGTGGGGCATTTTTTTCATGTATCTTTTGACCATTTGTATCTCTTCTTTTATGAAGTGTCTATTCAATTCAGTTGCCCATTTCTCAATTGGGTTAAAAAGTACTCTGTATTGGGAAGGGGGGAAATGCAGAGGCAGGGTGGGCAGCGAGTGCTGTGTGCATGTATGTCATAGTCAACGTGATCTACATTATGATGTGAGACTATAATGTACTCATAAAAGCGTATTTAAAAAAGAAAGCTTTTAAGTTCCGATTAAAGGACTATTTCAGATAGTCTGTGTCTTTGTAGATATATACTGCCTTAATTTTTAAATTAAAGATTGGAAAATATATGTGTTTGATGTATGCATTAAAACATTTTATGAAATTAGTTTATCAATTTCAATAAAAAGTGCATCATTATTTTGACTTTGCTCAGTCTGAGAAGTTGAAATGCCTGATAAAACCTGAAGGAAAATTGACAGCTGTAGTAGCATAGGCTTTTTTCTCAGGGATGTGATTGCTTTCATTCTCAGTGGAGTAGAGGTTACTGAATTTATGTTTGCTGGCAGTTTTTCTGTGTCTGAGCTGTGTGATCAGGAGAACTTTTTTTTTTTTTTTTGGTGTAGTACTGGGGATTGAATCCAGAGGTAATTTACCTCTGAGCTATACCCCAGTCCTATTTTAGTTTTTATTTTGAAACAGGGTCTCATGAAGTTGCTGAGGGTCTCACTAAGTTGCTGAGGTGGGCCTTGAACCTGCCACCACACTGCTGCAACTCCACGGGCATATTTTTGTACCCATTCAGAGCCTTAGTCTTCTTATCTGTAAAGTAATCGAGGGACTTTGCCTCTCTCTGAGGGCTGTTCTGAGGATCTCAGGGGATAAGACTATGGGAGCATTAGAAAAACTACAAAACAATACATTATACCTCCAAAAGGGGGCTTCAAATCATAGTTACCTTTTGGTGGCTATGGTTTATCATAAGTAAATCTATACTTAATTTATTTTTATTAATGCCCAAATATGACTTCACTATAATTCTAGAATCACATTAAAAACGTTTCATTCTGATTCAGTAAAAATGACAGACTTTCCCCTTAAATCTGTGTCATATATTATTTTTCTAGTAGAAATTATAGTTGCTCACCTGAAGGCCTCCTAAGATTATCTCCACTCTCCTATGGCTTTCCTTATTTAAAATTTCTGTGATTTACCTCAAGGGAATTTCATTTACCTTCTATTGTCTTACTGTGTTTCCTGTCACTTAGGATTATGTTAATAAACTCAGACCCAGAGCTGACCCTGGCACACGCAGCGGCCCACTCCTCCTTTGCTGTGTGTTCGCTGCCCCTTCCCGGTGTGATCTCAGAGCCACTGTCAGCCCATCTGGCAGTGCTCATCTTGGGCCAGTTTTAATTAAGCTTGTGAATTACACTCGGAGGCCTTCTCTCACATCTTTTTTTGTTTTGTTTTGTTTTTATTTTTTAATTTTTTATTGGTGCATTATATTCATACATCATATTGAGGTAAAAAACTTGTGTGTACATACATGTACACATCTCCACATCCTTTACTCAGATGGTTTTATGTCATTTTTTCTGCCATAATTCAGTCTTTCACGCAATGAAAATATAAAAGTGGGCTGACCCAGTCTGTCCAACCCAAGTACATGTTTCTTAAAAGTTGTGTTGCAGCCGGGCGTGGTGGCGCACGCTTGTAATCCCCGCGCTTGGGAGGCTGAGACAGGAGGATCGCACAGGTTCGAAGCCAGCCTCAGCTACTTAGTGAGGCTCTCAGCAACGTAGTGAGACCCTGTTTCCAAGTAAAATATAAAATAGGTCTGGGAGTATAGCCCGGGTAGAAAGCCTCTGGGTTCCACCCCCAGTACCAGGAAAAAAAAAAAAAGGTTGTGTTGCCACCAATACTTACATGTGATGCACTTTGAATCTTACTATGATGTATAATCACAGTGCACCAACAAAAGGATAAAAAATAAACTAATTTTTTGTCGTACTGGGCATTGAACCCAGGGCGTTCTACCTCCAAGCCACACTTCCAGCCCTATTTTATTTTTGTTTTGAAACAGGGCCTTGCTAGGTTGATGAGTCTCACTACTTGCTGAGCCTGGCTGTGAACCTGTGATCCTCATAGCTCAGCCTTCCAAGTACTGGGATTACAGGCTTGTATCACCATGCTTGGCTAAAAAGAAACTTTAAAAAAGATTATTGCTTATTGCTTATTATCCCATTTATTTCAAAGGAAGACATATTTTTGAAGTTTTTATTCAAAATTGGAAGTTGAAATATGCAGACTAAATGTGTTGCACAGTTAGCAGAGTTTTGCTCCATCTCTGGCGCTGAGATCAGTGCGTCCTCGCCTGTCCCGCCTCAGGGACTGGCTTGGGCTTCTGCCCCATCCTCTCTCTCCAAGTCCTCCCTCTCCTCACCACCATTCGAAGTGCCTGGAAGACATCCGAGGCTTCTGCGGTCCATGTTCCAGCTGCTCCTTCACAACCATCCACATCACCCCTTCTCTGTCTCTGGAGCACTTGTCTCCAGTTAGGATGCTTTTCCCACCACAGGCCAGCTCCGCTGTGGTCTTCAGCCGAGAACTGACTCTCCACCATGAGCCGAGTCAGCCCCAAAGAAGCATCACTCTAGACTCCAACCCCTGGGCCCTTCCTACGCTCCCCTCGCCTCCCGTGACTCAGGAGGGCTGCCGTCAGCATCCCAGATGTTCTGAATATTCCTTCCTGCCGCACTCCTCAATTGCGGTCTGAGCAACTTCAGATTTACTGTTGCTCCCTAGAGAGCGGCGCTGCACCTGCACGGGGTGTTTGTTTCTGAAAGATGGCTTCCTGGTGAGAATTCCATCCAGAGGAGATCAAGCCCGCGGCCGGCCTGTTGCCCTCCTGTGCACTCCTTTTGCTCGGAAAAGGAATTAGAGTTACTTTCAGATGTGCTGTGCTGCACACGGAATGAGAGGATGGCGTGGCCTGTCAGGGACTGACGGATGTAGGTGAAGTAAGAATGTGAAGTTCATCCAAGCTTTGACATGGTCTAGGTTTCACAGGGAATTTCACAGAGAATTGTTTCTGAGTTTGAATTAATAGTTTAATTTCTCATTGTCTATAAAACCCTTCTTGAAACCCTAAAGGTAACGCCACCTCTCACGCACATTACCTCCCCTTCGTGGTACTAAGGATTGAACCCAGGAGCAGTCTACATTCAGGACACAGCCCAGCCTTATTTTAGTTTGAAACAGGGTCTCACTAGGTTGGTGAGAGTCACTACTTGCTGAGGCTGGCTTCAAACCTGTGGTCCTCCCATCTCAGCCTCCCAAGTACTGGGATTATAGATGTGTGCCAATATGCCCAGCCCAGCTTCCCACCGCTTTGATGGCATTTAGCTGTCTTTGTCCTTTGCTTCTCAACAACCCAAAGCAAGGAATCCTCCTGTGTTTATTTCTCTGTCAGTATTATCATTCATGACATGGACCATAGCTTGTGATAACGGTGGTGGGGGGGGGAGTTATTTCCTTTTTCTTTGAACTCTCAACCTTAAATTTTTTTTTTGGAAAAATACAGATTTGCTTCTTTAGCATTCTATATAACTTTGTTTGAATTGTTAGGTATTCCTCTTGCATTATAAATTTAAAATACGTTTTCCTATAAGAAAATTGATTCTCTTTAACCCCTGTGGCTGCCTTCCAGGCTGCCTCTGGTATCAGCTTAAGCACCAGAGTTCATTGCAGCATTTAAGCTTTTATTGTCTCAGTATTTCATGCAAATAAAACTCAGCTCACATTGTTTCCTATAAGACATCAGGTGGCTAGAAACAGCCTGATCTTAAAGGAGTGATTAAACACGCCAGTGCCTGGTTCTTTTTCGTATGCCTGTCTAAATGTGCTCCAAGGCATTAGAAATTGAAGTCGTGCGGCCAGTGATGTTTTGCACAATACTGATATCCAGTGGTTTAAATAAAATATTTTATTTTGTGGTACTGGGAATTGAACCCAAGGACATTCTACTTCTGAGCCACACCCCTAGCCCTACTTTTATTCTTTATTTTGAAACAGGGTCTCACTAAGTTGTGGAGGGCCTCACTAAGCAGCTGAGGCTGGCTGTGAATCTCCTGTCTCAGCCTCCCAAGTACCGGGATTACAGGCATGCGCTATGCTACCATACCTGGCTTTAAGTAAGACATTTTATTTTGTGTGTGTGTGTGTGTGTGTGTGTGTGTGTGTGTGTGTGTGTGTGTGTATGATACTGGGGATGGAACCCAGGGGCATTCTACCCTGAGTTACACCACCAGCCAGATTTCTTATTCTTTATTTTGAAACAAGGTTTCACTAAGTTGCAGAGGGCCTCCTAAGTAGCTGAGGCTGTCAGCAAACCAGGATCCTCCTGTATCGGCCTCCCAAATACTGGGATTATAAGAGTGTGCCACCACACCGGGCTTATTTTATCTTATTTATTTTTGTGGTACTCGGGATTGAACCCAGCAGCATTTCTACCTCCGAGCTCCGCTACCATCCCTATTTTATTTTTATTTTGAAACAGGGTCTCTTTAGGTTGATGAAAGTCTCATCAACTTGCTGAGGCTGTCTTTGAACCTGGGATCCTCCTGTCTCAGCCTCCCAAGTTCTAGGATTACAGGTGCCCACCATGACCAGCTGAGATAAAATATTTTAAATGGAGAAAGTTTGCCCCCTACTCGATTTTGCATTCCTATTTATTTGCAGCCAACGCATCCCATTCCCTGCCTATCCTATCACCAAGCATTGCCATGCCTAAATACAGAAAGAAAAAAAACCACAGAGAAACACAGGACATATGAAAACTGTGAAGGGAATGGAAGCCTCAGGGTAGCCAACTCCGAGAGCAGAGCTGGTGACAAAGGGGTAGAACTCCTCCAGTGGGCTGGAGGGGCGCAGGCCCGCCATATCCAGTGGGCTGGAGGGGCGCAGGCCCGCCATATCCAGCACCAGCACGGCCGAGCATCTGGCAGCCTGGTAGGTAGAGGAGGCCCCGGTGGCAGGGTCTCCACATGTTCTTGGGGAGAACGTGGAGGCGAAGCTGGGTTGTGCTAGTCTGGGTTGTGCCCAGCTTCCCCTGTGAAGGAGTGGTGGGTTTTAGGAGCCCATAAACACTCGATAGACATTTTCCAAACTTGGCAGAGAACCAGGATCCTCTGAGGATGAACTTAAAAAGAGTAGCTGCGAAGAAAGTGTTGCAGGAAGGCCTGCTAGCAGTCTGAGATGGTCTGCAGTGGCTCTAATCTGGGGCACCGCGGCTGGACTAAGATGTTCACTCTAATTGGCATGGCCTTTCTTTATCTTCCATAGAAGGCAACATTATGCTCTTGTTCTGCGGAACTTATGCAGTCCCAGCTCTGTTTCCTGCTAGAACAGTGGGCGAGGGTCAGGGACTTGTCTCCCTCTGTGTAGGCCTCACTATTCTCTAATGCCGTGTGACTACCCTATTATTAATTCAAAGTTACAATGCCTTATAAGGCTTGATCATTTTGAAAAAACATTGATGTAAGGTCTTTATTTTAGGAAACTTTAGCAGGGTCCAGAACGTTTTGAGAGTAGGATCCTGGAATGTACGTCTTACAATTCTGTTGGCCAGATCTCAGGCTGGCAGCAACGATGACAAAAAAAACCCACGTTGGTTTTAGTCATCTCTGTCTTAAATGACTCAGGCAGGTAGTGCATTTGTCTCTACTTGTGTACTGCTGGGCGGGTAGCGATTGGATTTTTGGAGTGACATCTCCTTTTATTGGTGCATTGTAATTAATTATGTATCATAGTGATAAGGTTCTTCAACTTTTTTTGGTACTGGGAATGGAACCCAAGGCTCTTCTACCTCTGAGCTCTCCCCACAACCCCACTTTTATTTTGTATTTTAAAACAGGGTCTCACTAAATTGCTGAGGGTCCCTAAGTCGCTATGTGTTGCCTTGGACCTGAGGTCTCCTGTCTTAGTCTCCCAAGTACTGGGATCACAGGCATGCAACATATTCAGCTCAAGGTTTGTTTGTTTATTTATTTTTGTGATACTGGGGATTGAACCCAGGAACATTCATCCTTTGAGCTGCGCCTCCAGCCGTATTTTATTTTTTATTTTGAAACAGGGTCTGGCTCTGAGGATCTCACTATTTGCTGAGGCTGTCCTTGAACCTGCAGTCCTCCCGTCTCAGCCTCCCAAGTTCTGGGGTTCCAGGCCTGCGCCAGCACACCCCACTTCCACTTGTACTCTCATCGCCTTTGCAGCTGTGGGGGTCAGCGGTAGTGAAGGCCATCACGCTGACATGATATTGCTGTGAACACAGAACCGTGTTTCAGCGTCCTCGAGTCCCTCATCTGGAAGGCCTGTAGTCCTCATGTGTTTGCCAAGGAGTGTGGAGCCAGTCTAGATGCTTTGCTTTCTAATGAGCTCCTGGAGGAGGGAAACTCTCTTTTGCAAACCTATTTTTGAATCTCTAAGAATGGACGAGTTCAATCTTTTGAACCGTAACTCTTTTCCCAGGCTGTGTTTTGGGAATAGACTTTGGAAGAAGCTGGCTTTTAGGTCCCTAAACACGGTACGCAGGGTTGTTTTGTGAGAGGGGATGTCTTCCCTAGGAGCCAGCAACTGTGCTGTTAGTTTCCCTAGCTTTCGGTAATTGGAAGCTGCAGATGTTGTCGTCTGTGGATCTGCAGCTGGGCTCCAGAGACATTTTTGAGGGCAACAAAATATTATTAAAATGTTATACTTTTATCTAAAATCTGTCATAAGAATTTGATCTAGAGTATTGCTGAATATGTTAAAAACAAATGCCTACTGAACAGGTTTTAACTAGAATATTTTAAAAGGTTGGGGCTGGAGGGGTAGCTAGTGGTAGGGTAGTTGCTTTGAACATGCACAGTTTTGGGTTTGATTCTCAGTACCGCAAAATGAAAAGAGAACAAAAGAAAGAAGGAAAAAAGAAAATAGCTGTAAAACAAAAGAATTTAGTCTGTCCCCTTAAGAAGAAAGAAAAAAAAAGAAAAAGAAAAAGTTGAGCCAGGCGTGGTGATGCATTCTTGTGAGTCCAGTATTTAGGAGGCTGAGACAGGAGGATCACAGGTTTGAGACCAGCCTTAACACTTCTCAGTAACCTAGAAAAACCCTGTTTCAAAATAAAAAAATTAAAAAATAAGGCTGGGCTATAGCTTGAAGGTAGAATGCCCCTGAGTTCAGTCCCCAGTATCACAAAGACATTACTATTTTGCTCTTTCCCGTATTGTATGGCTTTTCTCATAAATGTACCCTGAATACCTTTCCGCTTGTATCTCACTAAACGCCAGTTTTTCTCTCCACCTGCTGCTTTAGCCTCCCTGGGGCGCCTCACGGCCAGCTTGGCCACTCTCTTTGAATGACCTAAGTTTTCCTGATTCCCAGACATCTTCTGTTGATTACTAAGATCTCTGCTTAAGATTCATTATTTCCTCTTCTGTCTCACTGTTGTTGTTTTTTCTCACAGTGATAAGTTTTTCAAGTTCCAAAACCTATTTTCATTTATTATTTGGCATGTTTGCGATGAGGCATCAGTAGCTTTAAGATGAACATAGACAAACCAGTGCATGTTCTGGTGGCCACGGAGGCGGACGGCGCGGATGAGAGAGAGGGGCTTTTAAACCTTTCCCAGCGAGGAATGGCAGAAGAACATGGGTATGTTTAGTATTGACAAAGGGTCTCTAGTAACTTCCTTCAGGGTTTGAAGGATTGTCCTATGAGAGAGGATTTAGGCTTGTACTTTACTGTACTACAAAAGAACGCTGGGCCGATTCTGGGCTCATGTCTGTAATCCTAGGACCTGGGAGACTGAGGCAGGCAGATCACAGGTTTGAGTCCAACTTCTGCAACTTAATGAGACCCTCAGTAACTTAGTGAGACCCTGTTCCAAAAATAAAAAATAAAACAGGGATGGGAGTGTAGCTTGACGGCAGATGGCCCTGGGTTCAGTTTCCAGTAATTCTTCCCTGCA
Source organism: Muscardinus avellanarius (assembly GCF_963383645.1). Classification (NCBI taxonomy): domain Eukaryota; kingdom Metazoa; phylum Chordata; class Mammalia; order Rodentia; family Gliridae; genus Muscardinus; species Muscardinus avellanarius. Next base: position 18,895,927 of record NC_137807.1, read on the forward strand.
AAAAAAGGTAGCGCTAGGGGTAAATTTTATGGCATATGGAGATATACAGAGCTACATAGGCCAGTGGGTGGAATTGCATGTTTTGGCTTGTTTTCTTCAAGGGAGACCTTTCAAAGAGCATGGTCTCAAGATCAGATGCTCGTCCCCTGGAAGGAGGGTTTTCTGTCACTGGAGGTGCTAAATCCCGTGTTGCAGGGCTGCTGGCGATGGGACTTAGGCGTCTGATAGGTGGTTGAGTTAGCTGATCGCTCTGCTGACTGAATTTCTTTGATTCTGAGAGATGTACTTTTCTTAACAGTTTAATCCTGTGAGGGTCAGTAAACAACAGACAGGATTCTGAGATGACGTCTTCTATAGCTTTAAGTTTAGGATGGTGTTATTCAACAATCGTCGTTTTCCGTCTCTTGGTTGTCAACAGCGTTCAAAGCAGGAGAGGGTGCACTCCCCCATCTTGAATGTGGATCTTTTATAACACTGCAAGGAGGACGAGGAAGCAGGGGTAAGAGTCATAAATCGCAGCTGGAGGCTTGGAAGGGTTCCTCTAGGCTGCGGTAGCTCCAGAGGATTCAGCTCTCAGTTTAATGAATAATGAAACATGAGCTCTAGAAATTCTGGGCAAGTAAAGACCGTGCTGCCTGGTTCTTCAGTGACTTGTAGTAACTGTACCATCTGCTGCTCAGGAGAAGCGGCTCTCTTTGTTCCCCTTCCTCGGGCTTCGGAGGCAGGAGTTCAGGGTCCACGGAAGAGCTCCTGGTAATTGCACACTACTTTCTAGCCCACGTTGGTGGCCTGTGGTCCTTGCAGGGAGATGGAGAAAGGCCTTGGCTTCAGACTGAGCCTTTAAGTCAGACACGGTGGTGCACATCTGCGATCCCAGTACTTGGGAGGCTGAGACGGGAGGAATGCAGGGTGGAGGCCAGCTTCAGTAATTCAGGGATCCCTCAGCAACTTAGCAAGACCCTGTTTCGAAACAAAAAACAAAAGGGCCGGGGTGTAGCTCAGAGTAGAATGCCTCTGGGTTCAATCTCCAATAATACACACACACACACGCAGAATAAAAAAGATAAAAATTGAGACGCTGTACTCAGAGCATTTGTGGATTGCGTGTAGTATAAAGTAGAACACTGTGTTGAGAAGCACGGCATCTTGCAGAAGACTCTCAGTCCAATCTCCTTGCTCTTCCTGAGAAACTAACACAACTTGCTGAAAAGTGAGCCTGGCAAGTTGGGCATTCGATGCTTGAAATCGCTGTTTTAGGATTTCCTTTATTCAATATGTTCTCAATTCTTGCAATTTTTAGGAGGTCTGCTTCTTAGCATCTTTTTAATTTAGTCTATTGTATAAAATACATTTACAAAATAGAAAAAGATAGGAACTATAGTTGAAATAACAACAATTTTGCCACAATATAACTAAAGTATGAGAAGCGATGGAAATATGAGGTTATTAAGAACTGACGAGCACCCTCTCTGGAGCACTGCTGTAAGTGGAGCCACCTCTGCTTGTCACTCTCACAGGCACTTGACGCCGTGTGGCCGTAACTTCTCCTCTGTCCAACTCATGGCCCCTGAGAGATGCGGATTTTGTAGCAGCCCCTTGGGTTGACAGTACTTGATGTTCTGACCAATAGCATGGTCTTTTGGTCGTTAAGCACCAAAGATGTGGTTGGCCATGTGAAAAGCAGAAAAATAGAGGAGATAAGAATTTGTCACCAGGGTGATTTAGAGCTTATATTTATTATCTGCACAAGTCCCAAAGCATATAATACCATGAAAATGCCAAAAGATGTTTTTGTACCTTGTAACAATGGTAACTTTCTCTTTCTTATAAGATAAAGTTAGTTCTCTGAAAAACTTTATCTGACATAACAAAATTAAGTGGATTACCAAAGTACACCTGCCTTTACCCTAAGCCTTATAGAGAATCAAAAGACAACTATCTTGTCCAAAGCTGTGTGTGTGTGTGTGTGTGTGTGTGTGTGTGTGTGTGTGTGATGATTCTTCCATGTTCCCAACCCTTGGAGCCCCGGGTTCCCTTCTGCTCTGCTAGTATGCTGGGGAAGGGCCTTCGTTCTCATAGCCATAGAGAATTACACGGTACAGAACACTACCCCCCCCCCCCACAAAGGAGCTTTTATAATTTCTGTGCTGTATTTGCTTTCCCTCAATTTACTTTCTCCAGAATTATCTTTGTTCCAGGTCTAGAAAAGTCTAGAAACACGGGACGACGGCTATGATTCTTTCCTTCTGAATTAGGCAAGAAGATAAGTTAGAATAGATGAATTCCCACTAGAGCGTCACTTTTTAATTTGCTCTCCACAGACAGGTGGAAACTCTTCCACTCAAAAGAACCCAGAGGTACAGCACCTACCCAGGTGTTAAAAATTAGAGACATTCCTTTTAGAGTTTTCACCACCTCTCCAGTTTGCTTTGGGTGAGTCAAACACCTCTTTTTTTTTGGTACTGAGGATTGAATCCAGGGGTGTTCTGCCTCTACGTTACACCCTAGTTCAATTTTTTTTGTGTGTGTGTGGTACCGGAGATGGAACCCAGGGGCATTCTATCTCGAAGCTACACCCCCAGCTCTATTTTTTATTCTTATTTTGAAACAGGGTTTCACTGAGTTGCAGAGGGCCTCACTAAGTAGCTGAGGCTATCCACAAACCTGCAATACTCCTATCTCACCCTCCCAAGTACTGGGATTGTAAGTGTGCACCACCATGCCCGGCTACCCAATTTTATTTTTTATTTTGAAACAAGGTCTCACTAAATTGTGGAGGGCTTCAGTAAGTTGCTGAGGCTGGCCAAAAACCTTTGATCTTCCAGTCCCAGCCTCCCAAGCATGCACCCCCACATCTGGCTGTCAAACATCTCTTTAACACAGGTTGGTATTTCTAGAGCATGGCCCTTAGAGGGCCAAAATATTTCTGTAAATTTGTTGATCCATTTCAAAGTTTTCAAGCATTTTCATGAAATTAATAATACACTGAAAACTATCTAATTTCCAATATGAAGCGAAGCCTGGGAAGGAAGTCTGTCCGAGCTCTGATTTTTGTCTCAGGGGCGGATCTGTGGAGAGAGAGGGCAAAGTCACAAGGATTGCCAGAAGACGAGGGTGAGACCTCTGTCTTCTGAAGTTCTCCTTGGGTGTTATGTGACACTGAAATTTAGAGCCTTGGGGAGTAGGGTTGGGGGGAGCACACACCTATAATCTCAGTAGTTGGGAAGCTGAGACAGGAAGATGCAGGGTTGAGGCCAGACTCAGCAACTTAATGAAACTCTGTTTCAAAATGAAAAAATAAGACTGGGGTGTCGCCCAGAGTAAATGCCCCTGGGTTCAATCTCCAGTACCAAGAAAGAAAGAAAGGAAAAAAAAAAAGACACTTATTTCTGAGATGGAGCATTTCTTCCTGTAACTAGATGTGTAGTAGTGCCAGGTTTCAAACTTTTAATGTGGCAGATGTTACCTAAGTTTATGATTGTCTTCCTGGGTGTCTCCAGGATTGTTTTGCTGGATCCCAGTGGAAAACGCGTTCCTGGGCCCACAAGGCTGTTCTCTGCTACACAGCAGGCCAAGCTCTTCCCCATCTGGCTCCAACATAGCTTTCACACTGAAATTGAGGAGAACGTTTGCCGTGCTAAGTCATTAACAACTGTTTCAAAACAGTCTGATTTCTAACAGTTGGTGCATGTGGAGATACCTAATTAAAATAATTCCAGTCTCGTTAATAAGATAAGTGTGTTTCTAGTTGCCGTGGGATTATTGCGATCAGATGCAAAGGGCACGAGGCTTCACTGAGTGGATTCACTTTGCATTTCAGCCCTTTACCAATTTCATCGCAATTTGAGAGCTAAGCCCTGATGGTTTACCTTTGTTGTCATTTGAATGAGTGGAAGGAGTGACTGGAGGGCTGTGAGCCGTGGTTGTACTAACAATAGAGGTGGTACCTGCGAACTTCACAGGAGGCTTGGCTCCCCAGAGGTTACAGAAATTGAAATGCCACTGCACAGTGACACTGCCAGCCCATCACGAAGGCGTCCCCGAGGCCCCAGGCTGGAGGGATCTCCTCTTGCCTGAACACAGAGCACTTGGCTTCCACCCTTCTCACGTGCTGTGTACTCTACTCTGCCTCCTACTACTGGGCTTTGTGTGCGCACATGGTATAAAAACTCCGCCCCTGAATTGTATGCCTGCTTCTGATCCAGGGCAGGCACCTGAGTGCTCACTCTTACATCTCCCGTGGAGCCTCGTGCAGATCGCACCTTGAGCTTAATACTTGTCGAATGAATGGCAAAGAGAAATACCACTGATCATAGACTTCAGTCTTCTTTATCCAATAATTTCAAAGACTGAAGAAGGGATTCAAAAACTGTTTTTAGGCATGTAAGGCTATTTTTATTCTCAAATCTCAAAAATACAAAAAGTCAAAATTATTTTATTTTGTATTAAACCCAAGGGCATTCTATGTTTTGTTTGTTTTGCAGTACTGGGGCTGGAACCCGGGGACATTGTACCTGTGAGTGACACTCTAGCCCTATTTTTTAGTCTTTTTATTTTTGAAACAGGGTCTCACTGAGTTGGGAAGGGCCTTGCTAAGTAGCTGAGACGGCCTGCGAACCGTGATCCTCCAGTCTCCACCTCCTGAATGCTGGGATCGCAAGCATGCGCCACCATGCCCTGTCCAGCATTCTACATTTGAGATACACCCTCAGTCTCCCCCTTTAAATTTTTTTTTTTCATTTTGAAATAAGGTGGTCTTGCTAAATTGCTGAGGTTGGCCTCAAAACTGCCGTCTTCCTATCTCAGCCTCCCAAGTACAATTCTAATGTATAGGTGGTGCCCCTCTCCATGCCTGGCTTAAAATCACCAAGAAAAACTTCTGTGTGCTGTATATGAGAAGACTGACGTATGGTCCTCTTAGCAGAATCCCCCGTCTTGCCCACTGAATACCTAGTGAATCAAGCTTTCCTTAAGCAAGCCTTACATGAAGATAGAATTCTGCATCAATTGTTCAGAGACCAGTCTATCGGTAAAATCTGTCTTGATGATACATACTACTAAAAGGTGAACTGCTGGGCAAACAGACAAATCGTGCCTTAAAGGAGACGTTAGATGAGAAACTATTGGACCAAACCTGCTTCCGGTGGCCACCGCTCATTCTCATTGGTGCGATCGACAGCATTCCCACTTCCTCCTTAGCACCCATCAGACAGCTGTCATAAATGAAACCATGTGGACCTCAGCACCTGATACAAAGCCGTCCTTAGGAGTCATGCAGGTACGCCTGTATGACTGAGGAAAGCGCAGGGGAGCGGGCAGGCTGGAGCGGGTGAGTGGGGGATGGCTGGAGACCCGGAGACCGGGAGAGGTACAGGCGAATGCTGGGAGGGAGCAAGGGAGAGGCCAGAGGCCAGAGCATGGCTGTCCATGGCAGGCACCTGGGGACGGCACAAGTGTGAGGACGGCAGCACCGTCTCCTGTGTGTGCATCTGTCATAAGAACAATGCACATATTCTAGTGTTCCCATCTTATTAATGTGCGGGATACCTTTTCAGAAGCTATTGTGTGTCTTTGGCTTCTGGAGCCTGTCAGTTGAGAAGAAAAGAGACCGAGAGCTGAGCCACCGCCGCATGGTAACGGAAGCGTGTTACTTAAGCCTTTGGGACAGATGTTTCTTCACTTGAAAATAAAGTCTGTCTTCCTGTCACCTTTCCAGCTCTGACTGACCTACTCAGGGCTTGGGTGGGAATGGCTACAAAGATTGTTTGCAGGAGGAAATGAGACCCATGACCTCTCTGAACTACACCAAACTGCTTGCCTCTGATGGCGAGAAGCCAAGTCAAACCTGTCTAATGTTCTCCTGAGCTCCTCACACCCATGTGACACGTGAAGCCGACCAAATGGAGCATTTATGAGACAAGGTACTATTTACAGCTACGAGACAGCTTTAACTGGCCGCCAGGTATGTTGAGGGTCAAGGAAGCTGGTTTAATGCCTCTCTTGAAGCACTTGGGAAAGACAGCTGGAGGAAAAGCAGAATGGCCCGTCAAGGAGACACCTGGCTTAGGGAGGCGTGTGTAAGGGTGGAAAAACAGGACGTAACATGAACCCATGTCAGCAAAGCCTGGACTTGAACCAGCATCGTGATTACCAAGGGATCAGGACAGCTGTCCATCTGAGGAGCTCATGTCGCCGTAGAATCTGCCTGCCCACGCTGAGCCATGTCCCCTTCTGCACATGCACATTGCTACTTCTTTTTATTTTATTTTATACTGGGGATTGAAGCCAAGGGCATTCTACCTCCGACCTATACTCCCAGCACATTTTTGTTGTTTTGAAATAGGGTCTAACTAAGTTGCTAAGTGTCTTGCTAAATTGCTGAGGCTGGCCTGGAACCTGTGATCCTTCTGTCTCATCTTCCCAAGTAGTGAGATTACAGGCATGCCCCATTGCACCCACACCACTAATTTTATTTTATTTTGCAGCACTGGGGATTGAACCCAATGGCATTGTACCTCTGAGCTACACCTCCAGCCCTATTCAGTCTTTTTTTTTTTTTAATTTTTGAAACAGGGTCTCACTGAGTTGCTAAGGGCCTTGTTTAAATAGCTGAGGCTGTTCGCGAAACGGAATCCTCCAGCCTTAGCCTCCCGAATGCTGGGATTACACGCACGTGCCACGTCTGGCACGCATCACTAATTTTATAAGGGCATAAGAGCTTTATTCATAGCACACTCACCTGCGGCTAAACCAAACTGTTTTGGACCAGTTGTCTTTCCACATGTCAGCCTTGTGAGGTAGTTGTGTTGGGCAAATAGTGCCAGTTACAACAGACCACTGGCCACGAGCAAAGAGCGGTGCTGGTGTTCTGTGTTCTCCCTGGGAAGTGTGGCTTGAGGCAGTGGGCTGAGCTTTTATATACTCCTGCTTTGTCTCATAAACAGATTAATGAGCTGGGTGTGGGGGTACACGCCTATAATCCCAGTGCTTGGGAGGCTGAGACAGCAAGATGTCAGATTTGAGGCCAGCCTCAGCAATTTAACTAGACCATGTTTCAAAATAAACAATAAAAAGAGCTGGGTGTGTAGCTCAGAGGTAGAATGCTCTTGGGTTCAGTCCACAGCAGCACGCAAACTCACATTAATGATGTACAGTTAGGAGATGCAAGCGTACAACACCTGTGCCTTTTCACACCGACTATTTCTACGGTCAAGTCACTTTCTTGAGGCTCGGAGAATATCTAGAAGTTACAGAGTCTCTCGCTAATCTCTGACCCAAGAGTAATTAAATTTACAGTGAAAAGAACATCTGAAATCTTGGCTGTGAGAGCATGAAATAAAACGTGTGCAGTTCTTTTTCAGTTTCACAGATGGAGCCAGACAGAGGCATAGACACACTGGAGAAAACTTGTCGATGCTAGCGACAGTCATAGCCACTGAGCATGGAGAGCCCCCCTGCCGCGGGGCACTGCGCGGGCCTCGTCGCACACTTAACATGGTGGCGTGACTGAGAGGGTTTTAGAATGACTGTTTTGCAGGGAGGAACCCATGTCTAACAGTTGGTTGATATCCTCCCAACAATCATAGACTTAGTGAATAGTGACCTGGGATTTGAACTTGGCTCTTCTGACACAGATAGGCTGCACGACTTTCTACTTGCGTGCTTTAAGACGATATAGGATGACAGACGTCTGGAAAGAAGTTGCATCCCAAACTTCCTTTGGTGGTACCGGGGGCTCAACCCAGGGGCGTTTGACCTCCCAGCTATACCCCCAGCCCTATCTTAGTTTTTATGTGGAAACAGGGTCTCACTAAGTTGCTGAGAGTGTCACTAAGTTTCTGAGTCTGGCCTTAAACTTGCAATCTTCCTGTCTCAGCCTCCCAAGTACTGGGATTACAGGCATGTGCCACCATGCCTGACTTTCCCAAAGTTCCAGGGCATAAAATCACAGAAAATGGAGCTGAAAGCTTAAAAAGCTTGCGATTTTTTTTTTTTAATCACAAACCAACAATGTGCAATGATTAGAATGAATGAAAAGGCCAGCTATTTAACTGACATGCACTCTGGGATAATTTTAGCTAAAGGAAAGTATTAATAGGTCTTTTTTTTTTCCAGTTCTGGGGATAGAACCCAGGGGCATTGTACCTCCGAGCTACACCCCCAGCCCTCTTTTTTAGTCTTTTTATTTTTGAAACAGGGTCTTACTAAGTTTCAGAGGGCCTCACTAAGCAGCTAAGGCTGTCCACAAACTGCAATCCTCTGGTTTCAGTCTCCCAAATGCTGGGGAGATTTTTAATAAGCTGATTTTCTGAGCTTTAGACGTAGCAATATTTGTAGGCCTATGTCTCCTGCCCCCAGGCAAAGTGGACACTAGGAACTTGGTGGGTTTTCCCTTCATCTACCCCTGCTGCTGGATATTCTCCTAAACCTATGATTGGAGAGCTTCCTGTGAGAGTTCAGGCTAGTGGTGGCATCCTGTTTGCTGTTCCTACTGAACTATTTCTGAGATTAAACAGAAGATGTCAGTCTCCTCTGTGTGAATCCTCCTTGATAGATGTGCTCTTTGGAGGCCCATGTTTAAGGGTAATTAATGTGGAAGTCAGACTTTAAATTTGGACTTGGGGAAGGGAAACTTGACCAGTAAGCAGATGGATGGGAGAGCTCAGCATTTATCTAAGAAAAGGGTCAATTAAAAATCCTGTGCATGAAACACAGCAACTGTGGATTAAATGTACGGATCTTCTCCAGCAAGTTGACATCTAGATTTGGCATCACAGAGTAGTAAATTAGTTGATGATGTCTACGTTCTGTGATGGGTCATGACTTAGTTTTTTAATGAATGACTCTGATCTTCAAGAGACTTTTGGCCTCTTAAGGATACTATTTGAGTAAAAGGATAAATTATTTGAAGTTTTTATTTTTATCTTAAGGATTCTCCTCCTTCTCTTTCTCCTCCTCCTCCTTTTCTTCTCTTCTTCCTCCTTCTTTTGGTGGTATTGGGGATTGAACCCAAGGTCTTGCACAAGCACTGTACCACTAAGCTACATTCTAGCCTTTTAAAAATATACCTACTTTTATTGGTGCGTTGGTGCATTGTAGTTTTACATCATGATGTGGTTCAGAGGGGTAGGAACGTACATGCATGCGGCACTTGGCGCGTTTCCCTGCAGATCCTACCTGCTCTCTCCCCCTCTCAGCAGTTACTGAGGTCGATATTGATAACTTCATACATGTACATAGCCTCAGTAATGTAGCGAGACTCTCAACAACCCACTGAGACCCTGTTTCAAAACAAATTTTAAAAAGCGAGGGGCTGACGGTAGAGCTTGGAGGTAGAATGCCACTGGGTTCAATCCCTAGCCCCTCCCACAAATGTTCATTTAAAAATGCGAAAAATTGTGCCTTTTCAATGTTTGAAGACTGTATTTGTACCTTTTAAAAAATGTTTGAGTCCAAGAGTTGAAGAAATTAGATTAGTTTCTTGTTGGATTTCTTATGTGTAATTGTTTAGATTAGAATGTAGAAGACTGAAGTAGTGACACTGGAAATGCATTAATAAGTAGCCTGGAGGATTGGCACCGCTGGTGTTACCATCTGGGCTATCCTAAATATTTTAGCCAGTGTTTATATATTCAGCCACAAAATTCATCTAGATCTCCATCACTTGGACAGTGTGGCCTCTGATGGAAGGTTCTGCTGCTTTCCCAGGTTGAGGATGAAGGTTTGGTAGCTCAGAGGATGAGGCTTTGTGTATACGTGGTCAGGAACGTGTCCAAGCGTAAGGTGACCGTAGCAGCCTGCTGCTGCTCCTGCACCACGGCTGCGGCCTATGCGCGGGGAGAGCCCGGGCACGTTTGAGATATGGCAGAACTTGAGCTGGGCAGGTTGGCACAGGGAAGAAGGCGGATCATTCCTGGCCTGGGAGAGAGAGCGGAAGTAAAGCTTGGTTGAGGAGGGCCTCAGCTTGGTACTGAGTGGCCTGGCCAGCTGGAGCCCACCCGGGATATTCAGATCTGGGCTGGGCGTTAGATGAGATGGGAATTCATGGAACAGGAAAGGTGAGGCTGGCCGTTTAAGGATGCGGTACCGAGGAGCACGGGAGCATGTCGGGGTGGCGGGAAGACGCGTCTGTGGGCCTGTACGTGGGGCTGAGGGCGCGCTGCTGGCCGCGCAGAGGCAGGCAGCACTGCTCCCCGGTGATGGGTGTGAAGCCTTCACTGTCACCGTGCGCCTGTATCTTCTACTTTTCTGTAACATGCATTTTCTATTGTCATTATTGAAGGCTTTCTTTTCCTTGTGGTAAAAATTGAGGATTGAACCCAGCAACATTCTATCTCAGAGATACACCCTAAGCCCTTTATATTTTTTATTTTTTGAAACAGAGTCTCACTAAGGCTAGTCTCTAACCTGCAATCTTTCTGTCTCAGCCTCCTAAGCACTGGAATTACAGGTGCGCGTCACCACACCTGGCTTGGAAAGTTTTTTTTTTCAGGTCTGGGGATGGAACCCAGGGGCTTTCAACCTCCGAGCTACAGCCCCTGCCCTATTTTTATTCTTTATTTTGAAACAGGGTCTCACTAAGTTACGGAGAGCCTCACTAAGTAGCTGAGGCTGTCTGCAAACCGTGATCCTCCGGTCTCGGCCTCCCGAATACTGGGATTACAAGCATGCGCCACCAAGCCCAGCTCAAAAGCTATTTTTAAAATCGGCAGTTGAGGAGGAATAGCTGTTAGATTCTCTTGGGTGTCGGTGAGGGTGGTTTGTCAGCTTGTTGTGGGGCTGGGCGAGACAAGGCAAATGCTGGTTTTTTTTTTTTTTTTTGGTGGTACTGGGGTTCCTGAAAGCCCTTCTACCTCCAAGCCACACTCCCAGACCTATTTTTTATTTTTGGAAACAGGGTATCTTTTTTTTTTTTTTTTTGGTGGTACTGGGGTTCCTGGAAGCCCTTCTACCTCCGGGCTACACTCCCAGACCTACTTTTTTTTTTTATATTTTTGAAACAGGGTCTCGTTAACCAGCGCGGCTGGCTTCGAACCTGCGCAATCCTCCTGTCTCTGCCTCCCAAGTGCGGGGATTACAAGCGTGCGCCACCACGCCCGGCAAATGGTGGGTATTTTGAATGCTAGCATACTGATCAGTAATACAAATCACTTTGTTAAGACATCAACAAGAAGAAAACCTTTTTTCTTTGAACCAATAATGTTTCAGATAAATGTATCTACTCGTGTGAGTATAGCAACTTATTTTTCCTAATTATGTCTTAGACTGATAATGAAAGTTTCTATTCTCAGATTATATACAGATTGTAGGGAAAAGAGCTCAGAAACGAGCAGGACGGCTGGGGAAGCCAGCCTGGGATTTAAATTGTACAGAGATAATGCAGGGTTCATGGTATTAAGAGTTTGGCAGAAATCCCCAGGAGTTAAGAAATTTCAAACAAAGGCTGACAGGAGACAGTTGGCTGGAGAAGGAGGGAGTCTGTTGGCCGAGAGCGTCGTGTATCAGCAGCGTCGCTGACACGATGGGGTCCTGCTGCCAAGTCACTGCAGCTAGAAATTTAAAAAGCCGTCTTGGTTTCTGTAGTCCATATTTCAGTTTAGCAATCACATTTTATCTGAATGAGCAGTTGATATTTTTCTAAATTGAAGTAGGAAGATGGCCGTAGAAGTGATATTCTGGAAATTAGAAGGGACAATGACGCTACAGGACTGGCATCACTCAGGTGGTAGGAGGTGCATGACTGTAATCCCAATACTTCGAGGGTTTGAGGTCAGCCTCAGCAATTTAGTGAGCCCCTTTTTCAAAATAAAAAAATAAGCCGGGCGTGGTGGAGCACGCTTGTAATCCCCGCGCTTGGGAGGCCAAGACAGGAGGATCGCGCAGGTTCGAAGCCAGCCGCGCGCGCTGCCTTAGGAGACCCTGTTCCAAATAAAAATATAAAATAGGTCTGGGAGTGTAGCCTGGAGGTAGAAGTGCTTCCAGGAACCCCAGTACCACCAATAAATAAATAAATAAATAAATAAATAAATAAATAAATAAATAATAAGTAAATAAATAGGGCTGGCAGTGTTGCCGGAGGTAGAGCACCTCTGGGTTCAATTCCTGATACCACAATAAAAAAAAAAATAAATAATAGAAAGGGTTGGGGATGTAGCTCAGTGATGGAGTGCCCTCGGTTTAATCCCCAGTACCCTTTAAAAAATAGGAAAAAAAAGAAGAAAAAAAACCCCTCCACATTAGACAACAGGAAATTCAACAGTGCTTCACCAAGAAGTATTTCTTTGGTTGTTCCCCAGATATATTTGGTTTTTATTCAGGGATCAAAATGCTTAAGGATAAAGTTCTACTTCATTTCCTGGAACCACCCAAGTGTTTCCACTGTGAGAGGCTCACAGAAACCAGGGCGGGCAGAAGGAAGGCCCCACTCACACCTTCGCCCCTGACTTACACTCGTGTCTGCTGTTATGTTCCCACCCCGTGCTTTCCCCATTTCTGTCATGTCTCTGCCCGCATCCCTCTCTCCTGAGAGTGCGTGGGAACAGCTGGTTGAGAGCCTTAGCTCTCAAGCACTCACTAGTCCTCTTTGGCTTGGGGTGGGGCGGGAACCATTCAGTACTGAGCAGATCTGCAGCGCACTTACAGGACCCTCAGCCGCGTGGTGATGGGACTCCCCGGAGGTCAGGGCTGTCCAGGCTAGTCTAGCTTTAAGTTACTCAGGTCTAGTCCACAAATTGAGCAGATATGTGGGCTTCCAAGGGTTTTTATGAAGATACCCAAGACTTGGGATATACTCAAGAATCTTGGACTGCACCCTGGATTAAAGGAATCCTTTCCAAAGTGAAATTCCTTGAATGAGGGATCAAATACTTGATTCCATATTGTCATAGGGCAGTGAGTGTTCCTTGGTTCTTGTCTCTCCAAAAGAAATATTTCATTTTGGGGGCACAGACAGGGAGGGTGGGCATCATGGGTGTCCTTGGGTGAGTTCACTAGGAGGGTCACAGAGCTGGCTGGGCTGGGAGCAGAAAGAGGGAAAGAGGGACGAGTCTGCCCATGGTGTGTTTTTATACTATTCAGAATCCCACCTTTCCTCATGCATACAAGTTTGAGGCAGTTACTTTTGGGTTTTGCGCCATGGCCTGGGGAGATTGTGCTGAATGTGTCATGTTGGGATTAAGGGTTCCGCGCCTCTGATCACAGCTGAGTGGGCAATCTTTATCTCTGCTCAGCAAGCTTCCTCCTTGTCTCATTTCTTTCCCTACCCTGCTCATCTCTGTCTAACTACCCAACAATACCACTACTTTTTTTTTCCCCCGGGGGAGGAGTTAATAGGAAATGAACCCAGTTCTAGGGGTGTTCTACCTATGATCACCCCTCCAGCCCTATTTTATTTTTTATTTTGAAAGAGGGTCTCTCTAAGCTGCTGAGGCTGTCCTCAAACCTATGATTCTTTTGTCTCAGTCTCCCAAGTCCTAGGATTACAGGCGTGTGCCACCACTCCCAGCCATACCCCCATTTATTAACAATGTGTTCCTAAGTCAGTGTTTCTCAGATTTTTTTGTGTGGCATATTTTCTAACAATAAAATTTTGGTGACACACACCTGAGGAGAATAAAAGACTCAAAACAATAGAAGCAAACTTGTAACGGGTCAGCAGTCACGATGGATGGGGTATTGGAGTCCGGGTGCCCGTAGAGCACCTCGGTTTGTATACCGCTTACTTGGTTGCCTTTGGCTGTTTTGCTGTGAGAACTCTTTCCTCCCTGCCTTTGCATTCTGCTATGATTGCAAGGCCGGAGCCTTTAGAGTATCTGTGGTTTCATAAGCGTGCTCTTGCTTTGGCCCGCACTTGGCAGCGTGCTACTCTCCGGGCTCTTAGGCCCAGCAGTTCTGAACTCTGCTTTGTGCTTTCATCTGTTAGGTGGGGAGAGTAATACCTATCTGACCTGCTTCAGGACTCTGGTGAGGACTAGTGAGCTGCAAATGATGCCGAAGTTTTATCAAAGTGATAAAGGGCTTTAGAGCCGGAAGTCATTGTCCCCATAAATCTCTGGCTTAGTGGACAATAAGATTATTGGGACCAGCGACTGGGTTTTTTTTTTTTAATTTGTCCCCAGCATCTGATTTAATGTTAGACTTATGAAAGATATTCAGTAGCTGGGCGTGATGGCACATGCCTCTAATCCCTGTACATGAGAGGCTGAAGACAGGAGGATATCAGATTCAAGGCCAGCCTCGGCAGCTTAGTGAGACCCTCAGAAACCTAGTGAGAACCTGGTCCAAAATAAAAATAAAAACACGGCTGGGCATATACCTCAGAGATAGAATGCCCCTGGGTTCACTCCCCAGTACCACAAAAACAAAAACAAAAATGAAATGGGAAGGGGGTTTGGCTTCTAGTAAGAACGAGTGACTCATTCTCTCTGACCAGCCCTGCTGTAGACAAGGACTATGGAGAAGGCCTGCCAGGATGCCAGCAGGCTCTGGGGAGCAGCCAGGCAGCGAGAAGGTGTAGGGAGCTGGGGTGGTGGTACACTTCTGTAATTCCAGTGCTTGGGAAGCTGAGACAGGACAATCACAGGTTTGAAGCCAGTCTCAATAACTGAGCAAGAATCTTAGCAATATATCAATATATTCTGTTTCAAAATAAAAAATAAAATAGGGCTGGAGGTCTAACTCAGAGGTATAAAGCCCAAGTGAAATCTCTTGTGCCAAAATAAATGTAATAATAGCTGGGTATGGTGGTGCGCACCTATAATCCCAGTACTTGGAAGGCTGGTTTGAAGACAGCCTCAGCAACACACCGAGACTCTCGGTGACCAAGCGAGGTCCTGGTTTTTTTTTTTTTTAATAAGATATAAAAATGTTGGGATGCAGCTTAGAGGTACAATGCCCCTGGGTTCAGTCCCTAGTACTATATTAAAATTACTGGGCATAGTGGCACATGCCCATAACATGACTGGGTATTTATTTGAGAGGCTGAGACAGGAGGCTTACAGGTTTGAGGACAGCCTCAGCAACATAATTAGACCCTGTTTCAAACAAATAACAAAGAAACAAAAAAGTCTGGGGATGTAGCTTGGAGATAGAACATCCCTGATTTCAATCCCCACAATCACACACACACACACACACACACACACACACACACACACACAATTGTTTTCTTTTTTGGGGGGTTACTAGGGATCAAACTCAGGCCCTTTTTATTTTTATTTTTTATTTTGAGACAGGGTCTCCCTAAGTTTTCCAGGCTGGCCTGGAACTAGCGATCCTCCTGCTTCAGCCTCTTGACTTGCTTGGATTACAGGCGCATGCCACCAGGCCTGGCAAAGCTATTTTTATTCTTATTATGGAACTGGCTGGCCACAGAGCCAGCCTCCTCCGCGTGGAGCAGCAGGAGTGGTGCCGAGGATCTAGCCGTGATCTGGAGGGCCTCATCAAGTTTGGCGGCTCTTGATGCTCTCTTTGGGACACATTCTTCCCGGTGCACTTGGCTGGATTGTCACCGGCCCCTCTGTGCACGCAGAGTGCAGTGTTTTGTGTGTCTGCTGCAAGATGTTCTGAGTGGTTTTTATTATCACAGCACATCCACTGGAGGCTCTTCCACAGCCTTATAGATTTTATTTTCTTTAATTGGGATGGGGAGGGAGGAAGAAAATAGCATTTACTTGGCATTCTTGCCTTTTAGAGCTGCGGGTTATTGATTTGGGGGCCTAGAATAGTAATGCTTGGAAGTAAAGGTTCCCCTGGGAGCACGGATGTTAAAGGGCAGAGGGAAAATGATTAGAATTTAAATCTCCAGACTCCGCGGAATCTGTGGCTTCATTAAAAAGAGGAGGGGCGGGGAGGATGTGATCCGGGCCGCTGCTGTGGGCTTTGTTTAACACTCGCATCCAGAAACTGAGAACCCAGATCTGCAGCTCCACAAGCCGGGCTCTGCGGCCAAGTGGCTCCGGCAGCCGTGGAGAAGCTTTTACTGCCAGGCCTCAGTACTAGATAATCTACACGGCTGAAATCGCTCTCGTTTTCTAAGGGAGCGTAACCTTGGGCTCCGCTGCCTCTGAACTGGTGAAATCTCTTCTACTGTTGGTGGAACGTGCAATCACCAGGTTACACACATACTTTGTTCTTTGATGTGTCACTCTTCAGAAATGTGATTTCCCCAAGGTCGGGTTTCCCTTTCAGACAGTTCATCTGCTATGGATATGGAGCAGTGCTGCTGTAAATACCGTCCTCTCTGGTCTGTCTGTCGGCAGAGGGAGCGATGTGGAATGACAGGGGATACTGGACTAAGGCGTCAGGAAGGGGTTTTGCAGCCCTGGTGACCCTGGACAAATCCCTCAACACCCTGAGCGGTGGCGCCTTTGTATTTAAAGGGAAGAGCTTGAGTTAATGACTCCTGACGCTTCTTTGAGGTTGGAAATTTTTCCTTTTTTTCTTCTTCATCCAATTCTGGGGTTTGAACCCAGGGGTGCTCTAACACTGAGCTATACCCCCAGCCCTTGTTTATTATTATTATTATTATTATTAATTATTATTATTATTATTATTAATTACTACTAATACTACTACTACTGGGGATTGAACTCAGGGGTGTTTTATTTCTGAGCCACAACCCCAGTCCTATTATTTATTTGTAAACAGGGTCTCACTAAGTTGCGGAGAGCCTCACTGAGTTGATGAGGCTGGCCTCGAACTTGTGGTCCTCCTGTCTCAGCCTGTACTGGGATTACAACATGCGCCACCATGCTCGGCTTATTTTTTAGTTTTCAGACAGGGTCTATGTTACCCTGGCTGGCCTTGAACTTGTGATCCTCCTGCCTCAGCCTCCTGAGTAGCTGGGATTAGAGGCATATGCCATGGTGCCTGGGTGAAATTTTATCTTCCTATAAAATAAAATAATAAAATAAAATAAAATTAAATTAAATGCAGTTTTGTTAATCATCCAACCTCCGACTAATCAAAAGTCTTTCTGCTTTCATTTGGAATATACTGTTTCCTATGGAGAGGCCCTGCAGCACTGTGGTTAGGCCTGAGAGCGCTGGAGCAGGGTCCCTGGCAGAGCCCCGGCTCTGCATAATAGTAGCCGCTGTTGATGCTGGCCACATGGTCAGTGTTTGCGCCTCAGGTTTATTTTTTGTTGTTTATAAAATGACAATATTAACAATGTTTACCTTGTAGGGTTCACCAAGATTACATCAGGTAATGCAAAGTGCTTATTAAGTACCACAAAAAGCTTAAATACTTAAAAGGTGTTACTATTAACTTATTTTCTCAGTAAATTTGCCTTAAAAAGTGATTCTACTTAAATCAATTGTGTAATGTAACACTTATTTTCTGAGCCCATCTTAACAAATAGAAAAAGCTGCCAAAGCTTCTGGAGTGGCAGGGAAATGCCAGCTTGGAATTACAAACGTGAAGGCTGTATAAGAAGAAAACAGAGCCGTGACTACATATAGCTGCTAAATTAATGTATACATTTCTGCAGCCGCAAAAAGTTTCTATCAGGGACATTTTATCACTACCTACATTTATTTCAAAATCATTTCAGTATTTCTGTTTTCTTTAAGCCATGGGAAGAGGCACTGTGGGACTCGAGGGCATTGTGGTGTCCCAGCACCCCTGGGATTCTAGCCTCCTGACTGAGACCAGTTACCTTCTCACTGTGGGACTTAATTTTCTCATGGAGAAATGATGTGGCTGGAATAGCTTATCTCTAAAGCACCTTCAGGTACATATTTCTAATGCTAGGATTTGGGACCTAAAAGCATTAACTTGAGCTGGGAGCTGTGGTGCAAACCTGTAATCCCAGCATTTGGGAGGCTGAGACAAGAAGAACATAGATTGGAGGCCAGCCTCAGCAGCTTAACAAGACCATGTTTAAAAATAAATTAATAAATAAAAATAAAAATGGAAAGGGCTGGGGGTTCTGAGTTCGATCACCAGTACCAAACAAACAAGAAAATAACCACCACCACCACCAACACAACAGAAACCTCAGCAACAAAAACAAAACAAAAACCCCACATTAACTTAAAGGTGCTTAATTATTTGCCTGCATTTTTCATGGTTGTGAATATTTTCCCGATTATTAGCGATTCTGTGCGAAATGTATCAGTGCCTCTTTCTGATTTTGCTTGCTTTACGAACAGTGAGTCACAGCTCAGATCCAAATGGTGATGAAGCCTTGAGTGCGGTGTTTGAATGTTGTTGCTCTTATTTGAATATGTTTTGAAATGTGAAAGATGTGGCTGAGCAGCATATGTCAGGAGTGAAACAGCACTACAAGGAAATGGGACGACAGGCGTGGCCACCGCACCTGGCGGGCCATTGCTGCTCTAGAAAGGAAAATGTTTTGTTGTTCCATATCTGATTCCCTGGAAGGGATAGAAGAGGGAAGAGAGATGGAAGGGAAGGAGACAAGGAGGAAAGAAAGGAAGGATACTGCATTAATTTACTTGCTCTTTTTAAAGAAGCATGCACAGCTGATATCTGTGCGTTAACAGCCCCTGTGGCTCTGTCTGTAAAAACACATTTGCATGTACTCTACTGAAGTGAGTTACAGAAGCACAAAGTATGTAATTCCAAGCTCCGAGTTGGAAAATTGAAACCCAAGTCTCTACCTGAGGACTTGAAGTTAAAGATGGAAGAATGGCAGCGTTCACTTAAAATGGCGTGTTGGTTATTCATCTTGTGAACAATAAATACATCCTATTTAGGCCAGTTCCGGTTATAGTCATCGTTAGTGTTACAGCTCCAAGGGGCTCCTGACTATTGAGAGGA
Organism: Muscardinus avellanarius; assembly: GCF_963383645.1. NCBI lineage: Eukaryota > Metazoa > Chordata > Mammalia > Rodentia > Gliridae > Muscardinus > Muscardinus avellanarius. The sequence goes on from NC_137807.1 coordinate 18,914,713, forward strand.
AGACAGAGACAAAATGGGGACAATATAATAGCTGAAGTTAGAACATGACGGGGGGTAGGGGGGGAGAGCTGTGTGTTCCACATGCTACAGGTTTCAAGAAAACAAAGAGACCACCTCATCATGGGGATTGGGCCACAGCCCAGGCAGCTGCAAAAGTAAATAGGAAATTGTTCCCGTTTGTCTCTGCTTCTCAATTCATTTTGTTCCAAAGTTTAGCACCACCAAGCAGAAGGTCACATTGCTTCCTGGGTTGGAGAATCGCGGCACTATTGTTGCAGATTAGATCATGTAGAGCAGTAAATCGAGCCTTCAGTTACCAGAACCTGTTTAGGTGGTGATTTCGGGGTGATGGATGGAAACTCAGCAGGAAAGATTCCTCAGGTGGGGCTTTCTTGGGGTCTTTTTAGGAATTCCAAATTTGGTGATGACAAATTGATTTTAGATTAAGATCTTGGGAACAGCGGCATAATGAAATGTTTTCAAAATTGAGTGCAATAACCTTTAAGTGCTATGTGTGCAAGGCACTATGTTATTGACTTTGGATAATCGGGCATTTTTCTATAATGTGATATATGTACATTCTGCAAAACTGTCCACTAAAAATAACAGGGCCTAGGGGGAAAATATGGTTTGGTGCAGACTACTCAAAATTGATGCAACTTTGAGCCACAGAACCAAAATCAAACAACAACAACAACAACAACAAAAACCCAACAGCATAGACTACCTGCTGGCAGGCACTCAGCGTGGGTGAGAGCACTGTGCAAGATATTAAAAAGGCACACACACAAAAATAGAGCAGAAAGTGCTAGCTTGCAGAAATGGGAGCTAATGCACTGAAAGTGGAGCTTGAGCAGCAGGGCTGCCATTAGGGTGGCCGCAGAAGAAAGGAGGTCTTGCTTGAGGTGGGAACCAGGAAGCACAGCTCTCCCAGCTTCCTGTGCAGGCATTCACTAGGAATTTTCCTTAAATACAGAAAGCGCCCTGTCTGTGAAATAGCCCCACTCTTTTACCTTTCTTTCTGAATTCTATTACATTATTCTACTCCGCTTGCCACGGGGGAAATCACACACGAACCAATATAGCGTCCGTGTTCTATTGACCTGAGCTGAGCGGTGTCGTGGAAAGTGTGCACTGCTGCAGAGCGGGTTTCCAGATGCGGACGGGTGCTGCCGGCCTGGACTCCAGCATCGCTTGGTTGACGCCACAAGGAACGAGTCAAAAGATTGAGAAGCTTAGAAGTGGCTGAAGGACTTAGTAGGATTTCTTGAGGACTTCAGAGATGAGGAAAGAGCCTTCAGAAAGAGATGGTCAGGAGCGTTTAGGACAATTAGCCAGGGAGGCCATTGATTACAGTTTCCTTTCCTAACTAACTTTAGGTGAAGCTAAATAAAATCAACACTTAATATTTGCTCCTGAGATGTTATACAATTTTTAAAGGTTCTCTGGCCATTAGATGTTTAGTGTTCTATCCCTCTCCCTACTTCCTCCCTTTCATCCCAAGATTTTTTCTTTTGGCACTGGAGATTAAACCCAGGACGCTCTACCTCTGAGCTTACCCTTAGCTCTTTTTACTTCAGAACAAGCTCTCACTAAGCTCTGAGACTGGCTCACACCTGCCATCCCCCGTCAGGCTCCCAAATACGGGGATTATTGGCATGTGCCTCTCCACCTGACTCAAGACACGTTCTTTAAAAAGAGCTTTTAAAGTAGAAATCTTTATGGAGGCCTAGCATATAGAAAGACTCCCTACAGGTGACTGAGCACCCATTCAGAGATACATGTTTTAGGTTTGCACCATAAGCTTTCTCCTCTGATACCTGTGACTGTGCCACCAGCCACTTCAGTGCAACAGGTTTGTTCTGAACGTCAGGTATTAGGGAACATGGTGCTAACTTTGAACAAGATGGGGTCCCTGTCCGTGAGGAGAGCGCAGGAAAAGAGGCATGAACAGAGCAGCCTGAAGGTACAGTGGGGACAGGGAAATGCCAGCTGGTGGAGCTGGGGGCTCTTTGCAGAAAATGGGAGCTGAGCTGGGCTTGGAAAGACTGGGGGAGGTTGGCAGACCTGCTGGAGGGAAGCATTCTGGCAGAGACGAAGCAGAGAACAGGAGTAAACGTGGAAGGTGATCAGAGACACCGAGTGGGATTGTGTGTGGAGTAAAGACTGCACGGAAACTAGTCCGTGGATGTTTAATGAAAAAATGAGAAAGGAGGTTGGAGCCAAAGTGTGAAAGGCTTTGAACACCAGACTGAAGAATCCCATTTATTTTTATATAGTAGTAAACCAGTTAAAGTTTTTCTTTCTTTCTTTCTTTTTTTTTTTTGGTACTGGGGATGAATCCAGGGGGTGCTCTACCACTGAGCTATGCCTTTTACTTTTTATTTTGTGACAGAATCTCCCCAAGTTCCCCATATTGGCCTGAACGATCTTTCTGCCTCAGCTTCCTGAGTAGCTGGAATCACGGGAGTGTGCCACTGTGTCCAGCCAATTAAAGCTTGGAGGCAGGGAATAACTTAGAATCTGAAAAGGAAAAAAAGCTCACTATTGGTGCCTACTGTGTATGCTACTGCTAACATCATATACCTTATTTTATTTACTCCTCGTAATAATCCTGAAAAGTGGATATTGTATCAAGGGAGCATCTGGAATTCTCTGTAACTTCTGTTCTTCTGTTCAGTCTTACCGTGGCCCTAAAGCTGCTTTTAAAAATAGTCTATTAACCCAGGCGTGGTGGCGCACGCTTGTAATCCCTGCGCTTGGGAGGTGGAGACAGGAGGATCGCGCAGGTTCGAAGCCAGCCTGCTGGCTTAAGAGACGCTGTTTCCAAATAAAAATATATAAAAAGAATAGTCTGAGTGTAGCCTGGAGGTATAAGGGTTTCCAGGAACCCCAGTACCACCAAAAAAAAGTCTATTAACTTAAAAATGTAGGTACTAGGTGGGCGTGGCGGCGCAGGTCTGTCACCCCTGGGAGGATGAGATGGGATGATCACAGTTTCGAGGCCAGTCTCAGCAACTTAGTGAGACCCTCTTTCAAGATGGAAAATAAAATAGGTTGGGAGGTAGAATGCTTCTGGACTCAATTCCCAGTACCCCCCCATATACATAAAGTATTAATATTTCCATTTACAAATAAGCAAACTTAGGTCCTGAAAATTTGAAATGATTTGTTCAAGCTGGCAAATGACTGCTCAAGGGAATTCTATACCTGTCTGTAACCACTTCAGATAAGACTGGGTACAGAGGCGTCGTGGCAAACCGCTCACAGACCTCAGGTGTGAGGGTCCAAGCTAGTGCTGGGGGACCTGGAGTGAGGGGTCAAAGTGCCGCGGACGAGAGCCCTGGAGACCAGTGAGATGTGGGCAGCAAGACTGCGGCATCCTGGAGAACTCCTGATACCTGGAGAGTGCCTCCACTTGGTCGCTAAGCATTGACCGGGGCCTGCAGAGCACCCAAACAGGCTCAGGCACCAGGTTTCCACACCAGGTCTTCCCCCTGCTGTGGGGGAGAGAGCACCGTACACTTGGTGAGCAGATGCGGAAGAGGGCTCAGAGGGCAGAGCCGTGTGTGCAAAGCCATGTAGAGGGAGGCGGAGGAAGGGGCTGGGGTGCAGTTTTATCTTTGGTGGGACAGAAAGGTAATTTCTAAAGAAGAGATGTTTTCGGGGCTGGAGCTGAGGCTCAGAGATAGAGCTCTTCTAGCATGTGTGAGGCTGTGGGTTCCATACCCAGACAGACAGACAGACAGACACACACACACACACCCACACACACACACACACACGTGTGTGTGAGCAGAGTCCTGAAGAAGTCTGGGAGAAGCTGTGAAAAAGCAGCACACCTTCACCAGTCAAGGGTGAGTATCCACAGGAGAGACGTGTGCGCTGTGCTCGAGGGTAATAAATCCTCTTTCTATCAAGAAGAACAACCTGGTAGGGGAGGCGTGGTGCTGGGAGACGAGGTCTAGGCAGCCTAGGAGGGCATATCATGCAGGATTTCCAGGCATGGTGAGGATTTTGTATTTTACTCTAACGAGAGGATCTCAGGGGGTTCTGAGCAAAGCCCTGGCCCAATCAGATGAACTCTTGAAGAGATTGTCCTCACTGGTGTGGACAATAGGATGTGGGGGAGCCAGGGCCGGACCCGCGAGGCCAGTTGAATGGCCCTTGTAATCTAGCCAGGAGAAAATGGTGGCCTGGACTAGGGCGTAGAGAGCAGTGAGAAGTGGTTGGGTCCTTTTTTTCTGGAAGTAGGACTAGCAATTTTTTAAAGGATTAGATGTGGAGTAGAAAAACTCTTACTCCACATTCAGTGGAGTAGAATTTCTCCATTGGAATGGAGAAAAACTGAGCCAAGTTACTCAGCCTGAGCAACTAGTGGATTGGAGTTGCCTTTACTGACAAGGGGAAGAGCATAGATAAAAGTTCTGGGGAAATGGGGTTGGAATTAACTGCTTGGTTTTTGATGCCTGTTAACATCCGAGTGGGGATCTGAGCGTGTCCTTGGGGCTCAGTGTAGCTGGAGAGCTGTGAGTTGTGGGTTATCACTCTAGTCAGTTCTCCTGACATCGCAGGTCATAGCGGGGATGCGGGGAGGGCTGTGCACAGCGTGGGACGCACATCAGTGCTGCGGGCGGGGCAGAGCGCCTTAACCTCCACAGTGTAATTTTCATCAATCAAAATGCACAAATCAAGTGACAGGTGTAATGTAAGAGAAGGGGTCTGAAAACACGTATTGAGAACTCCAGTACATATAGAGGTGGAAGGAGGAGAGGACACGAGGGAGCGGCCAGCGACTCAGAGAACACATGAACGAGCGCCAGTGCTCCTCCTGCGTACAGCCTCGTGTCTGGAAAGAGGCTGAAAGATGCTAAAAGAATGGAACCACTGGACCAAAAGAGGAAGATGCTTCAAGGGCAAGGAAATGGTAGATAAGTGAAGAGAGATTGCGGATCGATCCTTGGACCTACCGCGGAGTTAGTCCTAATGCAGCACTCACTTGTGATCTTGCTGAGAGAAGTCGGTGAAGGTGGCTCATGAAAATGGAAGCCGGAGTAGTGAGAATAGGGAAGAATAGGTGCTTTGGTGCACGTCGAGCCTTTGTAATCAGGTGCGTGCACACCGAGGTGGCGTGTCTTGGTGCACGTCGAGGCTTTGTAATCAGGTGTGTGCACACTGAGTTGGCATGTCTTTCCGTAGAGCCTGCTCTTTGATAACTATAGAACATCGTCGTCTCTGATCCTACCTTTTATTTGGAAGCCTACTTTGACACTTAAAAGTATCACCACTGGGTATCAGTTTGGTGCACCGTTGCGCTTCTTGGCTCTCTGTTTGACAGCGAGGCCTGTGGGTTGTAGGCATTTGCACCGGGATGTGTATCTGCTGGGTGTCTAGCTATTCTGCTCATCTGAGCATCCATCTGCTGCTGTTAGACAGCTGGCGACCCCAGGAGCCATTGCTGTGGTCAAATCCATGGATGGGTCTGCTGAAGAATCAAGGCTACTCTGTCCTCTCCCCCCCCCCCTCTCTCTCTCTCTCCTAGGGATTGATTGCAGGGGCATTCTACCTCTGATCTACACCATCAGCCCTATTTTATTTTATTTTATTTTATTTCGAAACAGAGTCTTGCTAGGTTGGTGAGAGTCTTACTCTTTGCTCGGCCTGGCTTTGAACTTGCAATCCTCCTGTCTCCGCTTCTCAAGTGCTGGGGTTACAGGTGTGCCACCAGCCTGGCTCCTGAGTGTCCTGCTGAGTTGCTGAGGCTAGCCTCAAAGCTATCATCCTTCTGTCTCAGCCTCCCAAGCTCTGGAATTACAGGTGTGCATTGCTAAGCCCAGCCGTCTGCTCTGTTATCTATGCTTTGAAGATGGTACGAGGTGATATTGTATTTACTGAGACTCCTTATGTCAACCAGCTTTGAAGTTCAGAGAATATTCCACCCATGATGTGGAGAAAGTAGCTTGGAGCTCCTGCCAAGACAATAGGGAGTAATAAAATGCCCTGGTATGGTGATCATAATTGTCACTAGGACAGTGTAGGCTACTGTATCCATATTTGTATCTTAAGAGAAAGTGCAGAGAATTTACTTTAGTTTGAATTTTGATTGGTTTGGACAGTGGTTCACTTAAATTCCTTTGATAGCTCGGACCACCCCAGCAGTCACGTTCCTCGGGACTCCTGTGCCCATGAGTCTCATGTTGTTAGTTAACCATGGGGTGCTGGGGCTCTGCTCTGGAATCTGGGCTGCTTCCACAGCGCTGTCTTCTAACTGTAAATCTCATTGTTGGCTATTTACTGGCCTCCACTCTGTTATTTAGCCAAAGCACGAAGACTAGGCACTTTCTCTTCTACTGCCTCCTCCTCTTTATATCTGAGAGTAGATCGAGGGGATACTTTGATTAGCTTTTAATATGATCTATCAGAAAATCAGACAAATATATTTTTGGAAATATAAATAGGACATAATTTTATAGAAAAAATAGCCTTTAAATCTTGCAGTTTTTGTTGGCAGAAGAATGGTATTAACATCTGGTTACCAAACTGTGGTACCCTTAAGAGAATTGGAGCCAGTCCAATTTCCAATAAAGTATTGGATTAAGTGACTTCACTTGAGTTTTATTATTTTCAAGTACATTTTTAAACCTCCTTTCCCCCTGTAATTTGCAGTTCACATCTACTTGCAGGCAGTGATTTTAGTTTGCATGATGAATCACTCTCTATCCCAACATTTGTAGGATACCACAAAAAATATCGCCAGAGTGAAAATGCCAGGTTACTAAACTTCTGCAGACAGGAAGGCACCGTCTACTAAGAAGACAGCTCCAACCTCCAGTACATGTGTTGGAGGGAGGGAGCCGATATCATGGGCGCCTTTTGTGCCAGCAACTCCATGCATTATCTCTGGGTTCCAGAGAGCCTGTAAGAGGCGTAATTCCTCACAACAATCTACTGGGCCGTGACGGCAGATGCTCTAATTCATACTGGAATGGTTGGGAATCTAGGTTAGAGAGGAATCTGGGAATCGCCACATTGCCAGGCAGTGGTGAGCTAGGACCAGACCTCAGATTTCTCATTTCTAGACTGCTCCTCCCATTGGGTCTGCATTCTTCCTCTGCTCCTCTGTCTCCCTCGCCCTCTCTTTCTGGAGCATGTGATGGGATCGCTGTAAGAACTTTAGTGGCTTGCTTTTAAGTTTGTCTTCTTACCCCCTATTCTCTTTTGTTGCGGCTGCGGGTCTAGTGTGCACAGGTGCCTGGTACCAAGGGGAATCCTGGCGCATCCTGGGGGGTTTGTGGGAGGCGAGCTGAGGCAGGTGTGAACTGAGTGCGAAAGTGCTGTCCGTGGGTGTTGACCTCCTGGGTCCCAGAGCAGTTGTGATTCCTGTACACCCCCACTGGCTTGGTGGAAGAGTCAGGACCGGAGGGCTCGTCTGGGGGATGAGGGGATAATGGTTCTTCTTGGGCTTGCTTTGAGGACTCAAAGGATGAAAGGTAGCCCACATGGAAAGTATTTCCAGCCAGGTGTGGTGGGCACGCTTGTAATCCCAGCGCTTGGGAGGCGGAGACAGGAGGATCGCACTGGTTCCCAGCCAGCCGCACTGGCTTAAGAGACCCTGTTTCCACATTAAAAAAAATAAAAAGGTAAAAAAAAATAGGTCTGGGAGTGTAGCCCGTGGGAATGTATCCCGGAGGTAGAAGGGCTTCCAGGAACCCCAGTACCACCACCAAAAAAAAAAAATAAATAAAAAAATAAAAGAAAGAAAGAAAGAAAGAAAGAAAGAAAGAAAGAAAGAAAGAAAAAATATTTCTAACAGTTCCTGGCCCACAGTAGCTGATCAATAAATATTAGTTTGGGTTCCATGCTTTTTCTGTTCCATAAAATTGGGTAAGAAGGTGGAGAAATAAATACTTTGATCTCATGGACAGGAACAGTAGGGAAAAAATATGCTTTTTTTTTTCTTTTGGAAACTTAACCAGAAAATTACTACTCTTTTGCAGAAAGGACTGATTATAAGTGACGGAATTTTCTACCCAACACACAGAATTACAGAAGCCAATCCTTTACTACCAAGTTCCCTCTTCTTAATCCTCCTCTGTACCTAAGCCCCGCATCTATTGGGTTAGTGTTGGGATTGCTTTGCCCTCCTGTGTGCCACAGCCTGGAGAAGCAGCCATTTTGACCTGGTTCTCTGCAGACCGTGAATTTCAGGCAATTCCAGCAGCTGTCAGTTGCTCTTAGTGTCCCACGTACCCCTGCTTAAGTACACACAGACGAAACCAAATTGCTTCTCTCTCCTGCAAGTGAGACCTCAAATGTGTCCAGCATGGAGTTTATTCACCTACGTTAACAGTGCTGCTTTCAGCTCTTGTCAGTAGTGGTATGCCAACAGCATTCTTCTCTTTGTGTGTGTGTGTGTGGGGGGCTCTGGGGGTGGAACCCGGGGGCATTCGAACTCCTAGCTACACCCCCAGCCCTATATTTTTATTCTTTATTTTGAAACAGGGTCTCACTGAGTTGCAGAGGGCCTCACTAAGTAGCTGAGGCTGTCCACAAACCGTGATCCTTCAGTCTCAGCCTCCTGAATGCTGGGATTACAAGTGTGCGCCACCATGCCCGGCTTCTTCATTTTTAAAAAAAAGCTTTATAATAAAAAGTAAGCGTGCGTGGTGGCGCACGCTTGTAATCCCCGCACTTGGGAGGCTGAGACAGGAGGATCGCACAGGTTCGAAGTCAGCCTCAGCTACTTAGTGAGGCTCTCAGCAACTTATGAAACCCTGTTTTCAAAGAAATTATATAATAGGGCTGTGGTGTAGCCCGGAGGTAGAAAGCCTCTGGATTCCACCAAATAAATAAAATAAAAAATAATGTTGCATATATAGAATAGAGTTTTTGTTACCCTGCACTTGTTTTTTTTAAGTTAATGCTTATGAATAAGCATAGCATATTTAACATGGACACAATATTATAACTAAATTACAGTTCATACTGATTTCACATTTTCCAGCTGGTGTGGCGGTGCACACTTGTAATTCTAGTACTTGGGAGGCTGAGATGGGAGGGTCGCAGATTCAAGGCCAGCCTCAGCAATTTATTTATTTATTGTTTTTTTATTTATTTTTTATTTTTTTTAGCTTTTATTTTATTTTATTTTATTTTTTATTAATTTCTCAGCAATTTATTGAGACCCTCTTTCAAAAGAAAAATTAAAAAGAGCTGAGGGTTTAGGTTGGTGGTAAAATGCACCTGGGTTCAACTTCCAGTACCAAAATAAATAAATAAATAAATAAATAAATAAATAAATGACATTTTCCCACTAATGACCTTGTTCATTTCTAGAACACAATCCAGGATTTCTCATTGTTTCTCATTGTTCTCTCCCCTTCCCCTTCCCCTTCCCCTTCCCCTTCCCCTTCCCCTTCCCCTTCCCCTTCCCCTTCTCCTTCTCCTTCTCCTTCTCCTTCTTCTCTTCATGTTTTGGCTCTCACCAAGTTGCTCAGGTCTTGCTGAGATGCTGAGGCTGGCCTTGAATCTGTGATCTTTCTGTCTCAGTCTCCCAGAGCTGGGATTTCAGCACACACCACTGCGCCCTGATCAGCGACTTTCCTTGTCTTTTTTTTTTTTTTTTTTTTGTCAGCCTTCTTTAACATTTTTTGTAGTGAAGGTCTGCTGCTGCTAAATTCTTCCAGCTTTTTCCTTTTTTTTTTTTTTTTTTTGGTGTACTGGGGTTCCTGGAAGCCCTTCTACCTCTGGGCTACACTCCCAGACCCATTTTTACATTTTTATTTGGAAACAGGGTCTCCTAAGCCAGCGTACGCGGCTGGCTTCGAACCTGCGCCATCCTCCTGTCTCCGCCTCCCAAGCGCGGGGATTACAAGCATGCGCCAACACACCTGGCCAGCTTTTGTCTTTTTTTAAAAAAAATCTCATTTTGTTGATTTTTAATTGTGGTACAATATACATAACTTAAAATTTACCCTCCGAAGTGCTGTGTAGAGTTCAGGAGTGCCAAGTGCATTTGCATTGCTGTGCAGCTGATCTCTGGGACACATTTGGCAAAACTGAAACTTGGTTTCCATGAAACACTTCCCCACACCCCATTCCCCTCTACCCCAGGGGACGAACGACCCTTCTCTTTTTTCTCTCTGACTTTGAGCTTTCTATGTATGTCATTTAAGTGAAATGACACACTCTTAGTCTTTTTGAGACTATTCCATTTAGCACAGTGTTTTCAAGATCCATCTAAATTGTCATATTTCTTTTCAAGGCTGAATAGTATTCCATTTTATGTATCTTCCACATTTTGGTTCTTGTGAATATTTCTGCCATGAGCACAGATATACAAATACCCGAGTTCCTACTTCTACTTCTCTTAAAAATACATAATTAGCCGGGCATGGTGGCGCATGCTTGTAATCCCTGCGCTTGGGAGGCGGAGACAGGTGGATCGTGCTGGTTCGGAGCCAGCCACACTGGCTTAAGAGACCCTGTTTCCAAATAAAAAAAAAATAAACTAGGTGTCTGGGAGTGTAGCCCGGAGGTAGAAGGGCTTCCAGGAACTCCAGTACCACAATAATAAAAATAAAAATACATAATTAATTGTTTTATTTTTGGGGGGTATTGGGCTCCGAACCCAGGGCATTCTACCTCAGAGCAAGACCTCCAGTCCTATTTAATTTTTCATTTTTGAAACAGGGTCTTGTTAAGTTGCTGAGGGCCTCACTAAGTTGCCCAGGCTGGTTCTCCTGCCTCAGCCTCCCAAACACTGGAATTGCAGGCGTGGGGTGCCGCACTTGGCTCCCACTTCCACTTCTTTTGAGTATCTTCCCAGAAGTAGAGTTGCCAGATCATATGGCAATTCTATTTTTAAATTTTAGGACCACCATACTGTTTCCATATCGGGTTCTCTATGTCTGAAAATGTTTGCCTTTTGCTTTGATGTTTGGGAGACATTTTCGCTAGGCCTAGAGAGTTCTTTCAGAATGCAGAGATGTTTCTTCACTTATTTTTTTGTATTGTTTCCAGGGAGAAGAAGACTGCTGTCATTCTTAGCTTTACTCATCCTGGGTAAAATCCTTTTTGTTTTCTGTCTGCTTTTAAGTGTGTGTGTGTGTGTGTGTGTGTGTGTGTGTGTGTGTGTGTGTGTAGTACTAGGGAAGGAACCCAGGGGCATTCGACCTCCAAGCTATACCCCCAGCCCTATTTTTTTTTCTTGATTTTTGAAACAGGGTCTCACTGAGTTGCAGAGGCCTCACTAAGTAGCTGAGGCTGTCCACAAACCGCGATCCTCCTGCCTCAGCCTCCTGAATGCTGGGATGACAAGCGTGCGCCACCACGCCCGGCTGTGTCATTTTTTTGTTCATGTGTTTAAGAACATTGATCATGATATGTGCCTTGGTTTGATGATTTTTAGGTTTTTTTCCCTTTTTGTTTTTTTCTTATTACTTAAAAAAATAAATTATCATTAAGCCTGGCAAGGTTTCAGTCTTTACGCTCTAGGTGTCCTCTGGCACTCCTCCTCTTCTCGCGTTGAAGGCTCAGCGTGCCTGCCCAGCCCCGCGGATCGCTGTGGGAACGCTGCCTCAGGGCGCACTGTCTCCACTGGCCTCAGAGTTGCTCATCTCCAGCTGTTACTTTGCTGTTCGTCCTCTCCTCCTCTGCGTTGTTATGTGAGACATTGTATTTTTTTATCTTTAAGTCTTTGATTTTTGTCTTTTAAAAATGCTTTTTAATTTCTCTCTCTCTCTTTTTTTTTTTTGTGGTACTGGGAGTGGAACCCAGGGGCTTTTCTACCTCCAGGCTGTACTCCCAGACCTCTTTTATACTTTACTTGGAAACAGGGTCTCACTAAGTAGCTGAGGCTGGCTTCGAACCTGCGCGATCCTCCTGTCTCAGCCACCACGCCCGGCTTTTTAATCTCTTCTTAACATTCCCATGTTTTCCTTTTTCTTTAAAAGATAGAGTTATATTCTTCAGTAGACAATATCTTTGTCTACTAACGTGTCATTTTACTTGTTTTTATTGGTTTATTCTTCTCTTTATTATGGATTGTATATACTTTCTTATGCCTGCTAATATTTTATTGGCTATCGAATATTGTGAGTTTTTTTTAATAGGTGTTAAATATTCTTGTTCTTATGATTTTTTATGTGGTACTGGGAATTGAACCCAGAGATGCTCTACCACTGCAATACACCCCCAGCCCTTTTTATTATATATACATATTTGAAACAGGGGCTCAGTTAGTTGCTGAGGCTGGCTTCGAACCTGCAATCCTCCTATCTCAGCCTCCCTAGTACTGGAATCACAGGCATGTACCAACATGCCCAGTTTGCCCTCAGCCCTTTTTATTTTTTATTTTGAAACAGTGTCTCACTAAGCTGCTGAGGCTGGCCCTGAACCTGTGATCCCTCTGTCTTAGCCTCCAAATACTATGCTTTGAGGCACGTGCCACCACACCTGCATTGGGAGTATTTTAGAACGTGGTGTGGAACTTCGTTGCTGCTAAGTCTCTCAGAAGTGCTTTGATCTTTCTGGGACTGGACCAGGGCAGCCTTTGGTCAGTGTTGATTTTGCCCCCACTAAGGAGGCAAGGCCCTTTAGAATATCTGAAGCTTGTGTGTTGCTGAGTCTTTGTTTCTTTACTCTGGGTTGAGCAGCCTGCTTCTGCTTGCGTGAGTGCCGAGGAGGTTCCTCTTGCCTCTTTGTGGTGGCCCTCGCCCCAGCCCTGGTGTGCTGATCAGTGAGGACCTGGGCGCAGGGACCCTCTGAATCCCTGCAGTTAGCTCAGCGCAGCCCTGCTCTGCCTCTTCTCTGCCCCGTGAACTCTGGCTGCAATGGCTTTGAGCGCCCAACTCTGTCTTCTCGCCCAAGTGCACCACGGGGCCCTTTTGGGGTTCTCCTTTCCAGAGCCGAGCTGAGGTCTCCCAGGCAGCCGGCTTGGGCAGCGCAGGTTTGCCTCTGGCCCTCTCCCAAGGCCACTGTCTCTGGTGCTCTCCTCCGGGGTCGAAACACCGTCAGTCCTGCGCAGTCTTCCCAAGGGTTCAAGCCGGAATCTCACCCCATCACTGCATCTTGGCCAGAGCAGAATTTGAGCAGCAATTTAATGTTCTTGTGTTCTGACTTACTCATCTGCATAGCGAAGGTGTTGCTATGGATTTGTGAGCACTGAATACGGTAATACTTCACACAGCGTGGTTCCTGGCACATACTATGCTCATTGCATGGTAGCTACTATCATTCTCAGCACAGAACATGGCTTAGCACAAGGCTGGAGACTAGGACCAAAAGCCAAAACAACAGGGCGCGACGGTGCACGCCCGCACTCCCAGTGCTTGGGAGGCTGAGACAGGAAGGACTGCAAGTTCAAGGCCAGCCTCAGCAACTTAGACCCTGTTTCAAAATAAAAGCAAGATAGGGCTGGCTAAAGCCTGGAGGCAGAACGCTTCTGGGTTTAAACCCCAGTGACAAAAAAAAAAAAAAAAAAAAAAAAAAAAAAAAAAAAATCCGAAAAGAAAAGAATAAAAAAGCAATACATTTTATTCTGATTCACTTTCTTTGATTTGTAGCATGAAAATCAGGAGCTCTAAGTGGAAGCGTTTTTCACATTCCTTTCCCGTATTTATTTTTACCAGGGGTAGAACATCGTCATAACAGTCTAAATTAAGTAGAAGGTAGTAGCCCTCTCTGAACCATATTTGTTGTTGAAAGTCAGAATAGATCAGCACCTAGGAGCACAGTCTAGTCACCTGCTTCCAGGTTATTCTGCCTGCCTGCTCTTCAGTTTGACAACTCACAGACTTGCTAGGATTTTTGAGAGAATTAGGATTTTTTTTTTTTTTTTCTGGTGCTGGGACTCAAACCCGGAGCCTCACAAGTGCTAGGCAAGTGGTCTACCACTGAGTGACCCCCCAGCTCTGCAGAATTCGCAGGCTACTGTGGACGGAGCCCTTGCAAAACTCTGTCGCTCAGTTGGAGCTTAATAAGTGGCAGTGAGCGCGGCTTTACTGGTAGCAAAGTTCACCCTGGAGCGCTAAGCCGAAACGCCACGTCTAGCTCCAGCCTCCCAGGGCACGCTGCCCCATTTGTGGCCTTTTCTGTTTAATATGCAGCTCACTTAATAATATTTGTCTATGCCTCCACAGATTACAGAGTGTATTCATACAGCTTTTTATCTTATCTGATGCCTGAATCTTAAGTCTCTATTTTTGAAAGAGGAAACCGAGATTCAGAGAAAACAAGCATGACCTTAAGGCCAAATATCTAAGAAACGACAGAGCCCTGCTGGATTGCTTTAAGAGTTCTTACGGAGCCGCCGAGCCCGCGTCCTGTAATCTGGGGACTTGGGAGGCGGTGACAGAGCCAGGGGTCTGAGGGCAGCCTCAGCAATTTAGTTAGACCCTCAGGCAGCTGAGCGAGACGCTGTTTCAAAGGAAAAAATCAAAAGGGCTGGGGATGTAGCTCAGGGCAGAACAGGTTGGGTTCAATTCCCAGTACCACACACAAAAAAGAAATGCTCATGGACTCCATGATATACACTGCTCAGGGGGCTGAAGCAGGAGAATTGTATGAGCCCAGGAGTTTAAGACCAGCCTGGACAAAAAAAAAAAAAAAGGCTGAGCACGGAGGCAGACATGTGTTCTTGTATCAGTACATGGCAGGCTGAGACAGGAGGATCTAGGTTTGAGGACGGCCTCAGCAACCTAGTGAGACCCTGCTCCCTGTTTAAAAACAAAAAGCCTAAATGGCTGGGGGTGTAGCATGGAGGTAGAATGCCCCTGGGTGGTTCAATCCCCAGTGCCACAAAAAAGAAGAGAGAGAGACAGACGGACAGATACAGAGAGAGACAGGGAGAGAGAATATACATTTATTTATTTATTTATTTATTTATTTATTTATTTAGCAGTACTAGGGATGGAACCCAGGGGCATTCTACCTCCACGCTACACCCCCGGTCCTATTTTTTAATTCTTTAGTTTGAAATAGGGTCTCACTGAGTTGCAGAGGGCCTCACTAAGTAGCTGAGGCTGTTTGCGAACCGCTATCCTCCTGTCTCAGAAAGAGAGAGAGAGAGGGAGGGAAAGAGAGAGAGAGAGAGAGAGAGAGACAGACAGACAGACAGAGATAGAGACAGAGACGGAGGGAGGAGAAGGCTCTTTCAGCTGCCATGTCACCTCTGAGTGCGATAGTTGCCTCCTCTGGTAAGTTCTGCTCACCAACAATGGCTTTCACATTCTTTCACAGCAAAGACCATGAGAAGTCTTACTTGCTTTCTTTCCTATGTAGACATTATTTATGTAATATCTATGAATAGAAAACCATAATTTTTCTTTCACTAAATTGAGGATGATTATTAAGTAATTAACACGTAGTCGACACTGCTTAGTGCTGATTCTTTCTTTGTAATGTAAATATGTAACTACATTCTTGAGAGATTTTCATTTTGAAAGCAGATATCTTCTCTGTAGGTGAAACTACTACATTTTCTTCTGAGGCTAAAGCTCCTTTCGAGCCACATCAAATAAAGCAGCTATTTGCCAATTTCATGGACGTTGCAGTAATTCCTTTAGTAGATTCCATTTATAGATCAAATGTCTTTGACGAAATATAATTACTTACAGCCAAATCTGATCAAAGCAAGGAGCTCAAAATAACTTATGTGGAATTTAAAACAAAGAAAGGAGGCAGAATGTTGCAAGTGATGGGCGTTCTCAATTGTTTCTTTGGAAAAATAGCCCTTATTTAAAAAAATTACAGCATTCATACATGTTGGCCTTCAGAAAAATAAAACCCAGCAAAGCAAAAGCACCATAAACTCCTGTCTCACGGGTTTGCGTGTGCTACGGCATCTTTACAGGAAGACAATTTTCTTTGGGGCATTTAATTATGGTTAATTATCATGGTCAACTCTAGTTGGTTAATTTTATGTCTCTTTACTTTCCCGGTATCAGAATATTGTATTTTAGGCCGGGCGTGGTGGTGCCCGCCTGTAATCTCAGTACTTGGGAGGCTGAGACAAGAGGATTGCAGATTTGAGACCAGCCTCAGCAACTTAATGAGACTCTCAGCAGCTCAGCAAGACTTTGTTTCCCAAAAAAGAAACAAACAGATGGGGCTGGGGATGGAGCGAAGAGGTAGAATGACTCTAGGTTCAGTCTCCAGTAACACACACACACACACACACACACACACACACACACACACACACACCTATCTACATTTATTTATTTATTTATTTATTTATTTATTTATTTATTTATTTATTAGTACTGGGGATGGAACCCGGGGCATTCTACCTCCAAGCTACACCCCCGGTCCTATTTTTTTAATTCTTTATTTTGAAACTGGGTCTCACTGAGTTGCGGAGGCCTCACTAAGGAGCTGAGGCTGTCCGTGAACTGTGATCCTCCGGTCTCAGCCTCCTGAATGCCAGGATGACAAGCGTGCACCACCATGCCTGGCCACTGTATACTTTTAAGGAAGTTATTTTTGCTCTCTTTTCTGTATTGCTTATGGATTTGGACAGCAGATTGCTGTCATTTTTAGAAGCTAGTTTGGGTCGATTTACTCTGTGAACTCAGCATAGTCTTGGAGTATTATTTATTTCCTAAGCTGCTGGTTATGTTCTTCATAATTACCTATTAAACAAGCTTATTTGCAGAACCCATTACTTGAGATGATAAATCTACATTCAGTGGTACTTGCTGTCAAAATCAAAATCTGTAGTGAGTGCAGATGTTGAACATTGGTATTTTATTTGTTTTTTTTTTTTTTTTTGAGGGTCTTGGGATGGAACCCAGGGGCATTTGACCTCTGAGCTATACCCCCTGCCCTATCCTTTATTTGGAAACCGGGTCTCACTGAGTTGCGGAGGGCCTCACTAAGTAGCTGAGGCTGTCTGCAAACCGTGATCCTCCAGGTCTCAGCCTCCCGAATGCTGGGATTACAAGCGTGCGCCACCACGCCCGGCGAACATTGGTATTTTAGAAAATGTGTTTGGAATCGAGCCTCTGATGTCCTCACTCTTCCTTCTACAGTAGAGGCCACACAGTAGCCAGGTGCGGTGCACACCTAGTACTTAGGAGACAAGACAGGAGGGTCACAGGTTTGAGGCCAGCGTCAACAACTTAGCGGAACCCTTAGCAACTTAGCAAGGTCCTGTTTCAAAAATCAAAACAAAACAAAACAGGATGGGGGTATACCTTACAGGTAGAATGCCCCAGTACAAAAAATAAATAAATACATAAATACATAAAAATAATCACACAGAAAGCCACACGATGCTAGACTATTAAGCGCTGCGGTGTAAGCAGAGTGGCCCTGTGCAGTGGGGGGTCCTCTTGATTGTCCCATTTCCTTCAAAACACTGAATACTATAAAAAGTCAGAACTTTCTGCCAGATGAGGGCTTCAGGAAGTATCTGGAGGAAGCTGGGCATGTGGTGGTACACGCCCGTAATCCCAGTTCTTGGGAGGCTGAGACAGGAGGATCGCAGATTCAAGGCTGGCCTACTCTCAGCAACCTAGTGAGACCTTGTTTCAAAACAAAAAAGAAAGGGGTGGGGGTGTAGCTCAAAAATAAAGTAACAGAAGGAGTAGAAACGGTAGTCAGTTAACCTCCAAGGTCTTTTTTCATACGTAAAATGGAACTTGCCTATCTCTCCATCTCTTTTGTATCTTGTGTGGCTGGCTTAGTGCTGGCGTGGCGTAGTGGAATCCACTGTGATCTATTCACAGAGACACGTAGCATCATCGGGCCGGTTTCATCCTGGTACCTCCGCTTTTTCTCCCCCTCCCTCCCTGGGTCCTTTTCTCTACTGTACTGATATTCCTTCTGTTTTCAGCACATCCCTCTTGCCACCCCCGAGTTCCGAGTCTTGCTGCTCCCCTGGACATGCTGTTCTTCAGGCCCATCCATTTTCCTGCAGGTGACGCGACTCCACTCTCCACGCGAGCGCGGCTCCATGGCCGGCAGCGCGCATCTGCCTCTTGTTGCTCTTTCCTCTTTAGATGTTTGCTACCTGGGCCGTGATGGCGCGGGGAAGGGCAGGGGCGGGAGGCTCGCCACGGTGTCTGGAGTCCTTGGCCCATCATCCTTGGGGTAGGAGCAGTGACAGCTGCCCAAAGGGAGAACAAAGAGACGAGCTTGACAGAGCAGAAAGCAGTGTCTTGCACTTCTTTTTTCCCAATTAAAAAATAATGATGGGACGAACCAGGAGCAACGGGGCCGCGGTGTTAAGGGGCAGGTGGTGGAAGGTTCCGGGAACAGGGCTGGGTGGAGGCGAAAGAAAAACATCACCACGTGGCTTGGGGAAGGCTAGAGTTTCAAAGCAGCAGTCATTTTACATAGAAAATCCTGTAATTATGTGCTCGGCTGTTTAATAAAAACATCCTGTAGTGAGATTTCTGTTTACTCTGTATCTGAGATGCAGGGCATCTTAAATACATGTGTCATCATGGGATGGGTGCTACAGTTTAATTTTTTTTTTTTTAAAGAAGAAGAAATTAGCTGTTTTCAGTAGCAGCTACTTAGAAATTTCCCGACAATAGATGCTCTTTTCAGAGTCACCTGATTAAATCTGTCAGTCTTCAGTCTCGTGTTCCTGTTTTCTGAACTCTTCGAAGAAAATTTCCGTGGGAACAAATGGTTCTATTATTACCTTATTACATGTGAACCCACTGCGAAGAAAACAAAAACAAAACTGAAAGCTAGTAGGAAGGATGGCTACCTCGAATCTGTACAGACTCGTCCACTTCCTGGCCTGAGGCTGCAGTTCCTCCTGAGTGTTGGGATCTTGTGACTTTGCACAGAGGACCAACACTTCTGCTGCTTTGATGACAGTTAAAATGACCTTGAGTTAGCTGTCATGTCAGCGCTTCGCAAAGTTTAAAGTGTGCCCGAGTCACCTGGGGATATTCTTCACCGTCAGATCCTGATTCATTAGGTCTGGGAGCAGGCCCAAGCTGCTGCCTTCAAACAGACCCCGCGCGGCACTGCTGCCCCGGGCGCTCGCAGCAAGGCTTTCTAGTGCTGCTGGCTCTTTGCTCTCCCACTTCTCTGCAGGTCTGTCTCCCTCTGTGTTTCTTGATCCATGTGGTCTCCGTCTGTCTCTCGTCTGCTCTCTCTACTGTTGCTCCTGCTGCTCACGGATTCTCTCCCTCTCTCTCTCTCTCTCTCTTTCTCTCTCTCTCTCTCTCCCACCGCTCTACTTCCTCTCTGATTTCCCCTTTTCCTTACATCTCTTCTTTCTGTCCCCTGCCTCTCTGCTTATCTCCTTTTTCAGTCTTTCCCATCTGTCTTGGTCAGTTTTTGGTGCTATAATAGAATACCTGAGATTGGTCATTTATAAAGAAAAGAGGTTTATTTGGTTGCATGTCCTAGAGCACAGCGCCAGTGCCTGCTGTACTGAGGCGGGCCTCGTGCAGTTCTACCCACGAGGAGAAAGAGATGACAGGGCCAGAGAAGCAGCAAGGGTAAGCTGCTCCTGCAGGAACTCCAGTCCTGTGAGAAAAGCATACCATTCAATTTCAACAGGAGTTTTAGTGGGGACAAGTCACATCCAAACTTCAGCACCTTCTCTCTTCTCCCTCTCTTACACACACACACACACACACACACACACACACACACACACACACACACACACCGGGACGACACAGGGCATGGAGAACTCAGCGAAGAGTGTGGGGCTGTCCTTACCGACGCTGAGGCTGGGTTTCCAGCCTGAGCTAGGTCAAGGCCTTCTTTCTGGTTCAGAACAGTTGACTTTTTGAAGTAATTATTTAAACCTTGGGTATTAAGCTCCTCATCTGGAAAGTGTGTTTAACTACATGGCTTTCAGGGCTCCTTTTAGCTGTGAAATTCTGTATTTTGATCATTATCTAAAGAACATTTCTAACATCAGCTGTGGTTTCCATATTTTTGCTTGTATCTTTTTCCTTGAACTGAAGCTAAACTTGATAGGTTGTGTATGTGTGTGTGCGAGTGTGTTACTGGGGATTTAACCCTGGGGGCAGCCTACCTCCAAGCTATACCCCTAGCCCTATTTTTATTCTTTATTTTGAAATAAGGACTTCCTAAGTTGCAGAGAGCCTCACAAGTTGCTCAGGCAGACTGCGGATCTGTGACCCTCCTGCCTCAGCCTCCCAAGTACCGGGATTCTAAGAGTGTGCCGCCACGCCCAGCTTAGATTCTGGGTTTAATTTGATGATTAATCAATATATTGCAATCATCTTTTGATTATCCAAGCTAATGGAAGTGACGTCTAAACCAAAATCATTTTTATTTACTTTAGAAAGAGTGTCTAATTACAGCAGCTTTTTCTCCCTGATCAATTTGCTTGGGTGGGTTTTTGACTGAGAGCTGTATTAGAGGGTACCATGGCTCTGGTGACATCCCAGGCATTCTCCGTTGGTTTTGGTAGAGGAGAAACAAAGATGTGGGGAGGGGGGAGGGCCTTGAACAACGAGTTCTTTATGCATCTGGAACTGTTGTGTAAATGGGCCCTGCTTGGGAGACACGGTGCTCACATATTGGTGCTATTCCGAATGGTCTCTGGAATCAGCATCTCAAAATATCACATATTATGTGTTTTCTATTATTTAATTATCAAGAAACCAGAGATGATTATTTAACTTCTGAGACAAAATGTTTATTTTTTTCAGGAAAGCTTTTGGACAAGTATAGTGATATGTATAGGCTGATATACACTCAGTCTTTGGTGCCATAGTGAAAGTTCAGATAGATGGAGAGGGAGGAGACCAGACAAGGTCCTAACTAGTTTTATGTAAAATGTTCATGTACCCTTCAAAAATAGGCACTTCTTGCTTTAAAGAAATGTAGAATTTAAGCCGGGTGTGGTGGCGCACGCTTGTCATCTCAGCGTTTGGGAGGCTGAGACCGGAGGATCGCAGTTCGCAGTAGCCTCAGCTACCTAGTGAGGCCCTTCGCAACTCAGCGAGACCCTGTTTCAGAAATGAAAAATGAAAAAATATAGGGCTGAGGGTGTAGCTCAGAGATACAATGCCCCTGGGTTTCACCCCCCAGTACAGAAAAAGAAAAAAGAAAGAAAAAGAAAATAAAAAAGAAAAGAAAATAAAGAAATGTAGAATTGAAAACACCAGGGTTTTACTGAAGGGAATATAAGGAGAGTGCTGTTTACTGAGGCTTAAGCGTGGTCAGGGAAGCTGACAGAGGATGCTGCTCTACCTGGGCCAGCATCACTGGGAGCAGGTGCCGCGGCCCGACCCCAGGAGAAGGCCCGTCACTGAAGGCCCGTCACTGAAGGCTGACGAGGCTTGCTGAGGAGGAGCTGTCAGAGGAAGGAGGCTCGCGATACCCCCTCCTCTCCCACTCACTTTTCTGTGAGCGCTTCCCATTGGCTGACCCAATCAGGAGGCGAGAGAGCCCAGCTTTCTATAACTGCTGGTCTCCTGGGAGCAGAGGGAGGTGATAATTGGGATGGACAGGGACACTTTGATTTACACATAGAATTCAACCTTAACGCAACCTGAAGCATACCAATGATTTCATCTCATGTTTGCTATATATTCTCTTTATTTTTATGTGTATATTTTTTAGCATTTATCTCTTAAGCTTTTTTATTTTTTGGTACTGGTGATTGAACCCAGGGGTACTCTACCCCTGAGGCACTCTACCCCTCAGCCCTATTTTATTTTTATTTGAAATAGAGTCTTGCTAGGTTAACGAGAGTCTTACTATTTGTTGAGGCTGTCCTCAAACCTGCAATCCTCCTGTCTCAGCCTCCCAAGTACTAAGATTACACACGTGTACACCATGCCTGGCTTATTTTTAATTTTGAAACAGGGTCTTGATAAGTTGCTGAGGGTCTTGCTAAATTGCTGAGTTTGGCCTTGAACTTGTGATCCTCTTATCTTGGCCTCCCACGTATGACATTATAAGGCAAACACTATGATGCCTGGTTTCTCCCTGAAGCTTTTTACAGATAATATTTTTCACTGTACCTTGTGAGTCTCTCACAGAGAGGGAGTCCTATATAATTGCTGAAAGCCAAATTCAGCTGGTTCTCTAAATTTTGTTTATTTCTGTAAATCTTTATTACATTCAAGAAAAGGAGATGAGCTAGCTGGGAGTGTTGACATTTCTTTTAAAGCTGATGAAAGATATTTTAAATTAAGCATGAATCTTTGAAGAACCTGCTGGTTCTTCATTTTTAAAACATGACCCACTTTTTAAAGTGCATGGACTGTATGAAGAAATGGGCCTTTCTACTTTGGCACCGAGTCTTTGCTTTTGAATGAGCTGTTACTAAGCTAATTATAGTACTTGCTATATACTTGCTATATACTATAGGATCACAGCAAGGATCCTCTCTTTGCAAAGGTTTTGTAGTCCGTGTGTCTCCATGATCCAATTTGGATCTGCCCGTCACCTACTGTCCATCTAAAGGCTTACACACTCAGCATTACCAGTATCCATCAGAGTCGCATGCCATGCTGTGAGACTTCTTCCCCCAATCCAGACAGTTCTTATGTTAAAAGAAACAAAGCTGACACAGGCCTGTAATTCCAGCTACTCAGGAGGCGGAGACAGAAGAATCACACGTTCGAGGTCAGCCTATGCGGGTCTGTCTCAATATAAGAAAATAAATAAATAAAGGCTGGGGGTGTAGATCAGTGGTAGAGCGTCCCTGGGTTCAGTTCCCAGTATCAAACAAAAAGTCCCCAACAACTTGCAGTCTGTTGACACAATGTTAGGTTTGGCCCCCTTTGCACTCAAGATGTGGGAATCCTCTAGCCTTGCCCGCCAACCTCGCACCAACTTCTGGGGCTGCCGCTGCCCCTGACAGGTCAACTCCGAGGGACAGGGGCTGGCTGTCTTGCCAGTCATGTTGGTCAGTTCTAGTCGTGGGCCATCATACTTTGTGAGGATAAATATAGGAGTACTCCATGATTAGCTTTTCAAATCTAAATTTTATACGAAACAGTTTTTTGTTTGTTTTACAGCAGTGGTTTAGGACCAAGAGCAGTGGATACGCTAAGTAGTGACTCACTGACAGGCCAGAAACATCCCTTTTTATTTTCGCAGCACTGGGGATTGGACACAGGGGGCATTCTGCCTCCAAGCTGCACCCCCAGCCCTTTCTGGTTTTTATTTTGAAACAGCCTCAGTAAGTTGCTGAGGCTGTCTGCTCACCTGTGAACCTTCTGTCTCAGCTTCCCAAGGATGACAGGTGTGCACTACCATGCCTGGCTTTATTTTTTGTTTTGAAACAGGGTCTCACTAGGTTGCTGAGAGTCTAAGTTTCTGAGGGGTTGGTAAGCCTGAGATCCTCCTGTCTTACCTCCGCAGTCCCGGGTCACAGGCGTGCACCACCACTCCAGATTAATGCTGCTCTTTCTGTAGAACTTTGTTTCTCTAAGGCATGCAGGTGAGAAAGCTAAAGGACTGAGGGGTATTTATTTTATCAGTATATTTTTATAAAATCGCGAAATGCGTGTTCATAAACAGTTTAAAGCATTCACACTCTTTTAAGTGTTTTTGCACATTCTTTTAGCACCACCCACTGTTCTGTCAGTTCAAACACTCATCTTACTAGACAGTATTTGCATGTTGGAGTGTGGGGACTCCACTGTGATTTCACAGTCATTCTGTGGCGTCCTCTTACCACCGCAGGAGAGGAACAGTCTTTGTAGTTGCTCATCATTGTTGTAAATATTAAAAATAAAATTACTCTGTATCATTCAGCTT
The DNA here is from genome assembly GCF_963383645.1 of Muscardinus avellanarius. NCBI lineage: Eukaryota > Metazoa > Chordata > Mammalia > Rodentia > Gliridae > Muscardinus > Muscardinus avellanarius. The sequence goes on from NC_137807.1 coordinate 18,938,440, forward strand.
TGGCAGTCAGAGAAAAACATGCAAAAAGGCATAGTAAATTTCTTTTGTTTTTATTTATTTTGATACTGGAGGTTGAGCCCAGAGGCTTCCTACCTCCAAGCTCTACCCCTATATTTTTAAATATTTTTATTTTGAAACAGAGCCTTACTAAGTTGCTGAGGGCCTTGCTAAATTGTTGAGGCTGGCCGCAAACCTGTATTTCTCCTTCCTCAGCTTCCTAAGTATAGATTCAGGTGTGTGCCCCACGCTCAGCTTGTATACCAGATTTCTTATGGAAGGATCGAAAAATTTGATCTCTACTAAGTTATATATTTCATTCTTGTTTACTTTATCTCGTGTAAATTACATAAACATGGAAAAATATCTGTAAGTGCTAACTGTAGTGTCTTTGTTGAACTGTCTCACATATTTAGTTTTCTTACAAAAAAACAGAAGCAGAATCGAAGCACAATGATGATAATGCTGTTGTATAATCCTGTTAAGTTATATGTATAAGCTTTGTTGAGATATAATTGACATATAATAAACTTCACACACTTTTTTTTTTTTTGCGGTACTGGGAATTGAACCCAGGGACATTCTACCTCCAAGCTACACCTCCTGCCCTATTTTTTATTCTTTTATTTTGAAACAGAGTCTCACCAAGTTGTGGAGGAACTCACTAAGTAGCCGAGGCTGGGCTCAAACCTGCAATCCTCCTGTCTCAGCCTCCCAAGTACTGGGATTACAAGCGTGCGCCACCGCACCCTGCTAAACTGCACATATTTAAAGCGCACAATTTGATAAGTTTTGACATAGATGTACGTTGGTGACAGCCCCGTCATCGTCAAGGTAGTAACTCTCTCCACCACCCACGAGTCTCCCCACACCCTGGACGTCTTTCCCCTGTCCTCCTTGCGGTGCTCTCCCCAGACAACAGCCATCTCCTTTCTTTCACTAAAAGTTAGTTTGCATTTCCTAGATTTTATAGAAATGGGACCATACAGTAGATACGTTTTGTGTCTGGCCTCTGTCACCCAATATAATTATTTTGAGATATATCCCCATTATTTGTCAAGAGTCCATTCCTTTCTATTGCTGGTATTATCCCATTTATAGATACAGTATGATGCATTTTTTTCTTCCTTCCCCTCTTAATGAACACTTGGGCTATTTCAGCTTGGGTGGTATTACATATAGGGCTGTGTACACAAGTTTTTGCATGAATTGCCCTTTTCTTGTGGGTAAATACCTAGGACAGGAATAGCTGGATTGTATGATAGGTGTGGGTTTAACTTTTTATTGGGGCACTACAATTACATATAATAGTGGGGTTTAATATGATATATTCATAATGCACAAAGCATAATGTTGTCTAAAATATTTTTCATTTTTAAGGAAATGGCCAAACTGTTTTTTTTTTTTAATGATTCAAAGCCAGGTGTGGGGGCGCACGGTTGTAATCCCAGTTCTTGGGAGGCTAAGGCAGGAGGATCGCACAGGTTCGAAGCCAGCTTCGGCTACTTAGTGAGGCTCTCAGCAACTTAGAGACCCTGTTTCCAAATAAAGTATAAAATAGGTCTGGGAGTATAGCCTGGAGGTAGGAAAGCCCCTGTGTTCCACCCCCAGTACCACACACACACACACACACACACACACACGCACACACACACATTTGGGGGCAGTGGTAAGTGCCTGTAATCCTAGTGCTTGGGGGACTAAGACAGGTTTGAGGCCAGCATGTGACAACTTAGCTAGACCCTGTTTCAAAATAAAAAAATTAAAAAGGGCTGGGAGTGTAGCTCAGTGGCAGAATGCCTCTGAATTCAATCCTCTGTGCCCCCCACACAAATAAAATTAGAAATGGTATTATCATTTTACTTTCCAATTTGCAATTTGTGGGAGTCGTCTTCTGCATAACCTTGGCAACACTTGGCATGCCCACCAGACTCTCCCATCCTGGCCATGTTTGTGGCATGTGGTGGCGTCTCACTACGGTCTCCGTTTGCTTTTCTCTGATGACTAGTGATATTGAACATCTTTTCATGTACCTTTTTGTTATCCATATGTATTTTTTAAAAGTGTCTAAATCTTTTACCCTTTTTTTCATTGAATTGTTTAGTTCTCTCTCTCTCTCATACACACACACACACACACACACACACACACACATATATATATATATATATATATATATATATATATATATATATAGAGAGAGAGAGAGAGAGAGAGAGAGAGAGATTAAACTCCATGACATTCTACCTCCAAGTTACACCTCAGCTCTTTTTATTTTAGAATAAGCTCTCACTAAGTTGCTGAGGGCCTCTTAGGTTCCCGAGGCCGGCCTCCATCCTGTGATCCTCCTGTCTCAGATTCCCAGGTATTGGGATTACAGCCATATGCTACAGAGCCTGACTGGATTGTTAGTGTTCTTGTTGAATTTTGAGAACTCCTTGTACCCTGACTATAAGTCCTTTGTTATAAGTTTTATAAAAATTTTCTTTCAGTCTGTGTCTTGTTTTTTATTCTTTTAATTAACTTTTTTTTGTGTGGTTCTAGGGATGGAACCCAGGGGTATTCAACCTCCGAGCTACAACCCCTGCCCTATAGTTTATTTTTTATTTTAAAACAGGGTCTCACTGAGATGCAAAAGGCCTCACTAAGTAGCTG